>NC_084744.1:59536878-59789363 GCF_033978785.1 Entelurus aequoreus | reverse complement strand
ATCGAGAGAGGCTAAAAATCACCTCTTTTTCCTTCTCTCGATCAGACACTTAGAAAAAAAACGGGGAAAAAAAAAAAAAAAATTGGATTTTTTCTAAGTACAAAATCGAGAGAGGCTAAAAATCACCTCTTTTTCCTTCTCTCGATCAGACACTAAGAAAAAAAAAACGGAAAAAAAAAAAAAAAAAATTTGGATTTTTTCTAAGTACAAAATCGAGAGAGGCTAAAAATCACCTCTTTTTCCTTCTCTCGATCAGACACTTAGAAAAAAAACGGAAAAAAAAAAAAAAAATTGGATTTTTTCTAAGTACAAAATCGAGAGAGGCTAAAAATCACCTCTTTTTCCTTCTCTCGATCAGACACTTAGAAAAAAACGGAAAAAAAAAAAAAAAAAATTGGGATTTTTTCTAAGTACAAAATCGAGAGAGGCTAAAAATCACCTCTTTTTCCTTCTCTCGATCAGACACTTAGGAAAAAAAACGGAAAAAAAAAAAAAAAAAAATTGGATTTTTTCTAAGTACAAAATCGAGAGAGGCTAAAAATCACCTCTTTTTCCTTCTCTCGATCAGACACTTAGAAAAAAAACGGGAAAAAAAAATAAAAAAAATTTGGATTTTTTCTAAGTACAAAATCGAGGGGGCTAAAAATCACCTCTTTTTCCTTCTCTCGATCAGACACTTAGAAAAAAAACGGAAAAAAAAAAAAAAAAAATTGGATTTTTTCTAAGTACAAAATCGAGAGAGGCTAAAAATCACCTCTTTTTCCTTCTCTCGATCAGACACTTAGAAAAAAACGGAAAAAAAAAAAAAAAAATTGGATTTTTTCTAAGTACAAAATCGAGAGAGGCTAAAAATCACCTCTTTTTCCTTCTCTCGATCAGCACACTTAGAAAAAAAACGGGAAAAAAAATAAAAAAAATTTGGATTTTTTTCTAAGTACAAAATCGAGTGGGGCTAAAAATCACCTCTTTTTCCTTCTCTCGATCAGACACTTAGAAAAAAAACGGAAAAAAAAAAAAAAAAATTTGGATTTTTTCTAAGTACAAAATCGAGAGAGGCTAAAAATCACCTCTTTTTCCTTCTCTCGATCGGACACTTAGAAAAAAAAAAAAAAAAAAAAAAAAAATTTGGATTTTTTCTAAGTACAAAATCGAGAGAGGCTAAAAATCACCTTCTTTTTCCTTCTCTCGATCAGACACTTAGAAAAAAAACGGAAAAAAAAAAAAAAAAAATTTGGATTTTTTTCTAAGTACAAAATCGAGAGAGGCTAAAAATCACCTCTTTTTCCTTCTCTCGATCAGACACTTAGAAAAAAAACGGAAAAAAAAAAAAAAAAATTTGGATTTTTTCTAAGTACAAAATCGAGAGAGATAAAAATCACCTCTTTTTCCTTCTCTCGATCGGACACTTAGAAAAAAAAAAAAAAAAAAAAAAAAAAATTTGGATTTTTTCTAAGTACAAAAATCGAGAGAGGCTAAAAATCACCTCTTTTTCCTTCTCTCCGATCAGACACTTAGAAAAAAAAACGGAAAAAAAAAAAAAAAAATTTGGATTTTTTCTAAGTACAAAATCGAGAGAGGCTAAAAATCACCTCTTTTTCCTTCTCTCGATCAGACACTAAGAAAAAAAACGGAAAAAAAAAAAAAAAAAATTTGGATTTTTTCTAAGTACAAAATCGAGAGAGGCTAAAAATCACCTCTTTTTCCTTCTCTCGATCAGACACTTAGAAAAAAAACGAAAAAAAAAAAAAAAAAAATTGGATTTTTTTCTAAGTACAAAATCGAGAGAGGGCTAAAAATCACCTCTTTTTCCTTCTCTCGATCGGACACTTAGAAAAAAAAAAATAAAAATAAAAAAATTGGATTTTTTCTAAGTACAAAATCGAGAGAGGCTAAAAATCACCTCTTTTTCCTTCTCTCGATCAGACACTTAGAAAAAAAACGGAAAAAAAAAAAAAAAAATTTGGATTTTTTCTAAGTACAAAATCGAGAGAGGCTAAAAATCACCTCTTTTTCCTTCTCTCGATCAGACACTTAGAAAAAAAAACGGAAAAAAAAAAAAAAAAATTGGATTTTTTCTAAGTACAAAATCGAGAGAGGCTAAAAATCACCTCTTTTTCCCCCTTCTCTCGATCAGACACTTACAAAAAAAACGGAAAAAAAAAAAAAATAATTGGATTTTTTCTAAGTACAAAATCGAGAGAGGCTAAAAATCACCTCTTTTTCCTTCTCTCGATCAGACACTTAGAAAAAAAAACGGAAAAAAAAAAAAAAAAAAAATTTGGATTTTTTCTAAGTACAAAATCGAGAGAGGCTAAAAATCACCTCTTTTTCCTTCTCTCGATCAGACACTTAGAAAAAAAACGGAAAAAAAAAAAAAAAAAAATTGGATTTTTTCTAAGTACAAAATCGAGAGAGGCTAAAAATCACCTCTTTTTCCTTCTCTCGATCAGACACTTAGAAAAAAAACGGGAAAAAAAATAAAAAAAATTTGGATTTTTTCTAAGTACAAAATCGAGGGGGCTAAAAATCACCTCTTTTTCCTTCTCTCGATCAGACACTTAGAAAAAAAACGGGAAAAAAAAATTAAAAAATTTGGATTTTTTCTAAGTACAAAATCGAGAGAGGCTAAAAATCACCTCTTTTTCCTTCTCTCGATCAGACACTTAGAAAAAAAACGGAAAAAAAAAAAAAAAAAAATTGGATTTTTTCTAAGTACAAAATCGAGAGAGGCTAAAAATCACCTCTTTTTCCTTCTCTCGATCAGACACTTAGAAAAAAAACGGGAAAAAAAATTTAAAAAATTTGGATTTTTTCTAAGTACAAAATCGAGGGGGCTAAAAATCACCTCTTTTTCCTTCTCTCGATCAGACACTTAGAAAAAAAACGGAAAAAAAAAATTTAAAAAATTTGGATTTTTTCTAAGTACAAAATCGAGAGAGGCTAAAAATCACCTCTTTTTCCTTCTCTCGATCAGACACTTAGAAAAAAAACGGAAAAAAAAAAAAAAAAAATTTGGATTTTTTCTAAGTACAAAATCGAGAGAGGCTAAAAATCACCTCTTTTTCCTTCTCTCGATCAGACACTTAGAAAAAAAACGGGGGAAAAAAAAAAAAAAAATTGGATTTTTTCTAAGTACAAAATCGAGAGAGGCTAAAAATCACCTCTTTTTCCTTCTCTCGATCAGACACTAAGAAAAAAAAACGGAAAAAAAAAAAAAAAAAATTTGGATTTTTTCTAAGTACAAAATCGAGAGAGGCTAAAAATCACCTCTTTTTCCTTCTCTCGATCAGACACTTAGAAAAAAAACGGAAAAAAAAAAAAAAAATTGGATTTTTTCTAAGTACAAAATCGAGAGAGGCTAAAAATCACCTCTTTTTCCTTCTCTCGATCAGACACTTAGAAAAAAAACGGAAAAAAAAAAAAAAAAAATTGGGATTTTTTCTAAGTACAAAATCGAGAGAGGCTAAAAATCACCTCTTTTTCCTTCTCTCGATCAGACACTTAGAAAAAAAACGGAAAAAAAAAAAAAAAAAATTGGATTTTTCTAAGTACAAAATCGAGAGAGGCTAAAAATCACCTCTTTTTCCTTCTCTCGATCAGACACTTAGAAAAAAAACGGGAAAAAAAAATAAAAAAAATTTGGATTTTTTCTAAGTACAAAATCGAGGGGGCTAAAAATCACCTCTTTTTCCTTCTCTCGATCAGACACTTAGAAAAAAAACGGGAAAAAAAATAAAAAAAATTTGGATTTTTTCTAAGTACAAAATCGAGAGAGGCTAAAAATCACCTCTTTTTCCTTCTCTCGATCAGACACTTAGAAAAAAAACGGGAAAAAAAAAAAAAAAATTTGGATTTTTTCTAAGTACAAAATCGAGGGGGCTAAAAATCACCTCTTTTTCCTTCTCTCGATCAGACACTTACAAAAAAAACGGAAAAAAAAAAAAAAAATTTGGATTTTTTCTAAGTACAAAATCGAGAGAGGCTAAAAATCACCTCTTTTTCCTTCTCTCGATCGGACACTTAGAAAAAAAAAAAGAAAAAAAAAAAAATTTGGATTTTTTCTAAGTACAAAATCGAGAGAGGCTAAAAATCACCTCTTTTTCCTTCTCTCGATCAGACACTTAGAAAAAAAACGGAAAAAAAAAAAAAAAAAAATTTGGATTTTTTCTAAGTACAAAATCGAGAGAGGCTAAAAATCACCTCTTTTTCCTTCTCTCGATCAGACACTTAGAAAAAAAACGGAAAAAAAAAAAAAAAAATTGGATTTTTTCTAAGTACAAAATCGAGAGAGGCTAAAAATCACCTCTTTTTCCTTCTCTCGATCGGACACTTAGAAAAAAAAAAAAAAAAAAAAAAAAATTGGATTTTTTCTAAGTACAAAATCGAGAGAGGCTAAAAATCACCTCTTTTTCCTTCTCTCGATCAGACACTTAGAAAAAAAACGGAAAAAAAAATAAAAAATTTGGATTTTTTCTAAGTACAAAATCGAGAGAGGCTAAAAATCACCTCTTTTTCCTTCTCTCGATCAGACACTAAGAAAAAAAACGGAAAAAAAAAAAAAAAAATTTGGATTTTTTCTAAGTACAAAATCGAGAGAGGCTAAAAATCACCTCTTTTTCCTTCTCTCGATCAGACACTTAGAAAAAAAACGGAAAAAAAAAAAAAATAAAATTGGATTTTTTTCTAAGTACAAAATCGAGAGAGGCTAAAAATCACCTCTTTTTCCTTCTCTCTCGATCGGACACTTAGAAAAAAAAAAAAAAAAAAAAAAAAATTGGATTTTTTCTAAGTACAAAATCGAGAGAGGCTAAAAATCACCTCTTTTTCCTTCTCTCGATCAGACACTTAGAAAAAAAACGGAAAAAAAAAAAAAAAAATTGGATTTTTTCTAAGTACAAAATCGAGAGAGGCTAAAAATCACCTCTTTTTCCTTCTCTCGATCAGACACTTAGAAAAAAAACGGAAAAAAAAAAAAAAAATTTGGATTTTTTCTAAGTACAAAATCGAGAGAGGCTAAAAATCACCTCTTTTTCCTTCTCTCGATCAGACACTTACAAAAAAAACGGAAAAAAAAAAAAAAAAAATTGGATTTTTTCTAAGTACAAATATCGAGAGAGGCTAAAAATCACCTCTTTTTCCTTCTCTCGATCAGACCCTTAGAAAAAAAAACGGGAAAAAAAAAAAAAAAAAATTTGGATTTTTTCTAAGTACAAAATCGAGAGAGGCTAAAAATCACCTCTTTTTCCTTCTCTCGATCAGACACTTAGAAAAAAAACGGAAAAAAAAAAAAAAAAAAATTGGATTTTTTCTAAGTACAAAATCGAGAGAGGCTAAAAATCACCTCTTTTTCCTTCTCTCGATCAGACACTTAGAAAAAAAACGGGAAAAAAAATAAAAAAAATTTGGATTTTTTCTAAGTACAAAATCGAGAGAGGCTAAAAATCACCTCTTTTTCCTTCTCTCGATCAGACACTAAGAAAAAAAACGGAAAAAAAAAAAAAAAAAAATTTGGATTTTTTCTAAGTACAAAATCGAGAGAGGCTAAAAATCACCTCTTTTTCCTTCTCTCGATCAGACACTTAGAAAAAAAAACGAAAAAAAAAAAAAAAAAATTGGATTTTTTTCTAAGTACAAAATCGAGAGAGGCTAAAAAATCACCTCTTTTTCCTTCTCTCGATCGGACACTTAGAAAAAAAAAAATAAAAATAAAAAAATTGGATTTTTTCTAAGTACAAATCGAGAGAGGCTAAAAATCACCTCTTTTTCCTTCTCTCGATCAGACACTTAGAAAAAAAACGGAAAAAAAAAAAAAAAATTTGGATTTTTTCTAAGTACAAAATCGAGAGAGGCTAAAAATCACCTCTTTTTCCTTCTCTCGATCAGACACTTAGAAAAAAAAACGGAAAAAAAAAAAAAAAAATTGGATTTTTTCTAAGTACAAAATCGAGAGAGGCTAAAAATCACTCTTTTTCCTTCTCTCGATCAGACACTTACAAAAAAAACGGAAAAAAAAAAAAATAATTGGATTTTTTCTAAGTACAAAATCGAGAGAGGCTAAAAATCACCTCTTTTTCCTTCTCTCGATCAGACACTTAGAAAAAAAAACGGAAAAAAAAAAAAAAAAATTTGGATTTTTTCTAAGTACAAAATCGAGAGAGGCTAAAAATCACCTCTTTTTCCTTCTCTCGATCAGACACTTAGAAAAAAAACGGAAAAAAAAAAAAAAAAATTGGATTTTTTCTAAGTACAAAATCGAGAGAGGCTAAAAATCACCTCTTTTTCCTTCTCTCGATCAGACACTTAGAAAAAAAAACGGGAAAAAAAATAAAAAAAATTTGGATTTTTCTAAGTACAAAATCGAGGGGGCTAAAAATCACCTCTTTTTCCTTCTCTCGATCAGACACTTAGAAAAAAAACGGGAAAAAAAATTTAAAAAATTTGGATTTTTTCTAAGTACAAAATCGAGAGAGGCTAAAAATCACCTCTTTTTCCTTCTCTCGATCAGACACTTAGAAAAAAAACGGAAAAAAAAAAAAAAAAAAATTGGATTTTTTCTAAGTACAAAATCGAGAGAGGCTAAAAATCACCTCTTTTTCCTTCTCTCGATCAGACACTTAGAAAAAAAACGGGAAAAAAAATTTAAAAAATTTGGATTTTTTCTAAGTACAAAATCGAGGGGGCTAAAAATCACCTCTTTTTCCTTCTCTCGATCAGACACTTAGAAAAAAAACGGAAAAAAAAATTTAAAAAATTTGGATTTTTTCTAAGTACAAAATCGAGAGAGGCTAAAAATCACCTCTTTTTCCTTCTCTCGATCAGACACTTAGAAAAAAAACGGAAAAAAAAAAAAAAAAAATTTGGATTTTTTCTAAGTACAAAATCGAGAGAGGCTAAAAATCAACCTCTTTTTCCTTCTCTCGATCAGACACTTAGAAAAAAAACGGGAAAAAAAAAAAAAAAAATTGGATTTTTTCTAAGTACAAAATCGAGAGAGGCTAAAAATCACCTCTTTTTCCTTCTCTCGATCAGACACTAAGAAAAAAAAACGGAAAAAAAAAAAAAAAAAATTTGGATTTTTTCTAAGTACAAAATCGAGAGAGGCTAAAAATCACCTCTTTTTCCTTCTCTCGATCAGACACTTAGAAAAAAAACGGAAAAAAAAAAAAAAAAATTGGATTTTTTCTAAGTACAAAATCGAGAGAGGCTAAAAATCACCTCTTTTTCCTTCTCTCGATCAGACACTTAGAAAAAAAACGGAAAAAAAAAAAAAAAATTGGATTTTTTCTAAGTACAAAATCGAGAGAGGCTAAAAATCACCTCTTTTTCCTTCTCTCGATCAGACACTTAGAAAAAAAACGGAAAAAAAAAAAAAAAAAAAATTGGGATTTTTTCTAAGTACAAAATCGAGAGAGGCTAAAAATCACCTCTTTTTCCTTCTCTCGATCAGACACTTAGAAAAAAAACGGAAAAAAAAAAAAAAAAAAATTGGATTTTTTCTAAGTACAAAATCGAGAGAGGCTAAAAATCACCTCTTTTTCCTTCTCTCGATCAGACACTTAGAAAAAAAACGGGAAAAAAAATAAAAAAAATTTGGATTTTTTCTAAGTACAAAATCGAGGGGGCTAAAAATCACCTCTTTTTCCTTCTCTCGATCAGACACTTAGAAAAAAAACGGGAAAAAAAATAAAAAAAATTTGGATTTTTTCTAAGTACAAAATCGAGAGAGGCTAAAAATCACCTCTTTTTCCTTCTCTCGATCAGACACTTAGAAAAAAAACGGAAAAAAAAAAAAAAAAATTTGGATTTTTTCTAAGTACAAAATCGAGAGGGGCTAAAAATCACCTCTTTTTCCTTCTCTCGATCAGACACTATACGAAAAAAAACGGAAAAAAAAAAAAAAAAAATTTGGATTTTTTCTAAGTACAAAATCGAGAGAGGCTAAAAATCACCTCTTTTTCCTTCTCTCGATCGGACACTTAGAAAAAAAAGAAAAAAAAAAAAAAAATTTGGATTTTTTCTAAGTACAAAATCGAGAGAGGCTAAAAATCACCTCTTTTTCCTTCTCTCGATCAGACACTTAGAAAAAAAACGGAAAAAAAAAAAAAAAAATTGGATTTTTTCTAAGTACAAAATCGAGAGAGGCTAAAAATCACCTCTTTTTCCTTCTCTCGATCGGACACTTAGAAAAAAAAAGAAAAAAAAAAAAAAAAAAATTTGGATTTTTTCTAAGTACAAAATCGAGAGAGGCTAAAAATCACCTCTTTTTCCTTCTCTCGATCAGACACTTAGAAAAAAAACGGAAAAAAAAATAAAAAAATTGGATTTTTTCTAAGTACAAAATCGAGAGAGGGCTAAAAATCACCTCTTTTTCCTTCTCTCGATCAGACACTAAGAAAAAAAACGGAAAAAAAAAAAAAAAAATTTGGATTTTTTCTAAGTACAAAATCGAGAGAGGCTAAAAATCACCTCTTTTTCCTTCTCTCGATCAGACACTTAGAAAAAAAACGGAAAAAAAAAAAAAAAAAATTGGATTTTTTTCTAAGTACAAAAATCGAGAGAGGCTAAAAATCACCTCTTTTTCCTTCTCTCGATCGGACACTTAGAAAAAAAAAAAAAAAAAAAAAAAAATTGGATTTTTTCTAAGTACAAAATCGAGAGAGGCTAAAAATCACCTCTTTTTCCTTCTCTCGATCAGACACTTAGAAAAAAAACGGAAAAAAAAAAAAAAAAAATTGGATTTTTTCTAAGTACAAAATCGAGAGAGGCTAAAAATCACCTCTTTTTCCTTCTCTCGATCAGACACTTAGAAAAAAAACGGAAAAAAAAAAAAAAAATTTGGATTTTTTCTAAGTACAAAATCGAGGAGAGGCTAAAAATCACCTCTTTTTCCTTCTCTCGATCAGACACTTACAAAAAAAACGGAAAAAAAAAAAAAAAAAATTGGATTTTTTCTAAGTACAAAATCGAGAGAGGCTAAAAATCACCTCTTTTTCCTTCTCTCGATCAGACCCTTAGAAAAAAACGGGAAAAAAAAAAAAAAAAAATTTGGATTTTTTCTAAGTACAAAATCGAGAGAGGCTAAAAATCACCTCTTTTTCCTTCTCTCGATCAGACACTTAGAAAAAAAACGGAAAAAAAAAAAAAAAAAAATTGGATTTTTTCTAAGTACAAAATCGAGAGAGGCTAAAAATCACCTCTTTTTCCTTCTCTCGATCAGACACTTAGAAAAAAAACGGGAAAAAAAATAAAAAAAATTTGGATTTTTTCTAAGTACAAAATCGAGAGAGGCTAAAAATCACCTCTTTTTCCTTCTCTCGATCAGACACTAAGAAAAAAAACGGAAAAAAAAAAAAAAAAAATTTGGATTTTTTTCTAAGTACAAAATCGAGAGAGGCTAAAAATCACCTCTTTTTCCTTCTCTCGATCAGACACTTAGAAAAAAAACGAAAAAAAAAAAAAAAAAAATTGGATTTTTTTCTAAGTACAAAATCGAGCGAGGCTAAAAATCACCTCTTTTTCCTTCTCTCGATCGGACACTTAGAAAAAAAAAAATAAAAATAAAAAAATTTGGATTTTTTTCTAAGTACAAAATCGAGAGAGGCTAAAAATCACCTCTTTTTCCTTCTCTCGATCAGACACTTAGAAAAAAAACGGAAAAAAAAAAAAAAAATTTGGATTTTTTCTAAGTACAAAATCGAGAGAGGCTAAAAATCACCTCTTTTTCCTTCTCTCGATCAGACACTTAGAAAAAAAACGGAAAAAAAAAAAAAAAAAATTGGATTTTTTCTAAGTACAAAATCGAGAGAGGCTAAAAATCACCTCTTTTTCCTTCTCTCGATCAGACACTTACAAAAAAAACGGAAAAAAAAAAAAAATAATTGGATTTTTTCTAAGTACAAAATCGAGAGAGGCTAAAAATCACCTCTTTTTCCTTCTCTCGATCAGACACTTAGAAAAAAAAACGGAAAAAAAAAAAAAAAAATTTGGATTTTTTCTAAGTACAAAATCGAGAGAGGCTAAAAATCACCTCTTTTTCCTTCTCTCGATCAGACACTTAGAAAAAAAACGGAAAAAAAAAAAAAAAAAATTGGATTTTTTCTAAGTACAAAATCGAGAGAGGCTAAAAATCACCTCTTTTTTCCTTCTCTCGATCAGACACTTAGAAAAAAAAACGGGAAAAAAAAATAAAAAAAATTTGGATTTTTTCTAAGTACAAAATCGAGGGAGGCTAAAAATCACCTCTTTTTCCTTCTCTCGATCAGACACTTAGAAAAAAAAACGGGAAAAAAAATTAAAAAAATTTGGATTTTTTCTAAGTACAAAATCGAGAGAGGCTAAAAATCACTCTTTTTCCTTCTCTCGATCAGACACTTAGAAAAAAAACGGAAAAAAAAAAAAAAAAAAAATTGGATTTTTTCTAAGTACAAAATCGAGAGAGGCTAAAAATCACCTCTTTTTCCTTCTCTCGATCAGACACTTAGAAAAAAAACGGAAAAAAAATTAAAAAATTTGGATTTTTTCTAAGTACAAAATCGAGGGGGCTAAAAATCACCTCTTTTTCCTTCTCTCGATCAGACACTTAGAAAAAAAACGGAAAAAAAATTTAAAAAATTTGGATTTTTTCTAAGTACAAAATCGAGAGAGGCTAAAAATCACCTCTTTTTCCTTCTCTCGATCAGACACTTAGAAAAAAAACGGAAAAAAAAAAAAAAAAAATTTGGATTTTTTCTAAGTACAAAATCGAGAGAGGCTAAAAATCACCTCTTTTTCCTTCTCTCGATCAGACACTTAGAAAAAAAACGGGAAAAAAAAAAAAAAAATTGGATTTTTTCTAAGTACAAAATCGAGAGAGGCTAAAAATCACCTCTTTTTCCTTCTCTCGATCAGACACTTAAGAAAAAAAAACGGAAAAAAAAAAAAAAAATTGGATTTTTTCTAAGTACAAAATCGAGAGAGGCTAAAAATCACCTCTTTTTCCTTCTCTCGATCAGACACTTAGAAAAAAAACGGAAAAAAAAAAAAAAAATTGGATTTTTTCTAAGTACAAAATCGAGAGAGGCTAAAAATCACCTCTTTTTCCTTCTCTCGATCAGACACTTAGAAAAAAAACGGAAAAAAAAAAAAAAAAAATTGGGATTTTTTCTAAGTACAAAATCGAGAGAGGCTAAAAATCACCTCTTTTTCCTTCTCTCGATCAGACACTTAGAAAAAAAACGGAAAAAAAAAAAAAAAAATTGGATTTTTTCTAAGTACAAAATCGAGAGAGGCTAAAAATCACCTCTTTTTCCTTCTCTCGATCAGACACTTAGAAAAAAAACGGGAAAAAAAATAAAAAAAATTGGATTTTTTCTAAGTACAAAATCGAGGGGGCTAAAAATCACCTCTTTTTCCTTCTCTCGATCAGACACTTAGAAAAAAAACGGAAAAAAAATAAAAAAAATTTGGATTTTTTCTAAGTACAAAAATCGAGAGAGGCTAAAAATCACCTCTTTTTCCTTCTCTCGATCAGACACTTAGAAAAAAAACGGAAAAAAAAAAAAAAAAATTTGGATTTTTTCTAAGTACAAAATCGAGGGGGCTAAAAATCACCTCTTTTTCCTTCTCTCGATCAGACACTTACAAAAAAAACGCAAAAAAAAAAAAAAAATTTGGATTTTTTCTAAGTACAAAATCGAGAGAGGCTAAAAATCACCTCTTTTTCCTTCTCTCGATCGGACACTTAGAAAAAAAAAAAAAAAAAAAAAAAATTTGGATTTTTTCTAAGTACAAAATCGAGAGAGGCTAAAAATCACCTCTTTTTCCTTCTCTCGATCAGACACTTAGAAAAAAAACGGAAAAAAAAAAAAAAAAAATTTGGATTTTTTCTAAGTACAAAATCGAGAGAGGCTAAAAATCACCTCTTTTTCCTTCTCTCGATCAGACACTTAGAAAAAAAACGGAAAAAAAAAAAAAAAAAATTGGATTTTTTCTAAGTACAAAATCGAGAGAGGCTAAAAATCACCTCTTTTTCCTTCTCTCGATCGGACACTTAGAAAAAAAAAAAAAAAAAAAAAAAAAATTTGGATTTTTTCTAAGTACAAAATCGAGAGAGGCTAAAAATCACCTCTTTTTCCTTCTCTCGATCAGACACTTAGAAAAAAAACGGAAAAAAAAATAAAAAATTTGGATTTTTTCTAAGTACAAAATCGAGAGAGGCTAAAAATCACCTCTTTTTCCTTCTCTCGATCAGACACTAAGAAAAAAAACGGAAAAAAAAAAAAAAAAATTTGGATTTTTTCTAAGTACAAAATCGAGAGAGGCTAAAAATCACCTCTTTTTCCTTCTCTCGATCAGACACTTAGAAAAAAAACGGAAAAAAAAAAAAAATAAAATTGGATTTTTTTCTAAGTACAAAATCGAGAGAGGCTAAAAATCACCTCTTTTTCCTTCTCTCGATCGGACACTTAGAAAAAAAAAAAAAAAAAAAAAAAAAATTGGATTTTTTCTAAGTACAAAATCGAGAGAGGCTAAAAATCACCTCTTTTTCCTTCTCTCGATCAGACACTTAGAAAAAAAACGGAAAAAAAAAAAAAAAAATTGGATTTTTTCTAAGTACAAAATCGAGAGAGGCTAAAAATCACCTCTTTTTCCTTCTCTCGATCAGACACTTAGAAAAAAAACGGAAAAAAAAAAAAAAAAATTTGGATTTTTTCTAAGTACAAAATCGAGAGAGGCTAAAAATCACCTCTTTTTCCTTCTCTCGATCAGACACTTACAAAAAAAACGGAAAAAAAAAAAAAAAAATTGGATTTTTTCTAAGTACAAAATCGAGAGAGGCTAAAAATCACCTCTTTTTCCTTCTCTCGATCAGACCCTTAGAAAAAAAACGGGAAAAAAAAAAAAAAAAAATTTGGATTTTTTCTAAGTACAAAATCGAGAGAGGCTAAAAATCACCTCTTTTTCCTTCTCTCGATCAGACACTTAGAAAAAAAACGGAAAAAAAAAAAAAAAAAAATTGGATTTTTTCTAAGTACAAAATCGAGAGAGGCTAAAAATCACCTCTTTTTCCTTCTCTCGATCAGACACTTAGAAAAAAAACGGGAAAAAAAATAAAAAAAATTTGGATTTTTTCTAAGTACAAAATCGAGGGGGCTAAAAATCACCTCTTTTTCCTTCTCTCGATCAGACACTTAGAAAAAAAACGGAAAAAAAAAAAAAAAAATTTGATTTTTTCTAAGTACAAAATCGAGAGAGGCTAAAAATCACCTGTTTTTCCTTCTCTCGATCGGACACTTAGAAAAAAAAAAAAAAAAAAAAAAATTTGGATTTTTTCTAAGTACAAAATCGAGAGAGGCTAAAAATCACCTCTTTTTCCTTCTCTCGATCAGACACTTAGAAAAAAAACGGAAAAAAAAAAAAAAAAAATTTGGATTTTTTCTAAGTACAAAATCGAGAGAGGCTAAAAATCACCTCTTTTTCCTTCTCTCGATCAGACACTTAGAAAAAAAACGGAAAAAAAAAAAAAAAAATTTGGATTTTTTCTAAGTACAAAATCGAGAGAGGCTAAAAATCACCTCTTTTTCCTTCTCTCGATCGGACACTTAGAAAAAAAAAAAAAAAAAAAAAAAAAAATTTGGATTTTTTCTAAGTACAAAATCGAGAGAGGCTAAAAATCACCTCTTTTTCCTTCTCTCGATCAGACACTTAGAAAAAAAACGGAAAAAAAAAAAAAAAAATTTGGATTTTTTCTAAGTACAAAATCGAGAGAGGCTAAAAATCACCTCTTTTTCCTTCTCTCGATCAGACACTAAGAAAAAAAACGGAAAAAAAAAAAAAAAAAATTTGGATTTTTTCTAAGTACAAAATCGAGAGAGGCTAAAAATCACCTCTTTTTCCTTCTCTCGATCAGACACTTAGAAAAAAAACGGAAAAAAAAAAAAAAAAAAATTGGATTTTTTTCTAAGTACAAAATCGAGAGAGGCTAAAAATCACCTCTTTTTCCTTCTCTCGATCGGACACTTAGAAAAAAAAAAAAAAAAAAAAAAAATTGGATTTTTTCTAAGTACAAAATCGAGAGAGGCTAAAAATCACCTCTTTTTCCTTCTCTCGATCAGACACTTAGAAAAAAAACGGAAAAAAAAAAAAAAAAAATTTGGATTTTTTCTAAGTACAAAATCGAGAGAGGCTAAAAATCACCTCTTTTTCCTTCTCTCGATCAGACACTTAGAAAAAAAACGGAAAAAAAAAAAAAAAAATTTGGATTTTTTCTAAGTACAAAATCGAGAGAGGCTAAAAATCACCTCTTTTTCCTTCTCTCGATCAGACACTTACAAAAAAAACGGAAAAAAAAAAAAAAAAAATTGGATTTTTTCTAAGTACAAAATCGAGAGAGGCTAAAAATCACCTCTTTTTCCTTCTCTCGATCAGACACTTAGAAAAAAAACGGAAAAAAAAAAAAAAAAAAATTTGGATTTTTTCTAAGTACAAAATCGAGAGAGGCTAAAAATCACCTCTTTTTCCTTCTCTCGATCAGACACTTAGAAAAAAAACGGAAAAAAAAAAAAAAAAAAATTGGATTTTTTCTAAGTACAAAATCGAGAGAGGCTAAAAATCACCTCTTTTTCCTTCTCTCGATCAGACACTTAGAAAAAAAACGGGAAAAAAAATAAAAAAAATTTGGATTTTTTCTAAGTACAAAATCGAGGGGGCTAAAAATCACCTCTTTTTCCTTCTCTCGATCAGACACTTAGAAAAAAAACGGGAAATCAATCAATCAATCAATCAATGTTTATTTATATAGCCCTAAATCACAAGTGTCTCAAAGGGCTGTACAAGCCACAACGACATCCTCGGTACAGAGCCCACATACGGGCAAGGAAAAACTCACCCCAGTGGGACGTCGGTGAATGACTATGAGAAACCTTGGAGAGGACCGCATATGTGGGTAACCCCCCCCCTCTAGGGGAGACCGAAAGCAACGGATGTCGAGTGGGTCTGACATAACATTGTGAAAGTCCAGTCCACAGTGGATCCAACACATCAGCGGGAGTCCAGTCCACAGCGGGGCCAACAGGAAACCATCCCGAGCGGAGACGGGTCAGCAGCGCAGAGATGTCCCCAACCGATGCACAGGCTAGTGGTCCACCCGGGGTCCCGGTTCGGGACAGCCAGCACTTCATCCATGGCCACCGGACCTATGCAACTCCCCCTCGCAAGGGACAGGGGAGAAGAGGAGAGAAGAAAAGAAACGGCAGATCAACTGGTCTAAAAAAGGGGGGGTCTATTTAAAGGCTAGATTATACAAATGAGTTTTAAGATGGGACTTAAATGCTTCTACTGAGGTAGCATCTCTAACTGTTACCGGGAGGGCATTCCAGGGTACTGGAGCCCGAATAGAAAACGCTCTATAGCCCGCAGACTTTTTTTTGGCTCTGGGAATCACTAATAAGCCGGAGTTCTTTGAACGCAGATTTCTTGTCGGGACATATGGTACAATACAATCGGCGAGATAGGCTGGAGCTAAACCGTGTAATATTTTATACGTAAGTAGTAAAACCTTAAAGTCGCATCTTAAGTGCACAGGAAGCCAGTGCAAGTGAGCCAGTATAGGTGTGTATATATGTATATAAAGGTATATACAGTATAGGCGTAATATGATCAAACTTTCTTGTTTTTGTCAAAAGCCTTGCAGCCGCATTTTGTACCAACTGTAATCTTTTAATGCTAGACATAGGGAGGCCCGAAAATAATACGTTACAGTAATCGAGACGAGACGTAACGAACGCATGAATAATGATCTCAGCGTCGCTAGTGGACAAGATGGAACGAATTTTAGCGATATTACGGAGATGAAAGAAGGCCGTTTTAGTAACACTCTTAATGTGTGACTCAAACGAGAGAGTTGGGTCGAAGATAATACCCAGATTCTTTACCCAGTCTCCTTGTTTAATTGTTTGGTTGTCAAATGTTAAGGTGGTATTATTAAATAGATGTTGGTGTCTAGCAGGACCGATAATCAGCATTTCCGTTTTCTTAGCGTTGAGTTGCAAAAAGTTAGCGGACATCCATTGTTTAATTTCATTAAGACACGCCTCCAGCTGACTACAGTCCGGCGTGTTGGTCAGCTTTAGGGGCATGTAGAGTTGAGTGTCATCAGCATAACAGTGAAAGCTAACACCGTACTTGCGTATGATGTCACCTAGCGGCAGCATGTAAATACTAAAGAGTGCAGGGCCAAGAACCGAACCCTGGGGAACTCCGCACGTTACCTTGACATAGTCCGAGGTCACATTGTTATGGGAGACGCACTGCATCCTGTCAGTAAGATAAGAGTTAAACCAAGACAAGGCTAAGTCTGACATACCAATACGTGTTTTGATACGCTCTAATAAAATATTATGATCGACGGTATCGAAAGCGGCGCTAAGATCAAGAAGCAGCAACATAGATGACGCATCAGAATCCATCGTTAGCAATAGATCATTAGTCATTTTTGCGAGGGCTGTCTCCGTAGAGTGATTTGCCCTGAAACCGGATTGAAAAGGTTCACAGAGATTGTTAGTCACTAAGTGTTCATTTAGCTGCTGTGCAACAGTTTTTTCGAGAATTTTGGAAATAAACGGAAGGTGGGAGACCGGTCGGTAGTTTACCATGAGGTCAGGATCGAGGTTAGGTCTTTTGAGCAGAGGATGAATAACCGCTTTTTTGAATGCTAGGGGAACAGTGCCGGAGGAAAGTGATAAGTTTATAATATTTAACACTGATGGACCTAATAATACAAACAGTTCCTTGATAAGTTTCCCAGGAAGTGGGTCAAGTAAACATGTTGTTTGTTTTATCCCACTTACACGCTGTAATAATTCCTCTAATGTTATTTCATCAAAAATAGAGAGACTATTTTGGAGGGCAGTGTCCGTCGTATATACAGTCGTATTTGTGTTAATAGAGCCCAGTTGTAGCTGGGATGCGTTGTCTTTAATCTCCTTTCTAATGAGTTCAATTTTCTTATTAAAGAAATTCATAAAATCATCTGCCGAGTGGGTGGAGCTACTGGGAGGAGTCCCTTGTTGGGTTAGCGATGCTACTGTACTAAACAGAAATTTAGGATCGTTTTTGTTGAGGCGGATGAGATTTGAGTAGTATTTAGCTTTAGCTAAGGTAAGCATGCGTTTATAAGTTATTAAACTATCACTCCATGCTTGATGGAAAACCTCAAGTTTAGTCGCGCGCCATTTGCGTTCCAGTTTTCTACATGATAATTTATGAGCTCTAATTTCTTCTGTAAACCATGGGGTGCGCCTTTTAGGGGCCCTTTTTTGCTTTAGCGGTGCTATACTATCAATAATTTCGCGCAAGGCATCGTCAAAGTTGTTAGTGAGTTTATCAATAGAGCCGACATAATTTGGGAATGGTGCTATTACCGAAGGCAGTAGGTCAGCAAGAGTCATCGTTGTGGCAGCATTAATGTTGCGGCCGCTATAGCAGTTATTATTATTATTAGCTTGTTGACAAAGAGTCAAAACTTCAAATTTTATAAGGTAATGATCGGACATTACTTTAGTATATGGAAGTATCATAACTTTGGAGGTGGTGACACCCCTGACAAGCACTAGATCTATTGTATTACCGTTACGATGCGTGGGTTCATGTATTATTTGTGTAAGACCACAGCTATCAATTATGGTTTGGAGCGCCACGCACTGAGGGTCCGATGGGGTATTCATATGGATATTAAAGTCCCCCATTATGATTATATTGTCGGCGTGCGTCACTAGATCAGCAACGAACTCTGAGAATTCACTGATAAAGTCCGAATAGGGCCCAGGGGGGCGGTAGATAACAGCCAGGTCGAGAGGTAGCGGTGTGACAGACCTCATAGTAAGCACCTCAAACGATTTATATTTATTATTTAGGTTAGGGGTAAGGTTGAAATTTTCATTGTATATTAGTGCGACACCCCCTCCCCTTTTAAGAGGGCGGGCAACATGCGCATTCGTATAGTTAGGAGGAGATGCCTCATTGAGCGCAAAAAATTCGTCCGGTTTGAGCCAGGTTTCGCTAAGACCAATGACGTTAAGATTGTTGTCTCTAATGACCTCATTAACCAATAACGCCTTGGGAGACAATGATCTTATGTTTAAAAAGCCCATATTATAGGTATTGGGCTGTTTTGACGAGTTTTTGTTAAGATTATCCGTAGTGGCAATATTAACAATGTTGCGTTTATTATGCGTAGTGCACTTTAAATAGTTTCGACCATATCTAGGAATTGATATGACGGGAATTTTCCGATTGTTTGCTTGGTGCTGCAATAGACTGGACATATCATAATTTGCCACCTCAGTAGAATGCATGTCCACCTCTGACACAGACACAACAGAAAAAACATTATGTGAATTGTGTATTATTCTAAGAGAATTGCTATGCGTACATGGATTATCCAGCCTGGCGCTGGCTAGTTCTAGCTTAACTGACTCCTCACCCGGACTAACAGACATTGTAATTGCCTGTGACCGGGCTTGCTCTAGTGTAGTCAGTCAAGTGAGACTTAAATAGTAGTCTATGTTTCTAGACAGGATGATGGCGCCTTCCTGGTTAGGGTGAAGGCCGTCTCTCATCAGCAAGCCTGGTTTGCCCCAGAAAGAGGGCCAGTTATCAATAAACGTTAGTCCCTGCGTCCTACAGTAGCTAGCCAACCACTTGTTAAGCGAGACTAATCTGCTATATCTCTCATCATTGCCTCTCGCAGGCAGGGGGCCAGAGACAATTACTCGATGCCTGGACATCTTTCTGGCGAGATCACAAGTCCTGGCTATGTTTCTCTTTGTAATCTCTGACTGTCTCATTCTAGTGTCATTGGAGCCAACGTGTACAACTATATTCGCATAATTAGTGGTGCGATTAGCCTGTCGTACGTGTTTACTAGGCCTGTTGCGAGTTAGCTCCCTAAGATTAGCTTCAATGTCAGGTGCTCTGGCCCCGGGGATACACTTTATTGTGGCTGGTTTGCTAAGCTTTATGTTTCGGGTGATGGAGTCCCCTATAACTAAGGTGTGGTGCCCGGTAGACTGGGGTGTAGGACTAGCTAAAGAGCTAAATCTATTATGCGTCTCAACCGGTACACCGTAGCTTGTAGGCCGCTTAGGACTGCTACAAGCTGGGCTAGTTAGCTCGCTACAGCTAACGCTAGCAGATGTGTCCGCAACATCTAAAGTTACGACATTACTCTGCTCTAACTGGCGGACACGGCCCTCTAGCAGAGCCAACCTCTCCGTGAGTATGGTGCAAGACGCGCAGGAAGCCATTACTCACAGTGTTTTCTGTCACCGAGTGAAGTTCCTGCTGTCCTCAGGGAAGTGGTCGCGGTCTGTAGGAGTAGCTTCTTACTGACCGGCGCTGCCTTTCTCCGCGCTAGCTTAGCAGTTAGCTAGCTGAGGAAAGGGTGGTGGGACAGAGATCGGGTGATTTGCAAGTTAAATAGTACCACTAAAAATGTTTGAGAAGTGATAAAGAAAGCTGTAGAACAATTAAAAGCACACAGATAGAGCGCTACTTAGCTTTTTCGCAACAGCGAACAGACGGCGAGCAGTCACGCACGGTGAGGCTAAAAAAAATTAAAAAAATTTGGATTTTTTCTAAGTACAAAATCGAGAGAGGCTAAAAATCACCTCTTTTTCCTTCTCTCGATCAGACACTTAGAAAAAAAACGGAAAAAAAAAAAAAAAAAAATTGGATTTTTTCTAAGTACAAAATCGAGAGAGGCTAAAAATCACCTCTTTTTCCTTCTCTCGATCAGACACTTAGAAAAAAAACGGGAAAAAAATTTTAAAAAATTTGGATTTTTTCTAAGTACAAAATCGAGGGGGCTAAAAATCACCTCTTTTTCCTTCTCTCGATCAGACACTTAGAAAAAAAACATTAAAAAAAATTTAAAAAATTTGGATTTTTTCTAAGTACAAAATCGAGAGAGGCTAAAAATCACCTCTTTTTCCTTCTCTCGATCAGACACTTAGAAAAAAAACGGAAAAAAAAAAAAAAAAATTTGGATTTTTTCTAAGTACAAAATCGAGAGAGGCTAAAAATCACCTCTTTTTCCTTCTCTCGATCAGACACTTAGAAAAAAAACGGGGAAAAAAAAAAAAAAAATTGGATTTTTTCTAAGTACAAAATCGAGAGAGGCTAAAAATCACCTCTTTTTCCTTCTCTCGATCAGACACTAAGAAAAAAAAACGGAAAAAAAAAAAAAAAAATTTGGATTTTTTCTAAGTACAAAATCGAGAGAGGCTAAAAATCACCTCTTTTTCCTTCTCTCGATCAGACACTTAGAAAAAAAACGGAAAAAAACAAAAAAAAAATTGGGATTTTTTCTAAGTACAAAATCGAGAGAGGCTAAAAATCACCTCTTTTTCCTTCTCTCGATCAGACACTTAGAAAAAAAACGGAAAAAAAAAAAAAAAAAAATTGGATTTTTTCTAAGTACAAAATCGAGAGAGGCTAAAAATCACCTCTTTTTCCTTCTCTCGATCAGACACTTAGAAAAAAAACGGGAAAAAAAATAAAAAAAATTTGGATTTTTTCTAAGTACAAAATCGAGGGGGCTAAAAATCACCTCTTTTTCCTTCTCTCGATCAGACACTTAGAAAAAAAACGGGAAAAAAAATAAAAAAAATTTGGATTTTTTCTAAGTACAAAATCGAGAGAGGCTAAAAATCACCTCTTTTTCCTTCTCTCGATCAGACACTTAGAAAAAAAACGGAAAAAAAAAAAAAAAAAATTGGATTTTTTCTAAGTACAAAATCGAGGGGGCTAAAAATCACCTCTTTTTCCTTCTCTCGATCAGACACTTAGAAAAAAAACGGAAAAAAAAAAAAAAAATTTGGATTTTTTGTAAGTACAAAATCGAGAGAGGCTAAAAATCACCTCTTTTTCCTTCTCTCGATCGGACACTTAGAAAAAAAAAAAAAAAAAAAAAAAATTTGGATTTTTTCTAAGTACAAAATCGAGAGAGGCTAAAAATCACCTCTTTTTCCTTCTCTCGATCAGACACTTAGAAAAAAAACGGAAAAAAAAAAAAAAAAAATTTGGATTTTTTCTAAGTACAAAATCGAGAGAGGCTAAAAATCACCTCTTTTTCCTTCTCTCGATCAGACACTTAGAAAAAAAACGGAAAAAAAAAAAAAAAAATTGGATTTTTTCTAAGTACAAAATCGAGAGAGGCTAAAAATCACCTCTTTTTCCTTCTCTCGATCGGACACTTAGAAAAAAAAAAAAAAAAAAAAAAAAAAAATTTGGATTTTTTCTAAGTACAAAATCGAGAGAGGCTAAAAATCACCTCTTTTTCCTTCTCTCGATCAGACACTTAGAAAAAAAACGGAAAAAAAAAATAAAAAATTTGGATTTTTTCTAAGTACAAAATCGAGAGAGGCTAAAAATCACCTCTTTTTCCTTCTCTCGATCAGACACTAAGACAAAAAACGGAAAAAAAAAAAAAAAAAATTGGATTTTTTCTAAGTACAAAATCGAGAGAGGCTAAAAATCACCTCTTTTTCCTTCTCTCGATCAGACACTTAGAAAAAAAACGGAAAAAAAAAAAAAAAAAAATTGGATTTTTTTCTAAGTACAAAATCGAGAGAGGCTAAAAATCACCTCTTTTTCCTTCTCTCGATCGGACACTTAGAAAAAAAAAAAAAAAAAAAAAAAAAAATTGGATTTTTTCTAAGTACAAAATCGAGAGAGGCTAAAAATCACCTCTTTTTCCTTCTCTCGATCAGACACTTAGAAAAAAAACGGAAAAAAAAAAAAAAAAATTTGGATTTTTTCTAAGTACAAAATCGAGAGAGGCTAAAAATCACCTCTTTTTCCTTCTCTCGATCAGACACTTAGAAAAAAAACGGAAAAAAAAAAAAAAAAATTTGGATTTTTTCTAAGTACAAAATCGAGAGAGGCTAAAAATCCCCTCTTTTTCCTTCTCTCGATCAGACACTTAGAAAAAAAACGTTAAAAAAAATTTAAAAAATTTGGATTTTTTCTAAGTACAAAATCGAGAGAGGCTAAAAATCACCTCTTTTTCCTTCTCTCGATCAGACACTTAGAAAAAAAACGGAAAAAAAAAAAAAAAAATTTGGATTTTTTCTAAGTACAAAATCGAGAGAGGCTAAAAATCACCTCTTTTTCCTTCTCTCGATCAGACACTTAGAAAAAAAACGGGGAAAAAAAAAAAAAAAATTGGATTTTTTCTAAGTACAAAATCGAGAGAGGCTAAAAATCACCTCTTTTTCCTTCTCTCGATCAGACACTAAGAAAAAAAAACGGAAAAAAAAAAAAAAAAATTTGGATTTTTTCTAAGTACAAAATCGAGAGAGGCTAAAAATCACCTCTTTTTCCTTCTCTCGATCAGACACTTAGAAAAAAAACGGAAAAAAACAAAAAAAAAATTGGGATTTTTTCTAAGTACAAAATCGAGAGAGGCTAAAAATCACCTCTTTTTCCTTCTCTCGATCAGACACTTAGAAAAAAAACGGAAAAAAAAAAAAAAAAAAATTGGATTTTTTCTAAGTACAAAATCGAGAGAGGCTAAAAATCACCTCTTTTTCCTTCTCTCGATCAGACACTTAGAAAAAAAACGGGAAAAAAAATAAAAAAAATTTGGATTTTTTCTAAGTACAAAATCGAGGGGGCTAAAAATCACCTCTTTTTCCTTCTCTCGATCAGACACTTAGAAAAAAAACGGGAAAAAAAATAAAAAAAATTTGGATTTTTTCTAAGTACAAAATCGAGAGAGGCTAAAAATCACCTCTTTTTCCTTCTCTCGATCAGACACTTAGAAAAAAAACGGAAAAAAAAAAAAAAAAAATTGGATTTTTTCTAAGTACAAAATCGAGGGGGCTAAAAATCACCTCTTTTTCCTTCTCTCGATCAGACACTTAGAAAAAAAACGGAAAAAAAAAAAAAAAATTTGGATTTTTTGTAAGTACAAAATCGAGAGAGGCTAAAAATCACCTCTTTTTCCTTCTCTCGATCGGACACTTAGAAAAAAAAAAAAAAAAAAAAAAATTTGGATTTTTTCTAAGTACAAAATCGAGAGAGGCTAAAAATCACCTCTTTTTCCTTCTCTCGATCAGACACTTAGAAAAAAAACGGAAAAAAAAAAAAAAAAAATTTGGATTTTTTCTAAGTACAAAATCGAGAGAGGCTAAAAATCACCTCTTTTTCCTTCTCTCGATCAGACACTTAGAAAAAAAACGGAAAAAAAAAAAAAAAAATTGGATTTTTTCTAAGTACAAAATCGAGAGAGGCTAAAAATCACCTCTTTTTCCTTCTCTCGATCGGACACTTAGAAAAAAAAAAAAAAAAAAAAAAAAAAATTTGGATTTTTTCTAAGTACAAAATCGAGAGAGGCTAAAAATCACCTCTTTTTCCTTCTCTCGATCAGACACTTAGAAAAAAAACGGAAAAAAAAAATAAAAAATTTGGATTTTTTCTAAGTACAAAATCGAGAGAGGCTAAAAATCACCTCTTTTTCCTTCTCTCGATCAGACACTAAGACAAAAAACGGAAAAAAAAAAAAAAAAAATTGGATTTTTTCTAAGTACAAAATCGAGAGAGGCTAAAAATCACCTCTTTTTCCTTCTCTCGATCAGACACTTAGAAAAAAAACGGAAAAAAAAAAAAAAAAAAATTGGATTTTTTTCTAAGTACAAAATCGAGAGAGGCTAAAAATCACCTCTTTTTCCTTCTCTCGATCGGACACTTAGAAAAAAAAAAAAAAAAAAAAAAAAAATTGGATTTTTTCTAAGTACAAAATCGAGAGAGGCTAAAAATCACCTCTTTTTCCTTCTCTCGATCAGACACTTAGAAAAAAAACGGAAAAAAAAAAAAAAAAATTTGGATTTTTTCTAAGTACAAAATCGAGAGAGGCTAAAAATCACCTCTTTTTCCTTCTCTCGATCAGACACTTAGAAAAAAAACGGAAAAAAAAAAAAAAAAATTTGGATTTTTTCTAAGTACAAAATCGAGAGAGGCTAAAAATCCCCTCTTTTTCCTTCTCTCGATCAGACACTTACAAAAAAAACGGAAAAAAAAAAAAAAAAATTGGATTTTTTCTAAGTACAAAATCGAGAGAGGCTAAAAATCACCTCTTTTTCCTTCTCTCGATCAGACACTTAGAAAAAAAACGGAAAAAAAAAAAAAAAAAAATTTGGATTTTTTCTAAGTACAAAATCGAGAGAGGCTAAAAATCACCTCTTTTTCCTTCTCTCGATCAGACACTTAAAAAAAAAACGGAAAAAAAAAAAAAAAAAAATTGGATTTTTTCTAAGTACAAAATCGAGAGAGGCTAAAAATCACCTCTTTTTCCTTCTCTCGATCAGACACTTAGAAAAAAAACGGGAAAAAAAATAAAAAAAATTTGGATTTTTTCTAAGTACAAAATCGAGGGGGCTAAAAATCACCCCTTTTTCCTTCTCTCGATCAGACACTTAGAAAAAAAACGGGAAAAAAAATTTAAAAAATTTGGATTTTTTCTAAGTACAAAATCGAGAGAGGCTAAAAATCACCTCTTTTTCCTTCTCTCGATCAGACACTTAGAAAAAAAACGGAAAAAAAAAAAAAAAAAATTGGATTTTTTCTAAGTACAAAATCGAGAGAGGCTAAAAATCACCTCTTTTTCCTTCTCTCGATCAGACACTTAGAAAAAAAACGGGGAAAAAAATTAAAAAAATTTGGATTTTTTCTAAGTACAAAATCGAGGGGGCTAAAAATCACCTCTTTTTCCTTCTCTCGATCAGACACTTAGAAAAAAAACGGAAAAAAAAATTTAAAAAATTTGGATTTTTTCTAAGTACAAAATCGAGAGAGGCTAAAAATCACCTCTTTTTCCTTCTCTCGATCAGACACTTAGAAAAAAAACGGAAAAAAAAAAAAAAAAATTTGGATTTTTTCTAAGTACAAAATCGAGAGAGGCTAAAAATCACCTCTTTTTCCTTCTCTCGATCAGACACTTAGAAAAAAAACGGGGAAAAAAAAAAAAAAAATTGGATTTTTTCTAAGTACAAAATCGAGAGAGGCTAAAAATCACCTCTTTTTCCTTCTCTCGATCAGACACTTAGAAAAAAAACGGAAAAAAAAAAAAAAAAAATTGGATTTTTTCTAAGTACAAAATCGAGAGAGGCTAAAAATCACCTCTTTTTCCTTCTCTCGATCAGACACTTAGAAAAAAAACGGGAAAAAAAATTTAAAAAATTTGGATTTTTTCTAAGTACAAAATCGAGGGGGCTAAAAATCACCTCTTTTTCCTTCTCTCGATCAGACACTTAGAAAAAAAACGTTAAAAAAAATTTAAAAAATTTGGATTTTTTCTAAGTACAAAATCGAGAGAGGCTAAAAATCACCTCTTTTTCCTTCTCTCGATCAGACACTTAGAAAAAAAACGGAAAAAAAAAAAAAAAAATTTGGATTTTTTCTAAGTACAAAATCGAGAGAGGCTAAAAATCACCTCTTTTTCCTTCTCTCGATCAGACACTTAGAAAAAAAACGGGGAAAAAAAAAAAAAAAATTGGATTTTTTCTAAGTACAAAATCGAGAGAGGCTAAAAATCACCTCTTTTTCCTTCTCTCGATCAGACACTAAGAAAAAAAAACGGAAAAAAAAAAAAAAAAATTTGGATTTTTTCTAAGTACAAAATCGAGAGAGGCTAAAAATCACCTCTTTTTCCTTCTCTCGATCAGACACTTAGAAAAAAAACGGAAAAAAACAAAAAAAAAATTGGGATTTTTTCTAAGTACAAAATCGAGAGAGGCTAAAAATCACCTCTTTTTCCTTCTCTCGATCAGACACTTAGAAAAAAAACGGAAAAAAAAAAAAAAAAAAATTGGATTTTTTCTAAGTACAAAATCGAGAGAGGCTAAAAATCACCTCTTTTTCCTTCTCTCGATCAGACACTTAGAAAAAAAACGGGAAAAAAAATAAAAAAAAATTGGATTTTTTCTAAGTACAAAATCGAGGGGGCTAAAAATCACCTCTTTTTCCTTCTCTCGATCAGACACTTAGAAAAAAAACGGGAAAAAAAATAAAAAAAATTTGGATTTTTTCTAAGTACAAAATCGAGAGAGGCTAAAAATCACCTCTTTTTCCTTCTCTCGATCAGACACTTAGAAAAAAAACGGAAAAAAAAAAAAAAAAAATTGGATTTTTTCTAAGTACAAAATCGAGGGGGCTAAAAATCACCTCTTTTTCCTTCTCTCGATCAGACACTTAGAAAAAAAACGGAAAAAAAAAAAAAAAATTTGGATTTTTTGTAAGTACAAAATCGAGAGAGGCTAAAAATCACCTCTTTTTCCTTCTCTCGATCGGACACTTAGAAAAAAAAAAAAAAAAAAAAAAAATTTGGATTTTTTCTAAGTACAAAATCGAGAGAGGCTAAAAATCACCTCTTTTTCCTTCTCTCGATCAGACACTTAGAAAAAAAACGGAAAAAAAAAAAAAAAAAATTTGGATTTTTTCTAAGTACAAAATCGAGAGAGGCTAAAAATCACCTCTTTTTCCTTCTCTCGATCAGACACTTAGAAAAAAAACGGAAAAAAAAAAAAAAAATTTGGATTTTTTCTAAGTACAAAATCGAGAGAGGCTAAAAATCACCTCTTTTTCCTTCTCTCGATCGGACACTTAGAAAAAAAAAAAAAAAAAAAAAAAAAAATTTGGATTTTTTCTAAGTACAAAATCGAGAGAGGCTAAAAATCACCTCTTTTTCCTTCTCTCGATCAGACACTTAGAAAAAAAACGGAAAAAAAAAATAAAAAATTTGGATTTTTTCTAAGTACAAAATCGAGAGAGGCTAAAAATCACCTCTTTTTCCTTCTCTCGATCAGACACTAAGACAAAAAACGGAAAAAAAAAAAAAAAAAATTGGATTTTTTCTAAGTACAAAATCGAGAGAGGCTAAAAATCACCTCTTTTTCCTTCTCTCGATCAGACACTTAGAAAAAAAACGGAAAAAAAAAAAAAAAAAAATTGGATTTTTTTCTAAGTACAAAATCGAGAGAGGCTAAAAATCACCTCTTTTTCCTTCTCTCGATCGGACACTTAGAAAAAAAAAAAAAAAAAAAAAAAAAATTGGATTTTTTCTAAGTACAAAATCGAGAGAGGCTAAAAATCACCTCTTTTTCCTTCTCTCGATCAGACACTTAGAAAAAAAACGGAAAAAAAAAAAAAAAAATTTGGATTTTTTCTAAGTACAAAATCGAGAGAGGCTAAAAATCACCTCTTTTTCCTTCTCTCGATCAGACACTTAGAAAAAAAACGGAAAAAAAAAAAAAAATATTTGGATTTTTTCTAAGTACAAAATCGAGAGAGGCTAAAAATCACCTCTTTTTCCTTCTCTCGATCAGACACTTACAAAAAAAACGGAAAAAAAAAAAAAAAAATTGGATTTTTTCTAAGTACAAAATCGAGAGAGGCTAAAAATCACCTCTTTTTCCTTCTCTCGATCAGACACTTAGAAAAAAAACGGAAAAAAAAAAAAAAAAAAATTTGGATTTTTTCTAAGTACAAAATCGAGAGAGGCTAAAAATCACCTCTTTTTCCTTCTCTCGATCAGACACTTAAAAAAAAAACGGAAAAAAAAAAAAAAAAAATTGGATTTTTTCTAAGTACAAAATCGAGAGAGGCTAAAAATCACCTCTTTTTCCTTCTCTCGATCAGACACTTAGAAAAAAAACGGGAAAAAAAATAAAAAAAATTTGGATTTTTTCTAAGTACAAAATCGAGGGGGCTAAAAATCACCTCTTTTTCCTTCTCTCGATCAGACACTTAGAAAAAAAACGGGAAAAAAAATTAAAAAAATTTGGATTTTTTCTAAGTACAAAATCGAGAGAGGCTAAAAATCACCTCTTTTTCCTTCTCTCGATCAGACACTTAGAAAAAAAACGGAAAAAAAAAAAAAAAAATTGGATTTTTTCTAAGTACAAAATCGAGAGAGGCTAAAAATCACCTCTTTTTCCTTCTCTCGATCAGACACTTAGAAAAAAAACGGGAAAAAAAATTAAAAAAATTTGGATTTTTTCTAAGTACAAAATCGAGGGGGCTAAAAATCACCTCTTTTTCCTTCTCTCGATCAGACACTTAGAAAAAAAACGGAAAAAAAAATTTAAAAAATTTGGATTTTTTCTAAGTACAAAATCGAGAGAGGCTAAAAATCACCTCTTTTTCCTTCTCTCGATCAGACACTTAGAAAAAAAACGGAAAAAAAAAAAAAAAAATTTGGATTTTTTCTAAGTACAAAATCGAGAGAGGCTAAAAATCACCTCTTTTTCCTTCTCTCGATCAGACACTTAGAAAAAAAACGGGGAAAAAAAAAAAAAAAATTGGATTTTTTCTAAGTACAAAATCGAGAGAGGCTAAAAATCACCTCTTTTTCCTTCTCTCGATCAGACACTAAGAAAAAAAAACGGAAAAAAAAAAAAAAAAAATTTGGATTTTTTCTAAGTACAAAATCGAGAGAGGCTAAAAATCACCTCTTTTTCCTTCTCTCGATCAGACACTTAGAAAAAAAACGGAAAAAAAAAAAAAAAAATTTGGATTTTTTCTAAGTACAAAATCGAGAGAGGCTAAAAATCACCTCTTTTTCCTTCTCTCGATCAGACACTTAGAAAAAAAACGGAAAAAAAAAAAAAAAAAATTGGGATTTTTTCTAAGTACAAAATCGAGAGAGGCTAAAAATCACCTCTTTTTCCTTCTCTCGATCAGACACTTAGAAAAAAAACGGAAAAAAAAAAAAAAAAAAATTGGATTTTTTCTAAGTACAAAATCGAGAGAGGCTAAAAATCACCTCTTTTTCCTTCTCTCGATCAGACACTTAGAAAAAAAACGGGAAAAAAAATAAAAAAAATTTGGATTTTTTCTAAGTACAAAATCGAGGGGGCTAAAAATCACCTCTTTTTCCTTCTCTCGATCAGACACTTAGAAAAAAAACGGGAAAAAAAATTTAAAAAATTTGGATTTTTTCTAAGTACAAAATCGAGAGAGGCTAAAAATCACCTCTTTTTCCTTCTCTCGATCAGACACTTAGAAAAAAAACGGAAAAAAAAAAAAAAAAATTTGGATTTTTTCTAAGTACAAAATTGAGAGAGGCTAAAAATCACCTCTTTTTCCTTCTCTCGATCAGACACTTAGAAAAAAAAACGGGAAAAAAAATTTAAAAAATTTGGATTTTTTCTAAGTACAAAATCGAGGGGGCTAAAAATCACCTCTTTTTCCTTCTCTCGATCAGACACTTAGAAAAAAAACGGGAAAAAAAATTTAAAAAATTTGGATTTTTTCTAAGTACAAAATCGAGAGAGGCTAAAAATCACCTCTTTTTCCTTCTCTCGATCAGACACTTAGAAAAAAAACGGAAAAAAAAAAAAAAAAAATTTGGATTTTTTCTAAGTACAAAATCGAGAGAGGCTAAAAATCACCTCTTTTTCCTTCTCTCGATCAGACACTTAGAAAAAAAACGGGAAAAAAAAAAAAAAAATTGGATTTTTTGTGTAGTGGATTGTCCAAAGCTTAAACAGGCAACAAAAGTAGTTAGTACAACAAATTTATTTACCCATTATCAGAAGTGCAGGTTGAATTAAGTTGTCCGTGCAAGCAGACACAATGTACTCCAGAGCACACAAGACACACACAAGCCAAAATCACCCCCCGAGTTCCGGTCTTCTGCCATTCATTTATATGTCTGTTGTGCGTCATCGTTCCTTATCAAATGCGTCAATGTCTTGTTTTGCTTTTCCTATCTGTTCCATAACAACTCGAATTCTGTAGACAGGTTGGCACGACTCAATATTCACTTTTGTCCCACAACTGGTCCATTCAATGGCACAAAATACAAGAGTATTGAAAATGAGCGGACATTCTTAAAAGACAAGAAATATAGGTCAAAAGGTCAGAAATTCTACTACATACCCGCCTTCCAGGGTCTTAAGACCCTGGACCAAAACAATTTCTGATATAGACCACTAACTTAAATCTCTACCGCAGATAGAGGCAAAAACCTCAATGTTTTTATACGAGGCAAAAATTCCGTCTATGACCCTCCTTCAGAGCGATCGCTGTTACCAGCCTGCAGTAAAACCATCTCACAGAACACAATTAGTGGCCTACCCTTTGAGTTAGTAAAGGAAAAACAAATACTTTGATCATGAACATCATTGAACATAAATAGATGTATGTATATAGACTTATGACTGTAAGACATTTGCAAAAATATTTTTCCCGGCATTTGCAATGAATGTAGTTACCAATATTGTTAATTATCAATTGATTTTGAACACACAACTGAATTTCGTATGAGTCCATGTTCGATTAGTGCTCGTATAGATGGCTCGGTGGTGCCTCAGGCTGGTGGCCTGCTGACACCTCGTTGGGCTTTTGACTGCCTTTGTGAAGAAAGAGATCCACTCAAACAGTCTGTCTCTCTTTGGGGTGTGGTTCAGTCCATTGGGCAGACTGTTCAGTGGCATGTGCGTGCTGGCCGAAATTGGGGAAAACTCAGGTAGAGTTGGAGCTGTGGGGGCTTTGGGGAAGGCTGGGGCAGAGTATGGGGCGTGGGGCTTTGGTCCAGGCCCTCGGCTTGCTTCAGGCCTCCTCGCTGCTTCGGCACTCCCGACACTTCTTTCCACAGCTGCTGGAGTCCCGGTGGACACATTGGCTGGCAACCTTAGTTGTTCTCGTCATCGCTGGCAAGGTGTTGTCTCTCCTCTCGGTTCCTTCCAGTCAGGTATCGGGTGTTGGTCCTGGATCGGCTTTGACCGTGCCCCTCTTAGCGAGTGCAAGGGAATCTGGAGTGGCTGCTTTCATCCTCAAATCTGCACAGAGGAACTGGCACACAAATTCTACATTTTGCAAACTTACCATTTTGGTCTCATGGTCTTTCCACCTTCCTAGGAAGCTGCTGGTCCTGAGAAGTGCTGATCTTGTGACTGAAGAAGATTAACCTGTTTTCTTAAAATAGGTGCCGTTGTTTGACCTAATCTTTTTAGGGAAACCATGTCGGGATATTAGATAATTCACAAAATATTTACTTACTGAATTGGCACCCTCCTTTGAGGTTGGGGTTGCTTTCGCCAACCACTGCAATTGTCAATCTAAATCATTACGTTCCTTTATCCTTGATTGATCATATCGATTAAATAAAACCTCAACACGCTCAAACTTGACCCAATCCAAACTCACCTCCCCCCTCTGTCCCTCTCACAGGGACAGTGTTAGTCGCAGTAATAGTAATAGTAGTAGTAGTAGTAGTATTAGTAGTTTCAGAAACATCCAAGAAAAAGAAAAGACAGCTGATAGTCAAGCGCAGCAAGAACAGAGGCGGAGGACAGGTCATGTTTGAGGTCACTGTTCGCTTTTGCAATAGTACTTTGATATTTTACAACACCTAGTGAATTATTGTGGCCTCAATAATTCACTAAATAGTTGTATTTAATTTAGTCTATCTATGATGGGACAATGCACAGAAACATTAAGTTCAGAAACAGATATGTTCTTTACCAGATTATATCTAAATAGCTACTTTCCATCTGTAGTCCCTGGCTACCTAAATTAAAGGGATCCACAAATCAAGCAATAAAATTATGACACTAATTAATCATAATAAATATATACATTCATAATAATCAATAATTAATCAAAAATAATCATACTGTAGCATGTAATCAGATTAAGAGAAATCCTAAAATGCCCTTCATGGACACATACTTACCATACAATACAACCACACCTTATTGACATCATCACACAAAGACAATGCATGCTCTTGTTCACATCTGTCATCATTCATAACAACAACCAAGATTTTAACAGCCATACCTCAAAATTTACAACAAAAATGCTCTCATGGATAAATATAATACTCATTAAATTGATGTGTCAACATAATGCCCCTCTTAGTGACCGTGTGAGCAGCCTTGATTGCTCCAAAGCCACTTTTTTTTTTATTTCAAATTTTCTATTCCTTTTGTTCTAACGTGGAGAAGGCTAATTGGTCTGTACATGTTCTGGTCTTCTTTATTTCCTGCTTTGTGGATTTAATCATAGTAGCAGTTTCTCGACGTGGTAGGGAAAGTGTTTTCCGTTATTGATTTATTTATCAATCGTTGTTATACGAGCAATAATACAATCCTTATATGTTTTTAGGAAGATAGTGTCCAACCCATATATATATCTCTAGATCGTGAGTCTGATAATGCAGTGAAGATTTTGTTTAACTTTGTTTCATTTGTTACTTCTAAAATGAGTCCATCCTGAATAAATGACAATTATTTGCACTGATTTTGAGGGATTTTTATTCAGGGTTTGTACAGACTGATGAAATGTTCATTAAAATTACCACTTATGTCCAGACTGTCTGCGATAGTAGCGCCATTGATATTTAATGTTATAGTGTTGTTTCTTGTTTGCTCTCTTCCCGTAAGTTTGTATCTGGTTTTCCATAACTTTCTAATGTTCCCTTTTGCAGCTTTGATTAATTCTAAGTGAAAGTCAGCCTTAGACTTCCACATAAACATTGTAACTTTGTTCCCCCAAACTTTTAAAATCATACGATCTGTATTTAGACCTGTTATGATTTCTCTTTTGAGAGCTGAGTCCCGATGTCTTTATTAGAATCCAAATTGTTTTATTAATCCAATGGTATTTTTATTTTAGCACTCTTCTTTCTGGTTTTGTATTCGTGTATTTACAGATGTTCTCTTTAATTTTTGTCATCCAATTGTAATTCTAGTAGAGCTGCTTATCATTTGTATCATGTAGAAGCCGTTTATAATATCCTTAAGTTTCTTTCTACGTGTTTTATTTAACCAGTCCAGATTAACGTCCTCCATGACGTTACTTCTTTCATACTATGCTGTTTGAGGATGTCTGAAAATGAATAAAAAAAATGTCTTTAGCTGTGGTCGGTCGGTATACTACAATTACCTTGAAATACATTTCTGAGGAACATGTGATTTTAATTTCAACATACTCAAATTGATCTACTTTTAATGTTTTCCCTTTCATAAATCATAATTCCTCCCCCCTTTGTCACTCGATCTGTCTTTTCTGTAATCTTGTCCCCCGGGACATTAATTAGAACGAAAGGTGTTGTGGGTTTTAATCATGTCTCTGATAGACAAGGTAATCCGGATTAGAGTCTGACAGTAACTGCTGTATTTGTTCAGTATGTTTCCTGTGGTAGAAAGTTTAATAATGCGGACACGTTTGTTACTGATTACTTTCTACAGACTTCTGTCTCTCTGCGACTTTGTGTATGTAATAAGCAACTATAAATATTTGAGATGCTTAAATTTTGTTTTAGCTCAGCTGTTGTGTAGCTGCTAGCTCTTTGTAGCCTACAGCAGGAATGTCCAAATTGCAGCCAATAGCTATGTTTTTAACAGACAACCGAAATAATTGAAAATGTGGTATTAGCGTATCGGTTCAATCAGCGGCAGCTACGCCCTGTTTTATCATTTGACCTACATTTTTGGTTTCGTAGGCAGGACAGAGGGAACAATGTGGGTCATTAGTTGTCCATCTTATACCATTCTAATTGTTGTAAGGATAGTTCACATGAGCGGCCATACCTTGAGTCCCACCATATATAAGAGTCAAAAGGCTCCTATTATGAGTGGTCTAATTGGTGATCATACACTTTGGCGGTTTGGGTGGCAGGACACACGGACGCACCTCCGTCAGCCAGCGCTAGGACAGTTGGAGCAGTCCCCGTCTTCCATTCGTTCCTGGGAGGCGTCCCCAGTAGTTGTCAGCTGATGTCGTGCTGTCAGGCAACATCAGGAAGTTCCTTCTGTGCAGTATTGAATTGTCAGGGCACAGTTGGTAAGCAGGTCATTACAAGGTGTGTGCAGGTTGACCACAAAGGAATGCTTCAAAGATTGTGTTGAACATTGTCCGTTGACACTTATGTCCAGCAGGGGTCTGTTTGTATCCTGCTGTTCGTCCTGCTGTCACACCTGTATTTTTTGTGAGCATGTTCTGGCTACAACTTTGGAGCTTGTCTTGTTCAGAGAAGTTGGCAGTCCCCCGGCTGCACATCCTTTCCACCCTCGCTTGACCTGTCACAACCGTGGCTACCACCCAAGTCCGTCTGAATGGTTTTACGTTTTGTTGAGGTTTTTTCCTCCAGAATTTGGAACTCAAAACATGTACACCCATCGTTTTCATATCCTCTCGGTTAGTTCAATTTTGCATATCACGTTTTTTTTTTAAAAATTACAGTCTTAACTATCCCATTAATTGCTAATCAATAACCTTAATTCAAAGATTATACGTACTACTTCATGTGTATTTAAGTACCCTTTTAATTCACTTAAAGATTATGTATAAGTTAATTTAAACTATCATTTGTCTATCAGTAGGCGCGATCAAGCTGTCATGCTTGCACTCTGACCTCCTGCTGTGCGTGATACTCTCCAAAACAAAGGAATGTTTTTATTCACGTTTCTCCTTATCTTTCAGCTAAATCTTTTAATCTTTTAACTTTTAACGTCCGCACTGTGTTTATTTTTATTGTCTGCATTTTAATTTTGCTTTTATTTTCTTTCATTTCCCTTTGTTGTCTGTGAAGCACTTTGAGTCTTGTCCTTGCCTTGTCTGTCTCCGACTGGTTATCTAACCTATTCACAACAAACATACAAGGCCATGCTCTAAGCGCCAGCCCTAATCACACTTCTCCTCTTTTTTTTTTCTTTTTTTTTTTTAACTTTACATATCGGCTCTTATTCTAATTATTAATGTAGGCTGTTATTTGTAATTATTATTCAACACTATTCACAGCAAACAGTTGTAAAGTTATAGTTATTCGCATTATACTCTCAAAATCTATAGCTAACTGAAAGCTGTTGAGATTTGGTTTGCCTCCTTCATCTCAGTGGCCTAGTGGTTAGAGTGTCCGCCCTGAGATCGGCAGGTCGCAAGTTCAAAACCCCGGTCGAGTCACACCAAAGACTACAAAAAATTTGGGAGCCAAATCACCAAACATGATTCCCCCACCTCCCAGGGGCGATCACGGGGGATGGGCCAAATGCAGAGGACAAATTCCACCACACCCAGTGTGTGTGTGACAATCACTGGCACCCCAACTTTAATTCTAACTTTATTCTGTCATGCCATTATCCTCTTCTAGCTCAACATCCAGAAGTATGGTGTACTGTAATGTCTAAATAAAAATATAAATTACTCCAAACTAAAATGTCAGACTGCACTTTAAAGTTACTTTTATTAAATTAATTTCCAAACTAACCACCACCACAGCAGACATCTTCCTCAGTCCTATCCCAATACTCCCATAAATTAGAAAGGTGTTTCACAACAGTGGTTAAGTAGTTATTTTAAGTAATAGATCTCAATATGTAGAAATTACTAAGACTAAATTTGCCCTAGTGTGTGAATGTTGTCTGTCTATCTATCTGTGTTGGCCCTTTGATGAGGTGGCGACCTGTCCAGGGTGCAAAGTCAAATTGTGAAACAAAAATTAAAGTTGAATCAAGTGGAAATTGACAGAGTATATGAACTACATTCTTGAGAATAGTAATTGATCATTAATATGTTGGAAGCCACATATTGAACATATTAAAGAAAAATATCCAAATCCATTGCTATTCGGTATAAAGTTAAACACATGCTGAATAAGAAATGTCTGCACATGTTATATTATTCATTTATTTTTCCATATGTAATATTGTTTTGAAGTTTGGGGAAATGTTTATAGAAGAATTATAGACCCAATACTTAAACTTAAAAGGCTCATTTCAATAATACACAAAGCATTATTATTATGATCATATCAATCCATTTTTTAAGTCATAATGTGTTAAATGTTCAGATAATTTAATTTTAAAACAATGGCAATTATGTTTCAGAGTAAAGAACAACAGCCTTCCAGTTTGTATTCTTGGCTTGTTTACATTATGAGGAGAAAACTATCATTTACGGGGGATATCGATTTTTGAAATAGGTCAAGTAAAATAAAATAAAAACACAAATGTATTTCAGTTTTAGGAGTTAAATGATGTACCATCCTCAGTGATGAGCTGAACACATGTAGTTTTTTGTTATGGTTTAAGAGACCCTTGAAAAGTAAAGTTTTTTGAACATTATAACATATAGTAACAATTACTTTCATCTTTTAATGTTGATGTTCCAGGTAATTTAATGTTCAGTAATTGTATATCATAGGCCAATATAAGCTTTGGCTTCCGACTATTCTTTTTTCGGTCATTCTTTTTTCTTTTCTTTTCTGTGTGTAAATGTGTATGATTGTTAATATGTCTAATTTACTGTTAAACTGCTCACACAAATTGGTTGATGGTTGATTACATGACCAAAATAAACTTATTTCATCTATTCATTCATTATCTATCGCACTCATAGTTTTATTCCATTTTGCATGTAATTATTCCTATTGATTTCTTCCCATTTCACTCAAGCAAGTAAACAAACAAATAAACAAACTTGCAGCTAACCACAATCAACAGCATACTATTTACGAATCCAAAATAATCAGTCTTATAAAATAATTTTAGCTTTAGATATGATTTAGGGCAGTGGTTTTCAACCTTTTTTTTCCAGTAAATTAAAGAAATAAAATACAGCATAATGTCATTATTTTCTGATTTATTAAATTGTATAACAGTGCACCATATTGCTCATTTGTTGTGGTCTTACTTGACTTATTTGGACAAACAAAAAAATAAGAATAACTAAAACGTTTTAAAAATTAAAATAGTGATTAAATTATAATAAAGATTTCTATACATATAATCAATCATCAACCTTCTTTGGATATTGCAATAGAGATCCATCTGGGCTCGTGAACTTAATTCTAAATATTTATTTTGTTGAAGAATTATTCTTCTATAATTATATTTATAAAGGATTTTGAATTGTCGCTATTTTAAAATATTTAAAATCTCAGGTACCCCTTGGCATACCTTCAAGTACCTCCCTTTTTTGTCCGAGCGGAAACACCATACCCTCCTTTGAGAACTACTGGTTTAGCCTATAAAAAATCCTTTGTCTCATACATCATTAGACTGTACAACTCCTCTTTGGGGGGCTAGGATGACAGGGAATGCAAAACAATAACAGTGCAATACTTTTTTATATCATGGTCGTTAATGCCTAGTTTCTCTTTTAATACAATCTATTTTGTTTCCATTTATACCCTTATTAGTTACTGTTTACTTTTTAGTTCTTCTTCCAAAGGGAACTCTCCTGAAGGAATCAATAACGTTTTATCTGTCTATCTATCTATCTATTACTAACCCGAGCACAATTCATGACGTCATGCTCATCTTGCAGACAGTTATTTCCATTTAGTTTTATTCTCTATTTGTAATTCTACATGCACCAATGTCACATAAAAATGTGCTTTCTTTGTTATTTATTTACATTATTATTTCTGGTTTACTTGCTGTCTGTTTACTTAAGTTCTCATATTTTGGTCTGTCTTCCTTCTGATTAGAATTTGTTTAACGCTTCTCTACGTTTTGTTTTGACAATGGCGCTGAGTGGCTCTTATCTGTACTTCCTCAGACTCTATGTTTCACAGATGCCCTTAGATGTATTAGAATATACATTTAACTTTTATTTTATTGTGTGTTTATTCCTAAAAAAATTAAAATGTCAATGTATAATCAATTTATCTTTCTCAAATTTAAATTCAATATTATTAATTTATTTGTTGTATAGCTATTAATTCAAAGTTACAATGTGTCCTAATCTATGATGTGTGTGTTTGTCTCAACTTCCACACAGAAACTGGATGGATCAGATAAGCAACAAGGCTGTACCAAAAACAAGTATACTAGACATATAAATTAATGATGAATTAAACAATGTTTCAATGTCCCACAATCCGTATTTATTGATTGATATTTAAACGTGTAATTTTCCATATATCTATTATTTTACTGGATTTAGCAAGCACCTACTACTAGCACACTCTACAGACCGAGAATAACTGTTCAACCACACTTAGTAATGCCAAGCTAGATGCTAACTTAGCCTTACTATGCCTCAGTAAGCAAACTTTTGCTAACACAATGCTAACCTAGCTCAATGCTATCCTAGCTCAATGCTAACCTAGCTCAATGCTAACCTAGCTCAATGCTCTGCTAACACAATGCTAACCTAGCTCAATGCTATCAGTGTCACTCCTCTTCGAACCAATGCCTCACGCAGCTGTCACTCACACAGCCTCGTCACACGCACACACTCTTATCTCAAAATGTCTCCCAGCTGAGACTATATGCGTCACACAGTCACTCACACACAGAGAATTTACCAGCACAGTTAAAAGTAAATGCAATAGACAACTACTTTTCTCATCCAGAAGCACAGCTGTATCATATCAGAACCTTAATAATAAGAACAACATTTATCATTCACTCTTAGATGGACAAATAGTCAAGTTTAAGGAGGGTATTCTGGGCTTCCCTGCTTAGGCTGCTGCCCCCGCGATCCAACCTCCGAGAGCGGAATAAGATAATTAAATGGATAGACCATACACTCATATGTTTTCTGTACATAAACTTTGTCTACTTTCTCACACGCACACACATTTTAGACAATTTCCAGACTTTTACAGATAGCGGGGCTGTGAGAAAAAGCGTGAAGGGGGGAGATTGCGAGAGGGGGGGGAGGAAAAGGAAGGGGGGGAATTAAACCAGATAAGAAACCAGGTGCTACACAAAAGTTATTAAAATACGCAGATATATATATATAAATTAAAAAAACACACACATTTTTATCCCACAAACCACTCCCCCCTGGTCCGGACCAATATAAACAACTAATGCACGCGTGCTTTTGTGGAATCGGCCGTCTCATATCACAAACACAGGTCCCATCATTACTCATACAACGGCGATTAACCCGTTCCAGCAGAGCAGCTCCTGGTTTTACTCCCTGACCAATACACGGCAACAGCATAAAAGCACCATAGAGTCACTGATAATCACCCAATGCTCTACAGTCATCATGTTTTGGTCAGTTCCATACAGTTTCACCAAAGCTTCACCAAAGCTCCACCAAAGCTCTACCATATGCAGCCCGATCAATATCCATCTATACTGCAGCCAATTAAACAGAACGTCGTGACAAATACAGCTCAGTTGATCTCCTTTACCGGAGTCACCAAACGGTCACCCAAAATGAGGCTTTTCCACCGCTGCAGTTTCCACATAGAGAGATATGTCGCACATTCATAGACTTCATAAATTTGTATGGGCCAAATGTGCCACCAGTTAGCAAAACCCTGCCTTAAATTTAGCTGTATCCAACTCTGGCTACTTCTGATGCACTTGCAGAAAGAAGCATCCTCTGCCAGCAACGACAGAGGATGAAGAGGTTAAGAGAAATGTTTCGTCTCACATAGTCTATGCTTCTACACTCCAAACCACCAAAATTCTATCAACAATCCCCTGATGTTAAAAACAAGAAATCACAAGTTTTCAACAAACACACAGACAAATGATCACATATAAAACAACTCAATCCAACCATAATTTACCCCAGTCCAGGTTGTTTTTGGAGAACCTGACTAAACCTATCTTTTATCAAAATAGATTCAGCAATTAGTCTTATCGATCTGGCTCTCTCCAGGCAGAAAATGTTTACACTTTAAGCAAAACTGCTTACCTTGTATTAGATGCGCGCGTGCAGCACACTGTCTGCCTGACAGAGAGAGCGAGAGCGGCTGTCGACCTGTAGCTTCTAAACCATCCTGTTCGTGACGCCAATTTGTGTAGTGGATTGTCCGAAGCTTAAACAGGCAACAAAAGTAGTTTAGTACAACAAATTTATTTACCCATTATCAGAAGTGCAGGTTGAATTGAGTTGGCCGTGCAGACAAACCACAAGTTACTCCGGAGCCAACAAGACACACACAAGCCAAAATCACCCCCGAGTTCCGGTCTTCTCCCATTTATTATATGTCTGTTGTGCGCATAGGTGGATTAATGACCGGGCCTACCGGGCCCAGGCCCAGGGGGCCAGAGGCCCCAAGGGGCCAGGCCAACTTGGCCCCGCGGCCGCGACCCAAGCAAAACTACTTTTGCAAAAATAATAATCTTAAGCCCCAAGGGGCCAGGCCAACTTGGCCCCGCGGCCATGATCCATAGAGGGTAAGAGGCCCCAAGGGGCCAGGTCAACTTGGCCCCGCGGCCGCGACCCACAGAGGGCCAGAGGCCCCAAGGGGCCAGGCCAACATGGCCCCGCGGCCATGATCCATAGACGGTCAGAGGCCCCAAGGGGCCAGGCCAACTTGGCCCCGCGCCCACGATCCATAGAGGGTCAGAGGCCCCAGGGGGCCAGGTCAACTTGGCCCCGCGGCCACGATCCATAGACGGTCAGAGGCCCCAAGGGGCCAGGCCAACTTGGCCCCGCGGCCACGACCCACAGAAGGCCAGAGGCCCCAAAGGGCCAGGCCAACTTGGCCCCGCGGCCGCGAGCCACAGAAGGCCAGAGGCCCCAAGGGGCCAGGTCAACTTGGCCCCGCGGCCACGATCCATAGAGGGTAAGAGGCCCCAAGGGGCCAGGTCAACTTGGCCCCGCGGCCGCGACCCACAGAGGGCCTGAGGTCCTAAGGGGTCAGGCCAACTTGGCCCCGCGGCCATGATCCATAGAGGGCCAGAGGCCCCGAGGGGTCAGGCCAACTTGGCCCCGATCCATAGAGGGTCAGAGGCCCCAAGGGGCCAGGCCAACTTGGCCCCGCGGCCACGACCCACAGAGGCCCCAAGGGGCCAGGCAAAATTGGCCCCGCGGCCATGATCCACAGAGGGCCAGAGGCTCTCAATCATTATTATCAAAGCTAATTCTCAAATTGGATGGATCACACAACCTCACTCACATATTCTTTATCAATTATTAAAGGTTGTTTCTGAATTTTGATCACAGAACTTAATGCAAATATTCTTGATTGATTGACAAAGCTCATTCTCAAATTTTGATTACACAACCTTACTCTGACAAATTATCATTATCAAAAAGCTCTATCTCGAATTTGGATCACAGAATCTCACTCAAGTATTCTTAGCTGTGCCCCTCCCCCATCGAGTCTTTCATAAACCGGTCTGTTCTTTTAGAATCTCCTCATTTGGTATTTTGAACTCGTGAGAGACTGCTCAAAATTTGGTTTCCTTTCCCTCAGTTCAGACTCAGAGATAATTTGAAATCATTCAACAAGAAGTTTAACGCGCGCACACACACACACACACACACACTTGAGTTGAGCATTACTTGGAAATTCTTATATTTTCCATTTTGCTGTTATTATCAGCATCTTCCCATTTTGTCCTTTTCTTTCGAGAAAGTTTACAGTCTGACATTTGTCACTGCTGTCAGTTAATAACTTTTTGGTCTTTGACCCATTTTGTCATTTTCTCGATTCGATCGTCACTGACCACTCTCTCCTGTCTGGCAGACATCGTTGCTGCCATCATAGCTAGCAAGCTGCCTGCAGCGGGTCATCCCTATGTTCCCCGTCCCTATGTTACCCGGGTCCTATGTTCCCCTCTACCGGGGAACTAAGGACCCTTTTTAAAAAAAAGGGTTCTATGTTCCCCGCTGCGGGGAACGTACAACACTTTTTCCAGAAAAGGGTTCTATGTTCCCCGCTGCTTCCAATGCGCGACTAAGTAAGACGCACGCAGACACGCATGACAGAGACGCGTTTAAGTTGTCGAAGGAAGGAAGTTCGCGTTTGAGTTGCTCTATCTGCTGCCGCACGCCCTGTGACAGGTTAGGTTTAGGGATGGTTTTGGTCAGGGCACAATTTCGCCAAAAAAGTGCTCCACAACGCCCTGTGACAGGTTAGGTTTAGGGATGGTTTTGGTCAGGGCACAATTTCGCCAAAAAAGTGCTCCACAACGCCCTGTGACAGGTTAGGTTTAGGGATGGTTTTGGTCAGGGCACAATTTCGCCAAAAAAGTGCTCCACAACGCCCTGTGACAGGTTAGGTTTAGGGATGGTTTTGGTCAGGGCACAATTTCGCCAAAAAAGTGCTCCACAACGCCCTGTGACAGGTTAGGTTTAGGGATGGTTTTGGTCAGGGCACAATTTCGCAATTTCGCCAGATACAATGCAGGGAACATAGGACCCTTTTTTAGAAAAAGGGTCCTAAGTTCCCCGGTCGCATACAAAGACCCAGGAACAACCGGGGAACATAGGACCCGGGGAACATAGGACCCGGGGAACATAGGCACGCTCCCGCCTGCAGATAGCAACATTTTGGTGTCCTTTGGGAAAATATTTAGAAAGAAGACAAAAGTACACACAGTTGTACAACTATTATCTTTATGATCTTTTTTTTTGTTAGTTTCTCTGTTACTGTGTGTGGCCAATGAAGCGACTTTTGGCCATACCTGGCTGGTGACATTTAGCGACTTTCTGGTTGATGTTAAGATTAATAATAGCAACAGTTCTCTTCATCTTAATGCAATTTATTGTGTCTGTCTCTCCACATTTTGCCATTAGGTACTTTGAGCTCTTGTTGGTCAGTCACTCTAAGGTACATTGTTGCTGCCATCATAGCTAGCAAGCTGCCTGCAGATAGCGACATTTTGGTGTCCTTTGAGAAATATTAAGAAAGAAGACAAAAGTACAAGACATTGTACGATTACTATCTTTTTAAAATTATTTGTTTCACTGTGTGATTGACCGACTTTGCCGCTAGATTTCGCGTCTTTTGGCCATACCTGGCTAGCGACTAAAAACATCATTTAGCGACTTTTTGGTTGTGAAGATAAGTGGTAAAAGCAGATCTTCCTGTTGGTCTTCCCACATTTTGCCATTTGGTACTTTGCACTCTTCTTGGTCACTCCAAGGCATTTGTCCCTGCCTTCAGCTAGTCACTTGGCTCTTTTGGAATATATTTCACTGTAATTGGCTCTCTCTCTCTCTCTTTCTCCTCAGTACAAATCAGCCTGTTCCCTTGCCATTCATCACTGACCACTCTGCTCTCCTGTCTGTCAGACATTATTGCTGCTTGCAGATAGCTTGGGGTCCTTAGAGAAAATATCAGAAGAGAAAAGTACACAATTATCTTAATTATCTTTTTTATTCAGTCAGTCCTTCAGTGAGTCCCAGTGTGTTGGCGATTAAGCAACGTTGGCATTCAATTAGCGACTTTTGGCCATACATGGCTGGCGACTCAAAAAACTAGAAAAAAAGTACAAAAAGTTGTACAATTAATATCTTTATTATCCTTAATTCCCCTGAATCCTAGAGTGTGTTGCAATTAAGCAACTTTGCTGCTAGGTTTAGCGACTCTTGTTTTGGGCATACCTGGCTAGCGACTACAAACATTATTCAGCAACTTTTTGGCTGTTAAGATTAACGTTAATAAATTAAATCCTAATACAATTTATTGTGTTGGTCTCGCCATCTTGCTATTAGGTACTTTGAATTCTTGTTGGTCTCTGCTAAGGTATCTGGCTGTTGTCTTTGCCTTCAGTTAGTCACTTGGCTCTGGAATATATTTAACTGTACTTGGCTCTCTCTTTCTCCTCAGTACAAATCAGTCTGTTCCCTTGCCATTTAGACATTTTCTTGATTGGATCATCACTGACCACTCTGCTCTCCTGCTGTCTATCAGACATTGTTGCTCCCATCATAGCTAGCAAGCTGCCTTGGTGTCCTTTGTGAAAATATTTAGATAGAAGACTAAAGTGCACAAAGGTGTACAATTATTATCTTTTCAAAATATTTGTTTCACTGTCAGTGTGATTGACCGACTTTGCCGCTAGATTTCGCGTCTTTTGGCCATACCTGGCTAGCGACTGAAAACATCATTTAGCAACTTTTTGGTTGTGAAGATAAGAGGTAAAAGCAGATCTGCCTGTTGGTCTTTCCACATTTTGCCATTTGGTACTTTGCACTCTTGTTGGTCACTCCAAGGCATTTGTCCCTGCCTTCAGCTAGTCACTTGGCTCTTTTGGAATATATTTCACTGTAATTGGCTCTCTCTCTCTCTCTTTCTCCTCAGTACAAATCAGCCTGTTCCCTTGCCATTCATCACTGACCACTCTGCTCTCCTGTCTGTCAGACATTATTGCTGCTTGCAGATAGCTTGGGGTCCTTAGAGAAAATATCAGAAGAGAAAAGTACACAATTATCTTAATTATCTTTTTTATTCAGTCAGTCCTTCAGTGAGTCCCAGTGTGTTGGCGATTAAGCAACGTTGGCATTCAATTAGCGACTTTTGGCCATACATGGCTGGCGACTCAAAAAAATAGAAAAAAAGTACAAAAAGTTGTACAATTAATATCTTTATTATCCTTAATTCCCCTGAATCCTAGAGTGTGTTGCAATTAAGCAACTTTGCTGCTAGGTTTAGCGACTCTTGTTTTGGGCATACCTGGCTAGCGACTACAAACATTATTCAGCAACTTTTTGGCTGTTAAGATTAACGTTAATAAATTAAATCCTAATACAATTTATTGTGTTGGTCTCGCCATCTTGCTATTAGGTACTTTGAATTCTTGTTGGTCTCTGCTAAGGTATCTGGCTGTTGTCTTTGCCTTCAGTTAGTCACTTGGCTCTGGAATATATTTAACTGTACTTGGCTCTCTCTTTCTCCTCAGTACAAATCAGTCTGTTCCCTTGCCATTTAGACATTTTCTTGATTGGATCATCACTGACCACTCTGCTCTCCTGCTGTCTATCAGACATTGTTGCTCCCATCATAGCTAGCAAGCTGCCTTGGTGTCCTTTGTGAAAATATTTAGATAGAAGACTAAAGTGCACAAAGGTGTACAATTATTATCTTTTCAAAATATTTGTTTCACTGTCAGTGTGATTGACCGACTTTGCCGCTAGATTTCGCGTCTTTTGGCCATACCTGGCTAGCGACTGAAAACATCATTTAGCAACTTTTTGGTTGTGAAGATAAGAGGTAAAAGCAGATCTGCCTGTTGGTCTTTCCACATTTTGCCATTTGGTACTTTGCACTCTTGTTGGTCACTCCAAGGCATTTGTCCCTGCCTTCAGCTAGTCACTTGGCTCTTTTGGAATATATTTCACTGTAATTGGCTCTCTCTCTCTTTCTCCTCAGTACAAATCAGTCTGTTCCCTTGCCATTTAGACATTTTCTTGATTCGATCATCACTGACCACTCTGCTCTCCTGCTGTCTATCAGACGAATCAGTTGATTCTCTGCTCTCAATTGTCTATGCTAGTAAGCTGTTATTCTCTGCTTTGGAGTGTTGATGCTGGGTTGCTAGTTTTCTAAATCACCTCACACACTTGAAGGAAGCAGCACCGATCATAAACACACAAACAAACTCACACACACACACACACACACACACACACACACACACACACACATAGTTGGTTTATCTGTTGTGATAGGCAAAGAGCCAATGTGCAAAGAAAGAAGGGAAATATGGATCATAAACGTTTAAGTGGAGGAGCTAGAAAAAAAATTCAGCAAGAAAAGAAAAAAAAGGAATCAGTTTTACTTGAGAGTGTTCCAAATATCTCCAGCTTCTTCAGTACAAAGACATCTGCTGAAAGCAATTCTATAAATGCTACTGCAAATTCAGCTAAGGTTAGCAATGCACCTGAGCTAGCATGTAGCTCCCAAGATCCTGAGACCACTACAAGTGTAGACACTGAACCAAATGCTTCTGATGCTTATGATTCAACCAATTCAGCAGTAGCCAGTTGCTCGGATGAATGTGAGGTCACTGCACCTCTGGACAGCATAGAAAATGAGCTGAATCTTTCTTCAACACCATCTACAGTGACAACTCTACCTAGTGATCCCGCTAAATGGGCTGAGACCCTCACTGAGTCAATGAAGGAAGTTCTTATTCAAAGAGGTGCAAAATCATTTCACAACCGTCACAGCCATTATCCAGCTTCTGTGAGGAACAGTGGGCTAGGAGGCAAAACCCGATGCCTAAACAATGAACATTTTACTTCACACTTGCCCAATGGACAACGAGTACAAAGAGAGTGGCTGATGTACTCTCCCTCTACTGGTAATGTTTACTGCTTTGCATGCAAACTGTTTTCCCCAAAAACGCATTCTTTTGTGACAGGCTATTGTGATTGGAAACACTCAGAAAGATTTGGTGAACATGAGCGAAGTGCTGAGCACATAACCTGCATGCAAGCAGTCTTGAACCGCGCCAAAGGTGCCACAGTTGATGCAGACCTGTTCAAACAGTTTCAGGCAGAGAGCAGCTATTGGAGGCAGGTGTTACAAAGAGTTGTTGCAGTCATTAAATTCCTTGCAGAAAGGGGCCTTGCATTTAGGGGTAAAAATGAATCGTTAGGGTCTCCTCTCAATGGGAACTACCTTGGTATTCTGGAGGTCCTGGCTGAATTTGATCCCTTTCTAAAGGATCACATCAGAAAGTTTGGGCAGATGGGTCGAGGTAATACCTCATATCTGTCCTCCACCATTTGTGAGGAATTCATTGAATTGATGGGTGCAAAAACCAAACAGGCTATAGCAGATGAACTGCAAGCAAGCAAATACTACTCTATCATTGTGGATTCAACCCCAGATTTATCTCATGTGGACCAATTGACATTCATATTCCGTTTTGTTAGCAAAGAGGGCAGTGTTGTTGAACGCTTTGTGGGTTTTGAGCCCATTACTAGCCATACAGGTGAAAGTTTGGCTAACTGTGTCATGTCTGTGTTGGAAAATCTAGGGTTAGAGCTGTCAAATTGCAGGGGGCAGGCTTATGATAATGCCAGCAACATGTCAGGGAGGTATAATGGGTTGCAGGCTCACTTAAAGAAAAGCAACCCATTAATACACTATATTCCATGTGCAGCTCACTCTTTGAATTTGGTGGGAGTCAACAGCATTGACAGATGTGGAAATGAAGTCTCTAAGTATTTTGACTTGATTCAGTCTATTTACAACTTCACAACTGCATCCACACACCGATGGGACAGGGTATTTGGCAATTCCAACATAGATCTCACACTTAAAGCTTTATCCAACACGCGTTGGAGTTGCCGTGCAGAATCTACCAAAGCACTGTGGCAGAACTACAGTAAAATAAAAGCAGCACTACAGGTTATTTCCACTGATGACACAGAGAAACGAGACACACGAACTGAAGCTGACAGTCTAGTGCGGAAGCTGGATTCACTTGAGATGGCCTTCATGGCAGGCTTTTGGGACACTGTTCTGTCCAGATTTCAGGCCACAAGTCTGCAACTTCAAAAAGCAGACATGGACCTTGGTACAGCAGTTAGATTGCTGGAATCTCTGCGCACCTTTGTTCTCTCCCAAAGAGATCTATTTGATCATTTTGAGCAGAAAGCCTTAAACATGTTGGGTGGCACCCCATCTTACAGGGCTGAACGGACGAGGAAACGTAAAAAGTTTGCTGATGAATCAGCATCCCCAGATGTTGTGCTTGAGGGAAGGCAACTGTTTCAAATAGAGACATTTATTGCCTCTATTGATCAACTGAGTTCAAGCCTTAATCACCGTCTGGAGGCCTACAAACATCTGAACAATTTGTTCAGTGTCCTTTTCTCTTTGGATACAGAGTCCAATGCTTCAGTCCTTCACAAGGCCAAGATTCTCACTGAATCATACCCATCTGACCTCAATGAAAGTCTTGGACAGGAGGTTATAAAGTTCAAATCTTTTATACAGCTCAACAACACTGATGAGGAGAGGACCCCTTCAGGACTGCTCAAAACAATAATACATTTTGGACTACAGCCTACGTTTCCTAATACATACATTGCGCTACAGATTTTTCTCACTCTACCGGTCAGTAACTGTGAGGGAGAACGCTCATTCTCTCTTTTGTCAAGAGTAAAAAATGAGCTGCGCACAAGAATGACTCAGAAAAGATTAAATGCGTTATCTCTAATGGCAATTGAGAGTGAGCTGACAAGAGAGTTGGACTTCAATGATGTGGTGGATGATTTTGCAAAATTGAAAGCACGAAAGAAACCCCTTGCTTAAAGGTGCACTGTGTAAGATTTTTAGGTTATTTCCAGAATTCACCCATTCACTAATGTTAGGCTACCTGTTTTCATGAATACTTACCACCACCATAAAATTCTAAGTATCCATTATGACTTGGAGAATTGCACTTTTGCCATTTCTGGGAAGTGTCACCTGGATTGTGAAGATAGGATTGACTTTAGGCAGAAGCTTGGTGCTTTCTCTGGCAAACTGAACCTCAAGCTTCATTCTCTGCAGCTTTGCATTCTTGTGCAGACTTTCATCCACAAGGAACTTTTCAACTTCCCCACTATCGTGAAGGGGCCATCAAAAGATTTCAGTGTGTCCAGCATGTCTAGTCTCTTACTCTCCTTTCTTTGAGCCATCTCTTGTTTCTCATTTGCCCTACTCTCGAATTTTGCCTTCATGAATTTACTCCAGTTGAGTTCAACCTCCCTTTTTGCTTGTGCTGCTGCCTTGAAACCTCTGAAGCTCCTGGCTCTTCTGTAAAATTATTGACCTATTGACTGCGTTCAGTGTGCCCAACTTCTTCAGTTTGTAGTCCACCTTGCCACATTGTCTCTCCATCCCAATGTTGTGCACAGGGGTGCCATCAATGTTACTAGCCTGTTCACTGACAGGGTCCATTGGGAAGGTCTCCTCATCCATCCTCTGCCTGGCCAGGACAGTCTTCAGATGGGGCAGCATGAGATCTGTCAGCTGCTTCACTTCATCCAAGTATTCGGCAGCCACGTCTGACACTGAGTTCAGGACATGTCCAGTGCCTGTCCAGCCACTATAGCATTCTTGGAAATGGGCTATTTTGACCTGCATGCAGCCCTTGTACCATGAACTGGCCTACACCTTTCTTTGTGGTGCTCTCCGATGCATGTTATCATTTTACCTTTCTCCTTCTCCTCAAGCTTAACCACAAATAGATACAGACTTTGAGCCTCAATTTGCTGCACAGCTGCCGTTATGCCAATGTGTTTTCCTAAGATATTATTTTATTTTTAATGATAGAAGGGAGGAAAAGGGGGCAAAAATCATGTCCGATTTAGTTTTTTGGGTGGGTTGGGGGGTTTATTTCATGATAGCTACCAACTTCCAATACATAATATCTCTCAAATGACCCAATGCACCATCACTGAAGTGGGCGTAATCATTTTCCAAAATGTTTATTTTTAGGCCATTTATCCCCTCCCCCTGTGTCTGTGTGAAACCTGTGCTTGTCAGTGTCTGAGTGGTATACCTAATAGTGTGTGTGCAGTATGTGCACTCTTCTGTACAGTACAGTGTGCATGTCTGTTCACAGTATACAGTATTTCTTGCATAGTGCGTGCGTGTGTGTGCGCCCACACGCGCGGGGGGTTGAGGGGCCAAGACCATGTCAGGCCCAGGGGGCCAAAATTTCTTAATCCGCCCCTGGTTGTGCGTCATCGTTCCTTATCAAATGCGTCAATGTCTTGTTTTGCTTTTCCTATCTGTTCCATAACAACTCGAATTCTGTAGACAGTCAACACATTCTATAGACAGGTTGGCACGACTTAATATTCACTTTTGTCCCACAACTGCTCCATTCAATGGCACAAAAATACAAGAGTATTGAAAATGAGCGGACATTCTTAAAAGACAAGAAATATAGGTCAAAAGGTCAGAAATTCTACTACAGTGGCTTGTACAGCCCTTTGAGACACTTGTGATTTAGGGCTATATAAATAAACATTGATTGATTGATTGATTGATTCCCTCCACCGATCCTCCACAACATCCGCAGTTGAGGTCAGCAGAACACCATCCTCACCATACACGGTGTTGATAGTGCACTGCTTCCCCTTCCTGAGGCGGCGGATGGTGGTCCAGAATCGCTTCGAAGCCGTCCGGAAGTCGTTTTCCATGGCTTCCCCGAACTCCTCCCATGTCCGAGTTTTTGCCTCCGCGACCGCCGAAGCCACACACCGCTTGGCCTGTCGGTACCTGCCCGCTGCCTCAGGAGTCCTATGAGCCAAAAGAACCCGATAGGACTCCTTCTTCAGCTTGACGGCATCCCTCACCGCCGGTATCCACCAACGGGTTCTAGGATTACCGCCACGACAGGCACCAACTACCTTGCGGCCACAGCTCCAATCAGCCGCCTCGACAATAGAGGTGCGGAACATGGTCCACTCGGACTCAATGTCCAGCACCTCCCTCGTGACATGTTCAAAGTTCTTCCAGAGGTGGGAATTGAAACTCTCTCTGACAGGAGACTCTGCCAGACGTTCCCAGCAAACCCTCACAATGCGTTTGGGCCTGCCAGGTCTGTCCGGCATCCTCCCCCACCATCGCAGCCAACTCACCACCAGGTGGTGATCGGTAGAAAGCTCCGCCCCTCTCTTCACCCGAGTGTCCAAAACATGAGGCCGCAAATCCGACGACACAACTACAAAGTCGATCATGGAACTGCGGCCTAGGGTGTCCTGGTGCCAAGTGCACATATGGACACCCTTATGTTTGAACATGGTGTTCGTTATGGACAATCTGTGACGGGCACAAAAGTCCAATAACAAAACACCGCTCGGGTTCAGATCCGGGCAGCCATTCTTCCCAATCACAGCTCTCCAGGTTTCACTGTCGCTGCCAACATGAGCGTTGAAGTCCCCCAGGAGAACGAGGGAATCACCCGGGGGAGCACTCTCAAGTACTCCCTCGAGTGAATCCAAAAAGGGTGGGTACTCTGAGCTGCGGTTTGGCGCGTAAGCGCAAACCACAGTCAGGACCCGTTCCCCCACCCGAAGGCGGAGGGAAGCTACCCTCTCGTCCACCGGGTTGAACTCCAACATGCAGGCTCTGAGCCGGGGGGCAACAAGAATTGCCACCCCAGCCCGTCGCCTCTCACTGCCGGCAACGCCAGAGTAGAAGAGTGCCCAGCCCCTCTCGAGAGAACTGGTTCCAGAACCCTTGCTGTGCGTCGAAGTGAGTCCGACTATGTCTAGTCGGAACTTCTCCACCTCGCGCACTAGCTCAGGCTCCTTCCCCCCCAGCGAGGTGACGTTCCATGTCCCAAGAGCTAGCTTCTGTAGCCGAGGATCGGACCGCCAAGTGCCCTGCCTTTGGCTGCCGCCCAGCTCACATCGCACCCGACCTCTATGACCCCTGCTATGGGTGGTGAGCCCATTGGAGGGGGAACCCACGTTGCCTCTTCGGGCTGTGCCCGGCCGGGCCCCATGGGGACAGGCCCGGCCACCAGGCGCTCGCCATCGTGCCCCACCTCCGGGCCTGGCTCCAGAGGGTGTGTGTGTGTGTGTGTGTATATATGTGTATATATATATATTATATATATATAAACATATATGTATATAGGGTTAGGGTTAGGCCAATCTCTCCTTGAACACAGAGAAGACCAAGGAGATGATTATTGACCCACGGAGAAGGACTGCACAGTACACACCTCTGCACATAGGGGGGGCAGAGGTGGACAGGCTGAAAACCTTTAAATTCCTCGGGACCCACATCAGCGAGGACCTCACCTGGGATCACAACACCCAACAAACAATAAAGAAAGTCCAGCAGCGACTGTACTTCCTAAGAAGGCTGAGAAAATTTGGCATGCCACCCAAAATTCTCAGCAACTTCTATAGAAGTACGGTTGAGAGTGTCCTTACCAGCTCAATCACGGTCTGGTATGGAAACTGCACTGCTAAGGACAGGAAGGCACTCCAGCGAGTGATTAAAACTGCTCAGTACATATCCGGAGCAGCATACAGGACATGTACTCTACCAGGGCCACTAGGAGAGCACACAAAGGACAGTACACACCCCCAGCACAGTCTCTTCAGCCTCTTACCATCAGGCAGACCATACAGGAGCCTGAAATCCAGGACTACGAGACTGACAAACATTTTCTACCCACAGGCCATCAGGCTTGTGAATGCTAACTTGTGAATGCTAGCTACCCCCCGTTTTACTTTTATTATTTGAACAAAAGACAGGTACCATGACCACCCCTGAACTGTGAACCATCACTGTAGACACTTTTCACCTTTCATCACTAAAGACACTTTTAACTGCTGCTGTGACCAAATGTCACCTGCATATTTATACTGCAATCAGAATGTGCAATAATGTTATGTTACTTACTGTGCCTTGTATATAACATTTCCTTTTATTTTTATTTTAGCTAAGTACCGTGTGACTTGTTGAAGGGTGGACTAGCAAAGTAAGATTTTCATTGTACGGCAAACTGTCTGTTTTAACTGTGCATATGACAATAAACAATGTTGAATCTTAAGGGTCCAGAGTTTGCCAACACGCATCATTTAGACATCATGTGTTCTTTAAGGAGACCGACACCCATGCGCTCCTTTACAAAAGCAGCTTCCACCCCAAGCACACTTTTGCGGGGTTGGTGAAATCACAACTTTTAAGGTTTCATAGGATCTGCACCAGGCGGGAGGACTTTTTGGAGGCCTTGAGGGCCCTCTTTTATGCCCTGAAGAGGAGGGGCTATTCCAGGTCCTTCGTCAGGCGACAGGTGAGGATCTTCTTGGACCGGAAGAGGCCTCCCCCTGGGACAACCATGATTCCTCTGATCACCACCTACTCTCCCACAGCCGTACAGGTCACCAGGAAGGTAAAAATCAACTTTCAGACCTTTGTGGAGAGTAGTGGGAGGCTGCTGAAGCACTATGTGGTGTCGGCCTTCCGAAAAACCCCCAATTTGAGTGATCTGCTGATCAGGGCCCGGGTCAGCTCATTTAGAGACCCGCCCTCTACTCGGAGGAACTCCCTTTTCTGCCACTCACCATGGTTTTTGAACCCCCACTACGGCAAAGTCTTTCAGCCGTTGTGCCGAGGTGACCGACACACTAAAAACTGTGTTTACGTGGTTCGTTGTCAGTGATGTGGTAGTATGTACATGGGCGAGACTGGCAACACCCTTGCCATGAGAGTCGCCCAGCACAAGTACAACATCGTTCGACAGAAAAATATGAACACTCACCTGGTTCAGCTCTTTGTCCGACACGGGTGGTCTTCCGTCCGGGCAACAGTCGTTGAAACTGATCCCAAATGGAGCGTCGCCCAATGCTATAGGGCGGAGCTTCTTTGGATCACCAGGTTGGGCACGAGGCATCCGGGAGGCCTCAATGAGGCGTGAATGTGAGCCCGTCGGATTGTCGATGGACCGTGCACATCCCCCATTTACTTATTTTCTTTATTTTTCTTCTATCCTCCCACCCCCTTTGTGCCTAACCCTAACCATTTTTCTTCCCTTATTCTTTGGCTTCTCTAGCCCTACCCCTACCCCTAACCCTAACCCAAGCACACAAGGCATGATTGGCAAAAAAGAAGGACATTTAAACTGCAGATGATTTTATTTGACTTGATAGCCCAATAGGAGAATCACCATCAGGTACAGGAGACCACAGGTAACTCAGAGGTGTTCCAGGGTCTTCATTCTTCATCCTGCCCTTTCTTTGTTAAGAGAATGAAAATAAAATATTAGTTGAGGAATTTACTTACACTTTTTTGTTGAGAATACTGGTAGGACTGTTCTTCATATAGTCTGACGTTGTGATTTACTGCAGACATTTTGTAAAAACAATTTCTCTCCATTTCCCTGCTCGTCCAAGTGTTTAGAGTTGCTCCCTTTGAGTCAAGTCATCTTCGTGCACCATCACGGGCAACAGGATTGTTTTTAATAAGTGTGTGAATTCGACAAGGCATTCACACATGTAAGATTGTACACCAAAACAATATATTTATCCATTTTTATTATTTTTTATTATTATTTATTTGTATTCATTAGTAGTCCACAGCCCACAGTTTTCATCCGAACAGAACGGTTTGAGTATCCAAACATTTGGCTCGACCAGGAAACGTGAGCTGCATCAAAAGGTTAAAAAAAAAATATCCGGTACTACCCGGCATTCCTGGACATTTTTCTATTGAAAATGAATGGGCCATTTTTCGAACTTGCAAAATTCCCACATTTTTCAACCGATTGGAACCGTTCCACCAGCCATACACTTCACTCACCTTGGACAATCACACTACTAATTTCCAAGCTCAAAAACCTTCCAGGAATTTCCAGATTTCCCTGTTTTCAAAAGCTCTATTTACACCTCTTCCTGGAAATGTTTTAAAGTCCACATTTTTCAAACTATTCCAACCATTCCACTTTGAAAACATTTGTTTTAGTCAGGACAACAAATTGCATTTATTTTTTTCATACAAATTCCCGGTTTTCCAGGAATTCCGAAATACCCCTTGTCATTTCAAACTGTTACTATGTCGCCATTTTTCAACTTAATCGAAAAATTCCAACACTGACCTATTAATATCTTCTGGGACAATTGTGCTCGTATCAATATTTACAAAAATATCTGGCTTTCCCGAAATTTCCAGGAATTTCCCATTGAAATGATTGGACGTATTCATAATTATACAATGCCATAAATTCTCAAAATGTTGCGCTATTTTTTATCCGATTCTGACCTTTCAACCTTCAACCCACACTACTCTACCGATATGTCGAACGCAAAACATATTTTCACTTTCCCAAAATTCTTGGTTTTCCTGGAATTCACACTGTTAATGCTACCGCGGACTGTGAAAAGTGCGATTTGATATGCCGGAACTTGCTCTGTGGTACAATCATCCAAAATCGGGATTCAAATTTGATTAACCGTGCAGCCCCAACCTTGTCTCTCTCACTAAAAGTTAGATTCACTTCAACCATGACCCGGAACAGGATAGAAAATGGATGAATGGATGCCTTTATGGGTTGTATCAGTGGTGTCCAAACTGCGGTCCGGCGGCCAAGTGCGGCCCGCCAGCCTCTTCAACTTGGCTGCGAGACGGCATGAGTTAAAGGAAGCATGGCACCTCGGAGTACTTTCAAATGAATCTTAAACATCAGGCAGTCTCTGAATGCTACATGTTAGCTGCCATCTTGTGGGCAATGTGAGTAAATCAGATCATTTCCCTTGAAAGTAATTAGAAATAATAGCAGAGCATTTACACATACGACACAATCCTAACAACTTTCTCTAGTCATGGTGCAAAAAAAAAAGGTCATAAACAGTTTGCAATAATTCAAGCTAATCATTCAAGAACATAGAGAACTTCAAGGACTGACCTTGGACCCTACATCACGACTCTTGGCCCGTAACTTGTTGACCTGAGACTCCGCGATGTCAGCTCTTTCCTCAGCCTCGTCCAGTTCGTGCTGAATCTTACGGGACTTGACAAGGTTGCTGTTGGCTTGTTCTTCCTATCGAAACATTGTCATCGTTGTGTTACTAACAGTCAATAGTCAGCCAAGAGGTCACAGGAATCCAATTGGTAGAACATTATGTTATGAATGCTTATGTGCATGTCTACTTGCTGGATGTCATTGACATGATGCATCCATAAACATCAGTTCTACAGTTAGACTGCACATTTGTATACACAGTTGTGCTTACAGCTTCCTCAGCAGTCCTCTTGTATGATTTGACTTTCAACTGCAGCTTATCCACCAGATCTTGCAGACGGGCAAGGTTCTTACGATCCTCTTCAGTCTGAAGACAAAGGAATCTCAAATGTTTGTCATCTTGTACGGAAATGATTCATGCACTTATGATTCTAATCGTACCTGGTAAGTTAGCTCTTTGATGCGCCTCTCATACTTTCGCATGCCCTTCACAGCATCGCTAGACTTTCTCTGCTCAACTTCTACTTCACCCTCAAGTTCTCTGATCTGTGAGAAGGACAGGAGGATGCAGGGTTTCAGGATTTTAATGTTCTATTTGTAATATGGTCTGTATTTGTGTTTAGGGTTTCATATGTATTGTTTTTTACAAACAATGTTCTAAAAGTTGTGACTCTTACCCTGGCCTCGAGTTTCTGCACCTGCTTCTTGCCTCCCTTCATGGCAATTTGCTCGGCTTCATCCAGACGGTGCTGCAGGTCTTTGATGGTTTGCTCCATGTTCTTCTTCATACGCTCCAGGTGAGAACTGGTGTCCTGTTCTTTCTTCAGTTCCTCTGCCATCATGGCAGCATCAGTGATGGCCTTCTTGGCCTTCTCTTCAGCATTCCTGCACTCCTGGACTGCATCTTCTACTTCGCTCTGAAGTTGAGATAAATCAGCCTCCAGTTTCTTCTTTTGGTTTAACAGGCTGGTGTTCTGATTAAAAGAAGAGGTGTGTGTTTCAGGTTGAGTTCACCAAAAAGAAAAAGACCTGAGATACATTTGGGATAGGAGTTACTTGTGAGTGCAGTAGCTGCACCCTCTCGCTAACATCCAGCAACTCTTGCTCAGCAAGTTTGCGACTTCTCTCAGTTTGCTCAAGAGCAGCCCTCAGTTCTTCCAGCTCGGCCTGAATGAGGTTGTTACGTCTCTCCACAATGGCGATGTTCTCTTTAAGATCATCGTTGGCACGAAGAGACTCATCAAGTTGGATTTGAGAATCCTTGAAGGTGAAATGTTTTTTGTGAAAATTGTTTGCAGCATATGGTGTACTATTTAGTTTTATTTCACCTAACTCATACCTTCAGGTGTGCATGAACAGATTTGAGTTGTTTCTGAGCTTCAGCTGCCTGTCTGTTGGCCTGACTCAGTTGAATCTCCATCTCATTGAGGTCTCCCTCCATCTTCTTCTTCAAACGGAGTGCCTCGTTCCTGCTTCGGGTCTCAGCCTCAAGTGAGCTCTGAAGGTTGTCCACTACTCTTTGTTGGTTTCTCTTCGCTTGTTCAATCTCTTCATCTTTCTCAGCCAGCTTGCGCTCAATGTCGGCCTTCACCTGACTGAACTCAAGCTGGACTCTGAGAATCTTTCCTTCTTCATGCTCCAGAGAGGCCTACAGAAATAAAAACAATACTTTGTAGTGGCATCTAGTCCAGGGCAGAACTGTGCATAAAGACAGTATGGACAACTGTGTTTCAGAGTTGGTCCAAAACATGGCGCCCTGTAGTCATGTGAGGGGCTTTTGACCAATCAGAGAGAGTATGACCAGATGATCCCTTAAATAAATGGTCAAAAGCCTGTCACGTGACTACAGGGCATCTTGTCGGAAACCGAGCATCCATACTCTCTCTATAGGCGGCTCTGCTCCAAGGGTCAACAACATGCATATTTAGATTGAGCTATTTAAAGTAAGGAGAGTTGTATGTTCTGCATTAGACAACATACCTCTGCCTCTTCCAGAGCTGTTTGGATGTCGGACTTCTCCTGCTCCAGCTGCTTTCGAATCTTCTCAAGCTCATGGATACTCTTTGCACCCTCACTGATTTGTTCAGTGAGATCCGATATTTCCTCTTTGCATAGAAATCAAATATTTATCATTCATATTAAATGTTTTCCAAATACATTTAAAAAAAAATGAATTCAAACTGACTGACCTTGTAAGTTCTTGTTTTCTCTCTTCATAGTCTCCAGATGCTCAATAGATTCCTCATAGGAGTTCTTCAGTTTGAAGAGCTCTGTGCTCAGAGACCTTGCCTCCCTTTGAGAGCTTTCCAACTCTGTTTGAGACTCCTCATACTTTTGTTTCCACTCTGCCAGGACCTGACAACAGAGAGTCAGTGCAATCAAATGTTGGAATTACTTTCAATAACACTTGTTGGCAGAAATGTGTTTAAACCTTGCCTTGTCAAAGTTTCTTTGCTTCTTGTCCAGGGCAGCAGCAGCGGCGTTTGACCGCTCCACATCCACCATGAGGTCTTCAATCTCATTCTGCAGTCTGTGTTTGGTCTTCTCCAGAGAGGAACATTTAGCATTCACTGCTTCCACGGCCTCCTCGGCATCCTGCAGACGCTGAGCCAGCTTCTTCCTACATTGTCATCGACAGTCTTTAGTTTACAGTACAAGTTGTGCCATTTATTTAAAGTGATTTGACATACTTAGCCTCCTCCAACTCTTCAGTCCTCTGGATGGCATCAGTTTCATACTTAGTTCTCCACTGAGCCACCTCAGAGTTGGCCTTGGACATGCCACGCTGCAGTTCAGCCTTGGCCTCCTGCTCCTCCTCATACTGCTCTCTGAGGAGGTCACAGTCATGGCGAGAAGACTGCACAGCATGGGCTAAGGCGTTCTTGGCCTAAGAAAATACATTTGATATGCTTCATGATGTTGCAATACCAAATTTTCCCCACAAGGATATGTCTTACCTTGACCTCCTCTTCCAGTTGTCGTTTCAGGTCTTCAATTTGTTGAGTGTTGGACTGTTTTCCTCGAGTTAGTTGAGACACTAGGGAATCCTTCTCCTCCAGTTGCCTAGAAAGTTCACCTAATTTTCAGAGAAGATTCATTTAGGTGTTGATTTCTGTGAAGCAACAAATTGTTTTTGTATTCTTAAAATACCATTCTCAGTTTGGAGTTTTGCTTTGTGCATGGCAAAGTCATTGATGGTACGTTGTCCTTCTTCTGCCTTTGTTCTATATTCATTCATCTGATCTTCCAGTGACCTGCACATTTTCTCCAAATTGTTCTAGAAAAAAAAATACAGCAAATTCTATTGAAATATGTAACTGTTGGTTGGGAGCAACTAAAACAATATAAAACATCACTACTGAGGTATCTTGACTTTGTTAATAGTGAACATTGACGCAACCTCTTAAACTCTGGGCTTGACATAAAGAAACCTGTTCGAGAGCAGGCAGACATTGTACAGTGTAGACAGAACATGAACACCGATGGATCTCCAGACTAACTTTCTATGGGGAGGGCCGGCTCAGTTTGGGGCCAGAAAAAAAATACGAGCAACAATAATTTTGTCATTTTTATTTTTAGAATATAAAACTATATAATATTGTCTGTACATCTGTTATGTTGCAGTCAAATTAAATGATGGTTACTGTAGATGTGAAAATGTGCATACATCTTTTTACTTCTGGAAAAGGTTGATTGTGTGGTGAAGTTCAGCGGAAGACAAACTAAATGCTAAATGTTAGTGTTGTGTTTTATAAAATTATATTACAAATTATTTTATGCTGGTCTCAGACTGGTTGCTTAAATTTACATACATCCATTTAGTGGCTGTGATATTTTTCAAAAATTGGTTTAGTTGAGCGTTTTTGCTGATGTTCCTCCAACTTGATTCAAACGTTGTGTAAAAGTTAGCATACCAACCATGTGGCCCCCAAGACTGGGGTCCCGTGATTTTAAAAGATACCGCAGCTACCTTGATCAGCATGACCTATTATAAATCCACCACATTAGGAGATTCCAGACTACCCATTTACGTTGTGTTTGATAGGTTTGATGTTCCCAAAGAATTGATATAAACAAATGTTGCAGATGAGTAAATGACAGACTCAATGTTATAAAACTTACCTTAGCTTTGACAAGGTGTTCCATGTTGGAAACAACGTCATCCAGTTCCAGCCTGAATTCGCTCTTCTCCTTTTCCAGTTTCTGCTTGACTCTCTGCAGGTTGTCGATCTGCTCCCCCAGGTCAGCGACGCTGTCGGCTTGTTTCTTTCTCAGTGTGGCGGCGGTGGATTCATGCTGCAGAGTGGCCTCTTCAAGGTCTCTGCGCAGTTTCTGAAACTCGGCCTCCCTCTTCTTGTTCATCTCAATCTGGGCAGATGTTGCTCCACCAGCCTCCTCCAGCCTCTCACTGATCTCCTCCAGCTCCCTGGCCAGGTCTGCTCTCTGCTTCTCCACCTTGGACCGAGCAGCTCGCTCTGCCTCAAGCTCTTCCTCCAGCTCTTCGATCCGGGCCTGTGCCAATGGAACTTGATTACTACTTTCTTAACCCTAGACGGATCATAAGTGATACCACAGTTTTTGAGCCCTCTACATCATCAATGTAATTAGTTTTTTCCTAAAAAGCTTGACGTATCCAATCAGATGCATGCAATAAATGCATAATCCACAGGAGGGCAGTATGTGTCGTAACAGAATGATTCCACAAGATTGACACAAAGAAGAAACGAGTGACACCTGATTTTTGAAGAGAAACTTTGCCAAATTTGAAAGGGATAAAAAAAAGGTTGTTTTTTACTGACACATAAGTATGAACAAATAATCTGTGGATGCAATATGAAATTACTCAATATTGTATATTATATTTTATGGCAAAACTGTTTTTAAAATGTGTGTATCAAATTTGAAACAACAGGTATCTAGGTAATGGAACTCTGAGTTAGTCAATTGGCATTTTATTCATTATAAATAATCGAGCATCATACAGTCTTTTGATTTAAAAACAGAAGGTTTGCATTACACAATATGGTATATTTTGAGGTAAAATATACATATGAATTATTTTGTGGGGATCACTTGGTGTGAGTTGTGATGATAAATTATAGCTTTCTGATTTTGTATGAGAGAAAAGAAATCAATCACATAAAAAAAATACACAATGATGTTGACTTTGTCTGTGTTTTTTTTAAAGATATTTACAACATGGAAGATGCTTTCAAAATGATAACGAATGTGAGTTCAAGTGATCTGGAGCAGTTAGGGGAAGATGATGATGTTCTGTTTATGTTTGGAAATAACATGATAGAACTCTGTATCGCATTATGTTTTGGTTTGGTATACAAATGTAATAAAAATAATATTTTGTGACCGACTGTGTCAAATATGATACAAAAAAGTATAAATAAAACAATTTCAAAATTCAGAAGGACCAATAAAACACTAGTTTCAAATAATTGCCATTTTCTGTCAATTAATTAGTGGTTTCGGCTTTAAAGGGTTAAAGTATTTCTTTTTTTGTTATCATTTTTTTTCAAGATCATGACCAACAATTTTATGCTATAAAGTTAACTTTTTTATACAGAACAATTATGAAGAACAAAACATCCTGCAGTGAGGATTGATTGATTGATTGATTGATTGATTGATTGATTGAGACTTTTATTAGTAGGTTGCACAGTGAAGTACATATTCCGTACAATTGACCACTAAATGGTAACACCCCAATAAGTTTTTCAACTTGTTTAAGTCGGGGTCCACTTAAATTGGTTCATGATACAGATATATACTATCATATATACTATCATCATAATACAGTCATCACACAAGATAATCACATTGAATTATTTACATTATTTACAATCAGGGGTGTGGAGGGGGGGGGGGGATATGGACATCAAGTAGTGGACATAGAGAGAGAGAGAGAGAGAGAGAGAGAGAGAGAGAGAGAGAGAGAGAGAGAGAGAGAGAGAGAGAGAGAGAGAGCGAGAGAGAGAGAGAGAGAGATCAGAAGGCATAAGAAAAAGAAAAAGTATCTGCATTTGATTGTTTACATTTGATTATTAGCAATCCGGGGAGAATTGAATTATTTACATTATTTACAATCAGGGGTGTGGAGGGGGGGGGGGGGGGTATGGACATCAAGTAGTGGACAGAGAGAGAGAGAGAGAGAGAGAGAGAGAGAGAGAGAGAGAGAGAGAGAGAGAGAGAGAGAGAGAGATCAGAAGGCATAAGAAAAAGAAAAAGTATCTGCATTTGATTGTTTACATTTGATTATTAGCAATCCGGGGAGGGTGTTAGTTTAGGGTTGTAGCTGCCTGGAGGTGAACTTTTATGGCGGTTTTGAAGGAGGATAGAGATGCCCTTTCTTTTATACCTGTTGGGAGTGCATTCCACATTGATGTGGCATAGAAGGAGAATGAGTTAAGACCTTTTTTAGATGGGAATCTGGGTTTAACGTGGTTAGTGGAGCTCCCCCTGGTGTTGTGGTTATGGCGGTCATTTACGTTAAGGAAGTAGTTTGACATGTACTTCGGTATCAGGGAGGTGTAGCGGATTTTATAGACTAGGCTCAGTGCAAGTTGTTTAACTCTGTCCTCCACCTTGAGCCAGCCCACTTTGGAGAAGTGGGTAGGAGTGAGGTGGGATCTGGGGTGGAGGTCTAGAAGTAACCTGACTAGCTTGTTCTGAGATGTTTGGAGTTTAGATTTGAGGGTTTTGGAGGTGCTAGGGTACCAGGAGGTGCATGCGTAATGGAAAAAGGGTTGAACGAGAGTTCCCGCCAGAATCCTCAAGGTGCTTTTGTTGACCAGAGAGGAGATTCTGTAGAGAAATCTCGTTCGTTGGTTAACCTTTTTGATGACCTTGGTAATGGCCATATAGCCTAAAATCTTTCTTTTAAACATTATTTTATTTGGTATCTGGTAATCATGACACCATTTTAAAAGGGGTTACAAAGGCCCCTAATTACTGTTGTATGCAGTAATATTGTGTCATTTCATGGATCGATATGATCATCTACTTCTTAATGTACTGTTAATATCTGGTTATTTTGTAGTTATAACATGGTACTATCTACACTTCTGTTCAAATGTAATGCACTCTCTTCTCTTTCAATACTTTAGTTTTGGGTGATGCTACAAATCTGGGTAACTATGAATCCAGTAGGGCAGTATTGGTCATACCAATGCTGATATTTAATAAGTTCAAGATTATTCAATTATACCATTTTTGATGACAATTACAATCAGACAAAAACATTGTCAATTAAATATTAAAATTATTTCCTACTTTTGGATCTGATTTAAAACCTTTGGGTTTTTTGCCCCTATAGTCCTCCCTTGTCCAGGGACTTATTTGCAGAGTTTGTAGACAATAACAATAAAGATTTTGTGATATGGATATTGATCTAATCACTGTAGTACTAATTGAATAGTACTTGGCGTCGTTATCATCAACATTTGTGTCGATCCGCCCGCCGCTTCGAGCTCTGTTTTAGCTGCTAGCGCCGGTTAGCATGGCTTATCGTATCCCCCTACAACGGCTAACGTAGCATGTTTATCCGCTCTCATCCATACTCGTAACAAACCTATCTTGTTTGCTGCCACAGATTACTGACTTTGAAGAAGCTTTGGACTGTGGAAGGACGTTAGCCATTATTTTGCTAGCAAAGACGCATCAGTTGATCGTGCTAACGCTGTTTACGTCTTTTCTCGTCTCTATTTAGCTGAGCTATTTGAGCCTTTTTATATACAGAACAATTGTAAAGAACAAAACAGGAAGAAGTATTGTTATTGTCAAGAAAACCTGGCTGGCTAACAACAGAGGAGTTTTATAGCATTTTGATCGGTGACCTAATAAAGTGTATTCGTTATTAATAAAGGCTCATAAACATGTTTTTTCAAAACCATATGTTTGTATTTCATTTATGAAATATATCATATGACACCATATTTTTAAAAGGATGGAAATTTTACCTGCAACTCCTTCAGTTTTTTCTGGAGTTGAGCACTCATGGTCTGCTCATCCTCTATTTTGGCAGAAAGCTGGTTAATTTCAAAATCCTTCCTGTGGAGACACAGACAAATCAAGGGAGTGTACAAATGGGGGGTCTGGTCTGGAGCCCCGAAAGGGGCGTGGCAAAGTAGCTTCAGGCCTATTGGTCGGAGGAAGGCTCAGGAAGTGCTCAGTCCAGACATGCATCCATGTTATGTGCGGGTCACGGAAGGAGAAATCCTGTCTCTGGGTGGAAGGCGGGTTACACCCTGAACTGAACCCTGAACTGATCGGCAGCCATTTGCAAGGGACACATAAACAAACATTCACAGGGATCCAAACTCCACATAGAGATGCCCAAACTAATCCTCCTCCTAACTGTGGGGTCAACGAGTTAACCACTAGGTCAGTAATTCAAGACCTGTGCCGTGGAGCCTCCATTTACCAAACCCTCTGTATGCAAACTTTTCGATTTATGTCTCTGTGTGCTGGCAGCCATTTTGCGCTTGCTGGTGTTGAAGAGAGCGACGAAGCGGGCTTCGCACCACAGCAACTTTTTAGTTGTGATGAGACCGGACTTTCCTGGAAAACACTTCCAAAGCCGACTTATATCACAGTTTTATCTCAGTATGTCTACCTGGATTTTGTCCTGTCTTCCTACTCAGGGTTCCCACAATGTTAAAGTTGTTATTATTTTTACATTCCAGTGTTCCTCAGAGGGAGCCGTCTGCACCCACCAGGGGTCTGATGACCTCCTGGTAAAGACGGCTCCTGTGATGGTGTTTGCTCACCTGGCTCCTCTGTACTCTGCCATGTATTCATTTGTTCTTACATGTGTGTGTGAGTGTGTGTGTCGGGTATTTGTGTGTATGTGTGACAATGGGATATTGTTTTTAAGTCTGTAAAGCACTTTGTTGCATTTCTTCTATGTATGAAAATTGAGAATGAGTTTGATTGAAAAAATACAACCTGTTGTTCACACGGCCAACCTCCCTGCTCCTTTCTCTCCTCTTGGCTCTTTTGCCATTGTTACAGTAAAGTGGATTTGGCTTTTTAAAATGTTTACAATCATAGAATATGGTTGTTAAAGTGAAGGGTTTTTGTCATTTCTGGTCTTTTGTGAGGGACTTGTGGTGTGTGTGCATACAGGACAGTTCAGATTGTTCTTGTTAATAGAGACAGTTGATCCATCACTTCCTTATGTGTGTTTATTTACAGTACTGAATAGTGTTGTTTTCTTAGTGTACAAACATCCACCTGCGTCATTATACAAAACCCTGTTTAAAAACAAATGAGGTTCATAAATCGAGCTGTAAGCCCAAACCGCTTACTTTTTCAGCCTCTCTTCGAGTTGCTGCTTGTCATTTTCCAGGTCCATAATACTCTCCTGAGCTAATTTAAGGTCCCCTTCAAGCTTTCGCTTTGCTCTTTCAAGGTCCATCCGCACTTTCTTCTCTTGCTCGAGGGACCCTTCCAGCTGTTGGAGGCCAGACACGACTGCTTTAGTTGCCATTGATTGTTACCACAGTTGACCTTGCATCGGGTATGTTCCTTACGTCGTCCACTTGCTGCTCCAGTTTGGACTTGGCCTTGGTCAGAGTGTTGACTTTGTCTTCTTCACTCTGAAGGTCATCCAGGGTTTGCTGATGAGCTTCTTGCAAGGCTTTCTTCTCCTTGGTCAGCTTGGCAATGATTTCATCCAAAGCTGCCATTTCCTCGGTCAGGTTCTTCACCTGCGAGCAATGCAGCAGTTTCAAGTTTTAGCTCATGCGTCAATGTGCTTTGGAGATGAAACCATAACAGTATTGTTTTTCAACTATAAGGCGCACTTACAATCCTTTTTTTCCCTCCAAAATCGACAATGCATCTTATAGCCCGGTGCGGCTAATGTACGGATTCATTCTGGTCATGCTTACCGACCTGGAAGCAATTTTATTTGGTGCAAGATGTACTGATAAGTGTGAGCAGTCACTCGCAAGAGATATGTGTGGACTGCGGGTTGACGCCTGTTCAATAAGTACCCGTAAGCAAGCAACACCAAAACTATGACATTTTATTGAGAATAGAGAACATTACTCAAAAATTTGTCAAAATGTTTCAGTAAGACTTCGGTAAACTACGAAGCCACACCGCTTGATGGAACGCAGAGCATTACGGCTACCATAGTCAGACGTACTGTGCTTCAACATATTATAGATAGATAACAAAGTTCCGTTGTACTTGTGCAATGACAATAAAGACCTATCTATCTATCTACTATGGTGTGTGTATAAAGACCCCAAAATAGCTTTATCTGGCGTTTTGATTCGCAACATTATGCAAAAGCAACTTTTCTTACATATTCGTACCTGCTGATGTGTATGCGGGATCTGCATAAATCCGGAAAATGTGCTCGTGTCCGCCATTGTAGTCCGCCTTGGAGTCAATTAGCTCCTTTGTTTTCTTTGTCCTCTTATTGTGGGGCATTCATCCTCCACTGTTGCAATTAGACTTAGACTTCATTTTTATTGTCATTCAAATTTGAACTTTACAGTTCAGATAAGAAAGACATTTTGTTGCATTAGCTCATGGTAGTGCAGGATAAAAAAGCAATAAAGGTGCAGATATAAATAAATAGATTACTGTGCACATAAATATATTGCACTTTTTCATAGGCATCCACGTTTATGGATGTATGTTATATTGTCTTTTTATTCCAGCGAGTTAATCCATTTGGGGGGGGAATTGGGGGGATAATTATGATGCGTTCAAGAGTCTTACGTCAGTAGACTCGCTATGGAAGCGCTAAAAACTACCGGTACAATAAAGACGACAGGGAAAAGACGCTGTCGAAGTGGAGGCACGTGAATAAGACTGCCCAAAAAGCGGCTTGAAGATGGCCTGAAAAACATAATCTAAGCAACATTTTGAGCAAAGAACTACCATGACATGTTATGTAGACCACAAGGAAGAGTTTACATGTAGAAATCCTAATATGAGCCCTTTAATGCGCCTTATAGTCGGGAGCGGTCCAGAAAATCCAGCACAGTATATACAGTAGATGAAATTGTACCTTGTTTTCAGTCGCATGCTTCTCCTTCTCCACTTTTGCGAGGGTTAACTCCAAGTCATCTATGTCTTTCTTCAGCTCAGAGCACTCGTCCTCCAATTTTCTCTTCTTAGCCGTCAGTTCAGCATTCATCTCTTCCTCATCCTCCAGTCTTTCAGTCAACTCTTTGGTTTTTCCCTCCAGTTGGATTTTGTTTTTTATCAGGCCCTCACATCGTTCTTCAGCATCACACAGATTGTCTTGCTCCTGTCACCATCAAATGCACATTGTGATGAGTTGGCATGCTCTGTGTTGTCAGTACCAAACCATTAGTAGACCTACAGCCTGAACTTGGAGCTGCAGGTCGTTCTTCTCTTGGAGAAGTGAGACCATCTTTTCCTCCAGTTCCTTCTTCCGGGCTTCTGATTTGGCGTAAGCCTCTTTCAGTTTCATGAACTCATCCTTCATGTTGGCCATTTCTTTTTCCGTTTCTGCTGATTTGAGGAGAGGTTTGATCTTGAAATACATCTTCATCCAAGGCCAATTCTTGACCCCCATGAAGGCACGGATGTTCCACTGGATCACAAGGAGGGCATCCCTGTGGACAACAGAAGGTCGTGGTTTGAATCTGGCTTTTACAAGGATAATTCAGGTGGTACTACTTTTTTTAGTCGTGAAGAATCATTTTGGACTTTACCTCCGCTCGACTATCTTCTGGAACTCAATTCTGGCTAGAAGACCTCTTGACCGAGATTGGATTCCAGTGATGATCAGCGCTAATCGATCATCTCTCATTTCTTCAAGCTGACCCAACAGCCCGGCTTTGAAAAACACCTTCATTTAAAAAAGAATTATTGGTGTGTGCATTAGTGATGTGCGGATCAATACTGAAATATCGATACCAGATCTTTATGCTCTAATATCCACCCTCAAATCAAAATGTTGATACTTTTGATTTTTTTGTTCTTGAGATAATGTATCTGTAGTGTAAAGCAGGGGCGGTCATACCACCGCCCGCCCGCCAGGAATCTCACCCACAGGAAGATTGCATTCATTTTAACAGTCTGACAAGCCACCATTTGGTGGACAACATGAGTAATTTAGGTCAGTGACTTTGGATGAAAAATATGTGCAGCATTAAATTATATGACCCGATGCAAACAACCTTCCTTAGTCATGCTGATTTTTTTGATTTTTTTTAAAGTTCCAACCAACACAAAATGTCAACAGACATGGTCAGACGTAACAACCTGCTCACTGAACTTTGTGGACATTAAAAAGAAAATTCTAAATTACACCTATAAATCCATTTCAAAGCATGATGGGGAAAAAAGCAAAACGCTCTCTCCACCCTTATCCATTTTAGCTGCTTGATATTTCTGATTGATTCCAAAACGTTCATATACTTTTCACATACTCTTAATATCCAATTATATTCATTATTAATTATACATCCATTATATTACATAAAATGTACACATATATGTATAAGCTTCCGGCCCTCCACTAGATTTTTTTAACCCACTGCGGCCCCCAAGTCAAAAAGTTTGAACACCCCTGGTGTAAAGTACCGTATTTTCACGACTATAAGGTGCACCTAAAAGTCTTACATTTTCTCCAAAACGGACAGGGCGCCTTATGTGTGCGCTGAGTTCCTAAATCTGTAGATGTTGTTGTGTGACTGGGTCGGCACGCTGTTTATATAGAAGAAAGGCGAACGTGACTGAGGACAGCATGTGGACGTTAAAGGGTGAAGGTTTCACGTGAGAGACGACGCTAAAGGCACGCCCCCAATAGGTATATACGGAAGTGCTGGGATGTGTGTTTTACAAAACATGGGTTTGGCAAAAGACCCCCGAAGATGGCACCCACGAAGAGACAAGCGTACGAAGCACAGTTCAAACTGCAATCTATCAGTTATGCAGAGGGACGTGGAAATCGAGCAGCCGCGAGAGAATTCAAGATCAACAAATCTATGATTCGCAAGTGGAGGAAGCAGGAAAACGAGTATCGCCAAGTCGAGTTTCTGCGGAAACAAGGCAAGGTGGCCTGAGTTGGAAGACCAACTCCAGCACAGGATTCCCAATCAAAGAACAGCCTGGAGAAGCGTCTCTACAGTCACCGTTCCACTGAGGGCAATGAAGCTTGCAGAAGAAATGAAAATTGAGCATTTTCGAGGAGGTCCGTCTTGGTGCTTTCGTTTCATGAAACGGCGCCATCTATCTATCCACGCAAGGACTATCTATCCTACGCAGCTACGTCCGGCCAATTACAAGGAAAAACTGGCCATCTTCCGTTCCTACTGCAATAAAAAAATTGCCGACAAACACATCCAGCACAACCACATCACCAACATGGACGAGGTGCCGCTCACTTTCGACATCCCGGTGAAGCACACCGTCGAGAAGAAGGGGACCAGTACAGTAACGATACGCACAACGGGGCACGAGAAGTCGGCTTTTACTGCCGTGCTAGCTTGCCATGCTAACGGACATAAACTGCCACCTAGGGTGATTTTCAAGAGGAAGACGCTGCCTAAAGAAAAGTTTCCACCTGCAGTCATCATTAAAGCGAATCAAAAGGGCTGGAAGGACGAGGAGAAAATGAGAGAGTGGCTGAGTGAGGTCTACGTCAAGAGACCGGATGGTTTTTTCCACGTCCTTGTTGATCTGTGACTCCGTGCACGCCCATCTCACACCCGCTGTGAAAAACCAAGTGCAGCAAACCAACTCAGAGCTTGCCATCGTTCCAGGAGGTATGACCAAGGAAGTCCAACCGCTGGACACGGGGGTAAACAGGGCCTTCAAAGTGAAGTTGCGAGCGTCATGGGAGCGATGGATGACAGATGGTGAATGAACACAGCTTTATGAAAACTGGGAGGCAGCGAATTACGCCACAATTTGTGAATGGATTGCGGATGCTCGGGCTAACGTGTCTGCTTGTTCCAGCTTTCGCAAAAGCCAGCATCGTTTCTGAGGAGGCCCACGGCAACGAGACTCTTAAAATGACCACAACTTGCCCAGTTGTTCATTTCGGACACAGGATTGATGAAAAATAATGTGAGTACATTGTTAAATACTTTGCTTTGCTCCTGCTGCCTTTTTAAAACAATGTGCATGCATGCTAGCGTATGTTTGAAGCTAGCGTATGTTTTACCATGTTGCGCCCAAAAATATGGTGCGCCCTATTTACTGTATGTGTTAAATAGAGAAATAGCACCGGTAACTGAGACTGCCCCTTTTAATACGGTGTGCCCAATGGTCGTGAAAATACGGTAACTAAATAACTGGGCTCTTGTCTAAATGAAACGTCATTGTGGGGAACTCATTTTTCTTCTGCCTAGGTAAGTACGTAATGAGCGAGCATTAAAATCCCTGCCACTTACAGTAAGCCACTCAGTATCCTTAAACAACAAGTGTAATAATAATAATAATACATTTAATTTCATAGCACCTTTTAGGAAACTCAAGCTTGCGTTACAACAATATAAAATACAATAAAACCAAAGCATATAAATAAACAACACAATTGAATAAAAATAAGGCAAGGGTATATGGTGAGTTCGACGGAGCAGGCAGACCGGAAAAGGTGTGTTTTGAGTTTAGATTTGAAGGTGGGAAGAGAGTCGCAGTTACGAAGGCCAGGTAGTAGATAGTTCCAGAGCTGGGGAGCAGAGTGACTGAATGCTCTGCCCCCCATAGTGATGAGGCAGGCAGGGGGCACGGAGAGGTGGATGCAGGAGGAGAATCCGAGGGAACAAGTGGGGATGGTGAAGTGCAGGAGATCAGACATGTATGGAGGGGCGGGGCGGGGTTGTGGGTGGCCATAAAGGTGTAGAGAAAGAGTTTGTAGTTGATCCGGTACTGTACGGAAAGCGGAGTTGCTGGATGATGGGGGTGATGTGGCAGTAAGAAGGAGTCTTTGTTATCATGCGGGCACAGTATTGATTTTGAATCGAGAATTAGTTTGAATCAAGAATCGATTCTGAATCGAATCGTTACCCCTGAGAATGGAATCTTTAGGTACATTTGCACAAAGTGTCAAATCAATAATAACGGCAATAAGTCATATTTTCCCAAGCAATGTTCAAGATACCAACCTTGGTGTGGCCGAGCTTGTACTGGTTGTGGTCAATATCCAGAGAGCCCAACAGTTTCTCTGCAGCTTTCTTGTTGTCAATGAATTGCCCTTCAGGAATCGAGTTGGGGTTCAGAATTCGGTATCTTTTGAAGATGCAAGCCAGGAGTAAAAATGTGCGAATAGGAATCCAAAGATGTTTTGCTGATTGAGTTGTTCAAATGTGCCTTTGAAACACAAACCTCTGTTTGAAGTCTCCATAGAGGATCCTGTTGGGGAAGCCCTTCCTGCAGATCCTGATGCCTTCCAGCACACCATTACAGCGCAGCTGGTGCATCACCAGAGGGTTCTCCATGGCCCCAGGAGTCTTGGACTCATTGGGGATGATGCAGCGTACAAAGTGGGGGTGAGTGGACCTCAGGTTGGTCATCAGCTTGTTCAGATTTTCCTGCAGGTTGGGACATGTCATCTTTAAAACACCAATTCATCTTGTGCTTGGTTATCTATGACAATTCAAGCATTGGTGTTTTAGTACTGGCCAGATTTTATGATGTATTATCGGGCAAGACGTCACAAGTTGGGCTGGGGTTAAGGTTACCCTAACCCTAACCCTAACACCTGCTAAATAAATAGCGTGTGTAAACTATAAAAAACAAAATGTTGCTGTTTTGGATTATCAGCCAGGTTCATCGGTGATTCCCTCGCAAAGACATCAATTATTGCACAAACGTAGTTAGAACTTGTATTTTTGAAGTCTAAACAGGTCTTACCCGATGTAAAGCAGACACCGTTTGAAAGGACGAACCTTTCTTCTTGGCACCTTTGCCCTTGCTGCCGGACTCCTGAGCTAAACACACATGAGTTGCAAAGTACAGTACGATGCACTGGAAGCAATACAAACGCTAGAATGTTCAATTCTATTCAAATCTTCCGTTTAAAGTACCTGCGTCGGCTCCTGCGTAGCCAGCAAATAGTATGGATAGCAGCTTGAGGTTGGACTTCTGTAAAAGTCCGACCACAGTCTCATTGAGAGGATCCTTGTTCTTCACCAGCCAGTTGTTGATGTTGTAGTCCACAGTTCCAGCGTAGTGGACCAGAGAGAAATGGGCCTCAGGTTTCCCTTTCACCACCCGGGGCTTCTGGAAGTTGTTGGACTTCCCCAAGTGGTTGTCATAAAGCTTAGCTTTAAAGGTGGTATCACTGGCTTTGGGGAACATGCACTCCTCTTCAAGGATGGACATGATACCCATGGGCTGAGGACACCAACGTTTGAGTCATTCAAATTCTATGATAAATCAATGTTAGCTTCTCATTAGCAAGTCTTACCTTTTCAATCAGGTCAATACACGCCTGCAAGTCCATACCAAAATCAATGAAAGTCCATTCAATGCCCTCTTTCTTGTACTCTTCCTGCTCCAGCACAAACATGTGATGGTTGAAGAACTGTTGCAGTTTTTCATTGGTGAAGTTGATGCACAGCTGCTCGAAGGTGTTGAACTGCAATGAAAAGCAACAAAATGGCTTTCTTTTTTTCCGCTCCAACCTCGAATGTGCAACAAGATCAAAGTCAGACACTGTGTTGTCCACCAACAAGGGACTGGACTCACGTCGAAGATCTCAAATCCAGCGATGTCCAGTACGCCAATAAAGTACTGGCGAGCCTGCTTGGTTTCCAGAGAGTTGTTGATTCTCACCACCATCCACAGGAACATCTTCTCGTACACTGACTTGGACAGTGCACCGATAGCATAGTACACCTGCAAAGGGATTGGTAAACTTCTAAACTGAACCCACAAGATTCCAAACGTTAGAAGCCACAAAAAGTAGCCATGTGTGGATCGATATTGAAACATCTTTATGCTCTAATATAGATTCTCAAATGAAAATATCCATACTTTTGTTACTCTAGGGGTGTTTAAACCTCTTCCACCTAAGGCTGCTGACTGAAAAGTCCAATTTGGCAAGGACAGTATTTATATATTTTTTTATTTAAAAAATGATCAAATCAGACATTGCGTCAGCTTTGTATTATAGTTGACAAAGTATATTATTATATTGGTTTTCCCCATGTAAGAATAGAACAAAATAATAATAATAATACGATTGTGTGACTGCATAACCCAGAAAGTCAACAATTCTTCCTGCAAAAATCTTTGTATTCTAGGTGACTAAGTATATTATTATTCATTATCAGTTGCAACATTTTAACTTTTTATCATTACATACCAATGTGTTGCTCTTTTTTTCTTACATTTTTAATGTGTTTTTTCTCCAATGTAAGAATAAAATAAAAATAATACTAAATTTAATATGATTGTTGCCTGTACAAAAATATTAATGTTACACATTTAACCGTCTTTATTATGGATGTTGTATTTTTTCCAAACTAATTCATAAGCTAACATTGTTTTAGTTTTTAATTAGCTCACTAAACTTTGTTTATTTTTCAAGTATATTTTGTTTTTATTTTGAGAGCTTTCAATGTGTTGGATCAGGGGTGTACTAACTTTTTCCAACAAGTCAAGTATGGGGGCGCAATATTGACATTTTTTTATTTTAAAAAAATGTCTAAAAACAGATATTGGGTCAGCTTTGTATTATAGATGGCTAAGTATATTATTGTAATTATTATTCATTTAAACTTTTTCTCATTACATATTGATTTTTTGCTCTTTTTCTTTACATTTTTACTGTTGTTATTTTCCTCCGGTAAGAATAAGATAATAATAATAATAATACAATTGTGTAACTGCATAATCTAGTGTGTCAAAAATTCTACCTGCACAAAAATACTAATATTCAGTTACATATTTAACAGTCTGCGATGAGGTGGCGACTTGTCCAGGGTATACCCCGCCTTCCGCCCGATTGTAGCTGAGATAGGCTCCAGCGCCCCCGCGACCCCGAAGGGAATAAGCGGTACAAAATGGATGGATGGATGTATATTTAACAGTGTTTATTATTGTTGTTGTAATTTTTCAAATTATTAATACGTTTGTTTTAATTACCTAACACATCTTTGTTTATATTTTAAGTATATTTTATTTTTATTTTGAGAGCTTCTAATATTTTAAATCAAGGGTTTCTTAACTTTTTCCATCAAGGGCCGCAAACTGAAAAGTCAAGTTTATTTAAAAGAAATAAAGCTAAAAACAGATATTATATATATTTAAAGACAGAAATGTGTTTTAGAGGTGACTAAGTACATTAATATTAATTATTAGTTTAAAAATTTCAGCTTTTTCTGATTACATTCCGATTTTTTGCTTTTTTCTTTACATTTTTACTGTTGTTATTTTCCCCCTGTAAGAATAAGAAAATAATAATAATACAATTGTGTAACTGCATAATCTAGTGTGTCAAAAATTCTACCTGCACAAAAATACTAATATTCAGTTACATATTTAACAGTGTTTATTATTGTTGTTGTAATTTTTCAAATTATTAATACGTTTTTTTTTGTTTTTTTTTAAATTACCTAACAAATCTTTGTTTATGTTTTATTTTTATTTTGAGAGCTTCTAATATTTTAAATCAAGGGTTTCTTAACTTTTTCCATCAAGGGCTGCAAACTGAAAAGTCAAGTTTATTTAAAAAAAAAAAAAAGAAATAAAGCTAAAAACAGATATTATATATATTAAAAGACAGAAATGTGTTTTATAGGTGACTAAGTACATTAATATTAATTATTAGTTTAAAAATGTCAGCTTTTTCTGATTACATTCCAATTTTTTGCTTTTTTCTTACATTTGTACCCTTGCTTTTTTAGATAGATACGTTATTAGAAAATACACAACTTTTTAAAATGTTAGCAGACACAATAAGTATGGTTGCACAAAGTATTGACATCGGATCGGTATCGCCAATACAAGTCTCAATTTCACCTGGTATCGGATCGTAAAAAGAAAACCAGTGGTATCGCACATCGCTAACACAAACTTACCTGATTAACATTTTGACCCTTGGTGACCCACTCGTTTCCCACTTTAACTCTGGGATGGCAGAGACCTTTGATGAGGTCCGCAGAGTTCAGGCCCATCAGATAAGCAACTTTGTCAGCGTCTGGAAGAAGAACACTTCCATTTATGTCTCAAGTATTTCTTCAACTGCCCACTCGTCCATTCTGGTGCTATTGTGAAACTTAGAGCCATGTTCTAAAGACCTTTTTATACAATTCTTCTGCGATGTATTGTACGCACCATTTTACACGGTCTCCGGGGGTTCAGGGGTGTCCTAACTTTAGCATTGGGCTCCAAAAATGTGGCCCGGGGCAGAATGCTGACTATATAAATATACAGTGTGTATATATATATATATATATATATATATATATATATATATATATATATATATATATATATATATATATATATATATATATATATATATATATATATATATCCAACTTTCACGTAAATATAATTTACAAGAAAGTTTGACTCCTACCTTGTTAATTTCCGTGACAACCTTCTTAAAATTTTGGAATCAATCCAAAATATCAAGCAGCTGAAATGCGCATGAATAAGTGTGGAGAGAGAGTTGGACATTTTTCCCATCATGCACTATAATTTGTAATTGTTCTTTATTTTTGCGTTGTTCGGATGTTTTTTAAAATATCCACAATGTTCAGTGAGCAGGTTGTGTTATGTGCAAACCAAGTGTGTGGACATTTATGTTTTGGTTTTTTCACACCATGACTAGGGAAGGTTGCTTGGATTGTGTCATATAAGTAAATGCTGTGCAATTGTATCAAAGTACTTTCAAGGGTCATTGATTTGATTTACTCAAATTGTCCACAAGATGGCAGCAAATATGTAGCATTTAGAGGTCGCCCAGAATTTAAGATTCATTTGAAAGCAATTGACGGTGCGATGCTGGCGGGCCGTAGTTGGAACACCACATCTGTAATGTGTATCAAATGTGATTTATAGATGTGTTTAAGGTCAATTGACGGTGCGATGCTGGCGGGCCGTAGTTGGAACACCCCATCTTTAATGTGTATCAAATGTGATTTATAGATGTGTTTAAGGTCAATTGACGGTGCGATGCTGGCGGGCCGTAGTTGGAACACCCCATCTTTAATGTGTATCAAATGTGATTTATAGATGTGTTTAAGGTCAATTGACGGTGCGATGCTGGCGGGCCGTAGTTGGAACAGCCCATCTGTAATGTGTATCAAATGTGATTTATAGATGTGTTTAAGGTCAATTGACGGTGCGATGCTGGCGGGCCGTAGTTGGAACACCCCATCTTTAATGTGTATCAAATGTGATTTATAGATGTGTTTAAGGTCAATTGACGGTGCGATGCTGGCGGGCCGTAGTTGGAACACCCCATCTGTAATGTGTATCAAATGTGATTTATAGATGTGTTTAAGGTCAATTGACGGTGCGATGCTGGCGGGCCGTAGTTGGAACACCCCATCTGTAATGTGTATCAAATGTGATTTATAGATGTGTTTAAGGTCAATTGACGGTGCGATGCTGGCGGGCCGTAGTTGGAACACCCCATCTGTAATGTGTATCAAATGTGATTTATAGATGTGTTTAAGGTCAATTGACGGTGCGATGCTGGCGGGCCGTAGTTGGAACACCCCATCTTTAATGTGTATCATATGTGATTTATAGATGTGTTTAAGGTCAATTGACGGTGCGATGCTGGCGGGCCGTAGTTGGAACACCCCATCTTTAATGTGTATCAAATGTGATTTATAGATGTGTTTAAGGTCAATTGACGGTGCGATGCTGGCGGGCCGTAGTTGGAACAGCCCATCTTTAATGTGTATCAAATGTGATTTATAGATGTGTTTAAGGTCAATTGACGGTGCGATGCTGGCGGGCCGTAGTTGGAACACCCCATCTGTAATGTGTATCAAATGTGATTCATAGATGTGTTTAAGGTCAATTGACGGTGCGATGCTGGCGGGCCGTAGTTGGAACACCCCATCTTTAATGTGTATCAAATGTGATTTATAGATGTGTTTAAGGTCAATTGACGGTGCGATGCTGGCGGGCCGTAGTTGGAACACCCCATCTGTAATGTGTATCAAATGTGATTCATAGATGTGTTTAAGGTCAATTGACGGTGCGATGCTGGCGGGCCGTAGTTGGAACACCCCATCTTTAATGTGTATCAAATGTGATTTATAGATGTGTTTAAGGTCAATTGACGGTGCGATGCTGGCGGGCCGTAGTTGGAACAGCCCATCTGTAATGTGTATCAAATGTGATTCATAGATGTGTTTAAGGTCAATTGACGGTGCGATGCTGGCGGGCCGTAGTTGGAACAGCCCATCTGTAATGTGTATCAAATGTGATTCATAGATGTGTTTAAGGTCAATTGACGGTGCGATGCTGGCGGGCCGTAGTTGGAACACCCCATCTGTAATGTGTATCAAATGTGATTTATAGATGTGTTTAAGGTCAATTGACGGTGCGATGCTGGCGGGCCGTAGTTGGAACAGCCCATCTGTAATGTGTATCAAATGTGATTCATAGATGTGTTTAAGGTCAATTGACGGTGCGATGCTGGCGGGCCGTAGTTGGAACACCCCATCTGTAATGTGTATCAAATGTGATTTATAGATGTGTTTAAGGTCAATTGACGGTGCGATGCTGGCGGGCCGTAGTTGGAACACCCCATCTGTAATGTGTATCAAATGTGATTTATAGATGTGTTTAAGGTCAATTGACGGTGCGATGCTGGCGGGCCGTAGTTGGAACAGCCCATCTGTAATGTGTATCAAATGTGATTCATAGATGTGTTTAAGGTCAATTGACGGTGCGATGCTGGCGGGCCGTAGTTGGAACACCCCATCTGTAATGTGTATCAAATGTGATTTATAGATGTGTTTAAGGTCAATTGACGGTGCGATGCTGGCGGGCCGTAGTTGGAACACCCCATCTGTAATGTGTATCAAATGTGATTTATAGATGTGTTTAAGGTCAATTGACGGTGCGATGCTGGCGGGCCGTAGTTGGAACAGCCCATCTGTAATGTGTATCAAATGTGATTTATAGATGTGTTTAAGGTCAATTGGGATTTGTTTTGACATAAAACGCCTAGCTTGAGCCCAGATCTAAAGCCTGTAGAGAACCTTCTGGGCGACTTCAAGAGAGCTTTGTGTGGATGAAAAAGTAGACAGATGAGTGAATGAAGGATGTGACGACATGAAATCCTCCTCACCTTCAGTTCCATCAGCCTCGGCCTGCTCCTCTCTTTGCTTCTGCTTGAACTTCATGTTTCCGTTGTGCATGATGGCTCCAATCATCTTATAGATGCTGTTCTTCTCCTCCTGAGTGAAGCCCAGCACATCGAAGGCGTCCTTGTATGAAGCAAAAACAAAGAATAATGAAGGCACTTGTCGTCTTTCACCATGGTTGGCCTTCAAATGCGCCCACATCAGTGGCCATGAGTTCCTCGGAGTCGTTGATGGAGGCCACGGTTGTCTCTCCTTGGGAGATGAAGGCGTAGTCGTAGGGGTTGTTGGTGATCAGCAACATTTCTCAAATACAATTATTGAAATATATCACTTAGACATTTTCTGTACTGAATGTGCTGAGTTAACTGAGTAGTTCTACTCACCCAGAAGTTCAGGCTTCACCTGGGACAAGATCTGGTAGAAGATGTGATAGTCCCTCTCAGCTTTGAGCTGGTAGGTCACACGAGACTTTTCTAGAAGGTCTGTTCAATGTACAACCAAGCTAAGTTATACAGTAAAATAGTCAATGAAATAAAGCTTTCTATACCTTTAACTTGGACACACACATCTATACCTTTAACTTGGACACACACATCTATACCTTTAACTTGGACACACACATCTATACCTTTAACTTGGACACACACATCTATACCTTTAACTTGGACACACACATCTATACCTTTAACTTGGACACACACACACATCTATACCTTTAACTTGGACACACACATCTATACCTTTAACTTGGACACACACATCTATACCTTTAACTTGGACACACACATCTATACCTTTAACTTGGACACACACATCTATACCTTTAACTTGGACACACACATCTATACCTTTAACTTGGACACACACATCTATACCTTTAACTTGGACACACACATCTATACCTTTAACTTGGACACACACATCTATACCTTTAACTTGGACACACACATCTATACCTTTAACTTGGACACACACATCTATACCTTTAACTTGGACACACACATCTATACCTTTAACTTGGACACACACATCTATACCTTTAACTTGGACACACACACATCTATACCTTTAACTTGCACACACACATCTATACCTTTAACTTGGACACACACATCTATACCTTTAACTTGCACACACACATCTATACTTTTAACTTGGACACACACATCTATACCTTTAACTTGCACACACACATCTATACTTTTAACTTGGACACACACATCTATACCTTTAACTTGCACACACACATCTATACCTTTAACTTGGACACACACATCTATACCTTTAACTTGGACACACACATCTATACCTTTAACTTGGACACACACATCTATACCTTTAACTTGGACACACACATCTATACCTTTAACTTGGACACACACACATCTATACCTTTAACTTGGACACACACATCTATACCTTTAACTTGGACACACACATCTATACCTTTAACTTGGACACACACATCTATACCTTTAACTTGGACACACACACATCTATACCTTTAACTTGGACACACACATCTATACCTTTAACTTGGACACACACATCTATACCTTTAACTTGGACACACACACATCTATACCTTTAACTTGGACACACACATCTATACCTTTAACTTGGACACACACATCTATACCTTTAACTTGGACACACACATCTATACCTTTAACTTGGACACACACATCTATACCTTTAACTTGGACACACACATCTATACCTTTAACTTGGACACACACATCTATACCTTTAACTTGGACACACACACATCTATACCTTTAACTTGGACACACACACATCTATACCTTTAACTTGGACACACACACATCTATACCTTTAACTTGGACACACACACATCTATACCTTTAACTTGGACACACACATCTATACCTTTAACTTGGACACACACATCTATACCTTTAACTTGGACACACACATCTATACCTTTAACTTGGACACACACACATCTATACTTTAACTTGGACACACACATCTATACCTTTAACTTGGACACACACATCTATACTTTTAACTTGGACACACACATCTATACCTTTAACTTGGACACACACATCTATACCTTTAACTTGGACACACACATCTATACCTTTAACTTGGACACACACATCTATACCTTTAACTTGGAGACACACATCTATACCTTTAACTTGCACACACACATCTATACCTTTAACTTGGACACACACATCTATACCTTTAACTTGCACACACACACATCTATACCTTTAACTTGGACACACACATCTATACCTTTAACTTGCACACACACATCTATACCTTTAACTTGGACACACACATCTATACCTTTAACTTGGACACACACATCTATACCTTTAACTTGGACACACACATCTATACCTTTAACTTGGACACACACATCTATACCTTTAACTTGGACACACACACATCTATACCTTTAACTTGGACACACACATCTATACCTTTAACTTGGACACACACATCTATACCTTTAACTTGGACACACACATCTATACCTTTAACTTGGACACACACATCTATACCTTTAACTTGGACACACACACATCTATACCTTTAACTTGGACACACACATCTATACCTTTAACTTGCACACACACATCTATACCTTTAACTTGCACACACACATCTATACCTTTAACTTGGACACACACATCTATACCTTTAACTTGGACACACACACATCTATACCTTTAACTTGGACACACACATCTATGCCTTTAACTTGGACACACACATCTATACTTTTAACTTGGACACACACATCTATACCTTTAACTTGGACACACACATCTATGCCTTTAACTTGGACACACACATCTATACCTTTAACTTGGACACACACACATCTATACCTTTAACTTGGACACACACATCTATACCTTTAACTTGGACACACACATCTATACCTTTAACTTGGACACACACATCTATACCTTTAACTTGGACACACACATCTATACCTTTAACTTGGACACACACATCTATACCTTTAACTTGGACACACACATCTATACCTTTAACTTGGACACACACATCTATACTTTTGGTCATTCTGGGCCGGTCATTTCCAGGAGTTATCTCAAACTCTGAGAAGCCTCCATTTTACTCATGTTTTCCAATGTTGTAAAAATGTGTAGAATAAATATTATATTTGAACATTACTGTCAACGAATATTTGCATCAGCGTGCGACACAGTCATTTTGATAGTAGGCTAATATAACTAATATAGACACTTACATCATGTGTTGTCTTCATTATAACACTTATACATTTTGATAGTAGGCTAATATAATTAATATAGACACTTACATCATGTGTTGTCTTCATTATAACACTTATATAAGACTTTTAAAGTCATTTTGATAGTAGGCTAATATAGCCAATATAGACACTGGTAAACTTAGTTATTATTTGCAAATATTAGCTCATTTGGAATTTGATGGCTGCAACATGTTTCAAAAAAGCTGGCACAAGTGGCAAAAAAGAGTGATAAAGTTGAGGAATGCTCATCAAAGACTTATTTGGAACATCCCACAGGCTAATTGGGAACAGGTGGGTGCCATGATTGGTATAAAAGCAGCTTCCATGAAATGCTCAGTCATTCACAAAGAAGGACGGGTCGAGGGTCACAGGTCAAGGGTCACAGGTCGAGGGTCACCACTTTGTCAACAAATGCCTGAGCAAATTGTTGAAGAACAACATTTCTCAACAAGGAATTGAGGGATTTCACCATCTACGCTCCGTAATATCATCAAAAGGTTGAGAGAATGTGGAGAAATCACTGCAGGTAAGCCATGATATTACACACCTTGGATCCCTCAGGCGCTACTGCATCAAAAAGCCACATCAGTGTGTAAAGGATATCACCACATGGGCTTAGGAACACTTCAGAAAACCACTGTCAGTAACTACAGTTGGTCGCTACATCTGTAAGTGCAAGTTAAAACTCTCCTATGCAAGGCGAACACCGTTTATCAACAACACCCAGAAACGCCGTCGGCTTCGCTGAGCCTTAAGGGGCCTATCCCCAGGTGCATGTCTTTGGAGGTGGGAGGGGCCTATACCCAGGTGCATGTCTTAGGAAGTGGGAGGAAGTCGGAGTACCCAGAGGGAAGCCACGCAGTCACGGGGAGAACATGCAAACTCCACACAGAAAGATCCCGAGCGCAGGATCAAACCCAGGACCTTCTTATTGTGAGGCAGACGCACTAACCCCTCTGCCACTGTGCTGCCGGAAAAGAACCATCCGGACTGTTCTAGGGTGAAAGTGTAAAAGGCAGCATGTGTGATGGTATGGGGGTGTATTAGTGGCCAAGACATGGGTAACTTACACATCTGTGAAGGCACCATTAATGCTGAAAGGTACATACAGCTTTTGGAGCAACATATGTTGCCATCCAAGCAACGTTACCATGGACGCCCCTGCTTATTTCAGCAAGACAATGCCAAGCCAGGTGTTCCATCAACGTGGCTTCATAGTAAAAGAGTGTGGGTACTAGACTGGCCTGCCTGTAGTCCAGACATTGAAAATGTGTGGCAGCTAAAATATGAGAAGGGAGACTGTTGAACAACTTAAGCTGTACATCAAGCAAGAATGGGAAAGAATTCCAGCTGAAAAGCTTCAAAAGTTGGTCTCTTCATTTCCCAAAAGTTTACTGAGTGTTGTTAAAAGGAAAGGCCATGTAACACAGTGGTAAAAATGCCCCCGTGCCAACTTTTTTACAATGTGTTGCTGCCATTAAGTTCTAAGTTCATGATTACTTGCCAAAAAAAAATGAAGTTTGTCAGAGTGAACATGAAATATCTTGTCCTTGCAGTCTATTCTATTGAATAGAAGTTGAAAAGGATTTGTTGTATTCTCTTTTTATTTACCATTTACACAACTTCACTGCTTTTGTAGTTTGTACATTGGCTTTGCTATTGACATGCTACTAATTAGCATTAGCAATTTTACATGGCGATTTCAAGGCCTTCACATGTGTTAATGAGGATGACAACTAAGATGCGTGTTACAATCAAACAGCTGGTGAGCAACAATAAGTACAATACTTTTTATGTGGGCTCTGTACCGAGGATGTCGTTGTGGCTTGTACAGCCCTTTGAGACACTTGTGATCTAGGGCTATATAAATAAACATTGATTGATGACTTGTTGTAGGATGCAACGTGACTATCCAACACACCATAAAGCATACACTACTGCCATCAAACATCTTGGAATTGTGATAGTAAGATACAACACCTGGACAGCCGTTATCATAATCAGCTTATTTTCAAAGAAAAAAATATTTTACAATCAAAAACAATATTTATCAACACTCACAAAAGTACGGGAAATTGATGATGTTGAGTACTGGTATGGATTCTCAGGTACAGGGAATTGGTACTGTATTGGATGAAAGGTGAAGGGCAGCCTTCCCTACATGTAGAGTATGTGAGGTCAGTTGAAGAACAGAACATGTGAGGGTGAAGGTCTGTGGTAACCTCATGACTGACAAGTCCAACCCTCTCCTAGGTTGCTATCGCAGTCACTAGACTGTAGACGTCTTGTCTTACAACTTTCCCTTATTGTATGGAGAGCAGCTTACAAACACTTGAAATTGGCAACATGTTGGTGGAGAAGTCAGGATTCACTTACAAGTCTCGATATCAGCAGAAGCCAGCTTCCCTCGGTTGTCAAAATGAATTCTGATGAATTTTCCCTGAGAAGGAAAGCAAACATTGAACATATAGTATTCATGTGGGCAGAAAATTGGCCAAAAGGAATGTAAAAATACACTCACGAATCTGGAAGAGTTGTCATTTCTGATGGTCTTGGCGTTACCAAAGGCCTCCAGAGCAGGGTTCGCCTGGATGATTTGGTCCTCCAGGGTCCCCTGAAGACAAAAAAGAAAACATTCCTGTTGTTCCTTCAGTTCAGCGGTTTTTCCGACAATTTTTGTGCCCTGTGCTTTTTAATGTCCTTAAATAATCTAACACTATTGAATGGAGGGAAGTCAAACACTTGTGCCAGGCGGAAAAGCACAGCTCAGATTGCTGCCTGTCCCTTTAGACCGCCTGCATTGATTGGCTTCTTAGGGCTGCCTTCTGGCAATCTGACCAATCAGCGGTCAGATGCGAGGGGAAATCTTTCACAGGATAGAGATATTTAGGATAGAACTGATTTAAAAACAGGTGCTGTTAAAACTGGTGAGTGGGATCATAAACCTTTTCAAGCACTGCTTTTGTAATATTACGGGTGTAGTTTCCAGTACCAGGAAGAGAGCAGATTACAGGGACCATTAGGATTTCTTTTCAACTTCATGTTGATAAATGACATTTCAGACCTAGACCGTGGCGGTTTATCAGTTAATGTACATAATCATGATGTTGATTGGATGGTTCTGGGTTCAAATGCTGTCAAAGGCAGAAAATAAGTTCATTGTGTCTTGCCCACAACTCTTTCTTTTATTGGATATGTTATTTTGCACACAAATTGTTGATCATGTGTTCCTAACCATGTAAAACATGCATCTAAGTCAATTCAAGTTGGACTCAAACAGTTCTGAAATACTTTTACAAACATAACAATCCTTTAAACCACGCCCCCTCAAAACATGCCCTCTCTACTTCAAAAATCCAAACCTTGTCCCTATTTGTGTACAACTTCAATGATTTGAACAAGGGGGAGACAAGTATATGTCCAACTCAGGGGAGTCCAAACTTTTTGACTCGGGGGCCGCATTAAGCTAAGAAAATATGGCCGGGGCCAAAAGTGGACTGCATGTAAAGTAACTACCACCTTGTTTACTTCCAGGACGACCTTTTTAAAGTTGTGTAGTCAATTAGAAATATCAAGCAGCTGAAACGCGCCAAACATGGATAAGTGTGGACAGTGTTTGTCCCATCATGCATTGTAGTGCTTTTAAATGGGTGCATTTTGGAATGATGTTTGGTGATTGGACATCTTTTATAATATCCACAAAGTTCAGTGAGCAGGTTGTGTTAAGAATGGCCATTTGTGTTGACTTTCTGTGATGGTTGCACTTTCTTTGTGGCATTGGATCATATAGGTACATGGTGTGCTGTGTAGACTTTGAAGACAAATTCATGGTCAGTGAATTGATTTACTCATGTTGTCCACAAGATGGCGTCACATTTACAGCAATTACATCGTAAAATATTGAAGAATCGGCTGGAGGCTCCACACGGGCCAGATTTATGACTAAACTTGTCATGTCTCGTGGGTCAGGCTGAAGATGTGACCAATCTAAGTCTAACACTAGATCGTACCAATCAAAGTCTAAGACCATATCGTACCAATTAAAGTCTAAGACTAGATGTGACCAATCAAAGTCTAACACTAGATCGTACCAATCAAAATCTAAGACTAGATGTGACCAATCTAAGTCTAACACTAGATCGTACCAATCAAAGTCTAAGACCATATCGTACCAATTAAAGTCTAAGACTAGATCGTACCAATCAAAATCTAATAATAATAATAATAATAATAATGGATTAGATTTATATAGCGCTTTTCTAGACACTCAAAGCGCTTCACAGAGAAGTGAGAACCCATCATTCATATTTACAACTCATTCATTCATCATTCATTCTCCGGTGTGAGCGGCACCGGGGGCAAGGGTGAAGTGTCCTGCCCAAGGACACAACGGCAGCGATTTTTTTTTTTTTTGGATGGTAAGAGGCGGGGAGCGAACCTGCAACCCTCAGGTTTCTGGCACGGTTGCTCTACCCACTACGCCATACCGCTCTAAGACTAGATGTGACCAATCTAAGTCTAACACTAGATCGTACCAATCAAAGTCTAAGACCATATCGTACCAATTAAAGTCTAAGACTAGATGTGACCAATCTAAGTCTAACACTAGATCGTACCAATCAAAGTCTAAGACCATATCGTACCAATTAAAGTCTAAGACTAGATGTGACCAATCAAAGTTTAAGACTAGATGTGACCAATCAAAGTCTAAGACTAGATGTGAACAATCTAAGTCCAAGACTAGATCGTACTAATAAAAGTCTAAGACTAGATGTGACCAATCTAAGTCTAAGACTAGATGTGACCAATGTAAGTCTAAGACTAGATGTGATCAATCTAAGTCTAAGACTAGATCGTACCAATCAAAGTCTAAGACCACATCGTACCAATAAAAGTCTAAGACTAGATGTGACCAATCAAAGTCTAAGACTAGATGTGACCAATCAAAGTCTAAGACTAGATGTGACCAATCTAAGTCTAACACTAGATCGTACCAATCAAAGTCTAAGACCATATCGTACCAATTAAAGTCTAAGACTAGATGTGACCAATCTAAGTCTAACACTAGATCGTACCAATCAAAGTCTAAGACCATATCGTACCAATTAAAGTCTAAGACTAGATGTGACCAATCAAAGTTTAAGACTAGATGTGACCAATCAAAGTCTAAGACTAGATGTGAACAATCTAAGTCCAAGACTAGATCGTACTAATAAAAGTCTAAGACTAGATGTGACCAATCTAAGTCTAAGACTAGATGTGACCAATGTAAGTCTAAGACTAGATGTGATCAATCTAAGTCTAAGACTAGATCGTACCAATCAAAGTCTAAGACCACATCGTACCAATAAAAGTCTAAGACTAGATGTGACCAATCAAAGTCTAAGACTAGATGTGACCAATCAAAGTCTAAGACTAGATGTGACCAATCAAAGTTTAAGACTAGATGTGACCAATCTATGTCTAAGACTAGATGTGACCAATCTAAGTCTAAGACTAGATCGTACCAATCAAAGTCTAAGACTAGATGTGAGCAATCAAAGTCTAAGACTAGATGTGAGCAATCAAAGTCTAAGACTAGATGTGAGCAATCTAAGTCTAAGACTAGATCGTACCAATCTAAGTCTAAGACTAGATCGTACCAATCAAAGTCTAAGCCTAGATGTGAGCAATCAAAGTCTAAGACTAGATGTGAGCAATCAAAGTCTAAGACTAGATGTGAGCAATCTAAGTCTAAGACTAGATCGTACCAATCTAAGTCTAAGACTAGATCGTACCAATCAAAGTCTAAGACTAGATGTGAGCAATCAAAGTCTAAGACTAGATGTGAGCAATCAAAGTCTAAGACTAGATGTGAGCAATCAAAGTCTAAGACTAGATGTGAGCAATCTAAGTCTAAGACTAGATGTGAAGACTAGATGCGGGCTGTACTTTAGACACCCCTGCATAACATCATGTCATAATACCCTGAACGTACCCTGAATCACCCTGCCCTGCTCTAACTGCCCTGCTCTAACTGCCCTGCTCTAACTGCCCTGCTCTAACTGCCCTGCTCTAACTGCCCTGCTCTAACTGCCCTGCTCTAACTGCCCTGCTCTAACTTCATGTAAGAGGATTCACTCTCCGCTCCTCTTTTACATGTTGAAATGACATTTTAAAAGTGGGAACTGCTTTTTTAAAATGTTGAAACTGTCTTTTACCGAGAACGTTTGAACTCTATGATGGCGACAGTTGGATTCTGTGACCAATTGATTGTATTTCCATTGACCTTGTTTGATTTGGGGAAGGTGGAGGAGTGTTGGATGGATTGTGTTGGGTCTTCCAAAACCAAAGTGTTACTCACCTTTTTCTCAATGGCTGCATCTTTCTTTCCAGCACTTGGAACTGCAGCAATGCTGGCAAAGTACTGAATAACTCTCTTGGTGTTGACAGTCTTTCCAGCACCAGATTCTCCGCTGAGTACAAGGGAGACAACACCCTTTTAGACAAAGATCTAGAACAACATGGAAGTGTGCTTTTTCTTCGTTTCTTACGTGATAAGAATTGACTGATTCTCTCTGTCTGCAAGTTTAAAGTTGAAAATGATGCAATTACAAACTTTGACATTGGAACTATTGAAATAGGAGAGAGAATGTTTGCTACCTGCCAGCATGTACTGGTAGGCGTTGTCAGAGATGGAGAAGATGTGAGGAGGAGCTTCACTCCTCTTCTTTCCTCTGTAGGCAACAACCACCTCCTGGTTGTAGACTGGCAGACCCTTGTAGGGGTTGATGGTGACACAGAACAGCCCAGAGTACGTCTGCCAAAGACAAAATGTTTGAGACATCACCATGAATTCTCAGAGCATTCCATGGATCGCAAGCGGTTCTTACGTAGATCATCCATGCTGCATAACGCTCTTTGAGGTTGAACAGCACCGCGGGCTCATGGAGGAAGGTGAACATGGCCATGTCTTCAATTTTATCAAACTTTGGCGGGTTCTGAGGGTGCACGTCACACTCCTTCACCGTCACCGTCTGTCGAACCAAAATGACGGACAATTGGATGAAGATCTGGACTTTGTGTTTTCATTGGACCTTTAAAGAAAGGGAGCTACCTTTCCAAACTCAGTCTCAGCCGTGACCTTGTCACCATCTCGACTGGTTATAGACGCTTTCACGTACTCCACCACCGGGTCAGAAACAAAGCACTCCTTCTTCATGTCGAAAATACGAGTTTGAGCTTCCAAACGCTCCTTATCCGACTTCCTCAAAAAAGGAGCAGCTGGCCCAAACTCCGCCATTACCGCGTCACCCATTTTCCTGCCTTCTGAGAAGAGAAACATGGTAGTACAGTATAGTATATTCCAGCTTTTTTCAAAGTATGTCAGGTAAAAAAGACATTTAGCCAGTGCTTGTCACGCCCCCGAGGGAGTGTGGTTAATTATATCATGTATCATTTTCTTCTATGATTGGACGTAGCATGTGTGTGTAATAATCCTTTAAAAGCATTCTGCTACTAAGGTCAAAGTGCACGTGTCCATCTGCGGCGCTGCAGGAAAGTAACATCTGGTAGAAGGTCCACACATAGGATCAGGGGATAGGGGTCGGAGGTCACCGGACCCAAATGGATCACAGGTTGACTAGTCAAGTAAATAAAGTGAGTGGTATGCAGGCTGTCTGGCATGAAGATTAGAGCCACAAGGAGAGGAGGTCTACAAGAATGCTATTTCACAAGTAAATAAAGTGAGTGGTATGCAGGCGGTCTGGCATCAAGATTAGAGCCACAAGGAGAGGAGGTCTACAAGAATGCTATTTCACAGGACAGCAGAATGAAGAGAGTTGGCACACTTCTTCTCCTAGAGCTGCAGTTCTAGTCGGAGGCTCGCTGAAACAAATACAGCTTTTTGTTCCACGATTCCTTGGCTCATCACCCATCACACCACCATCCAATATACAACAGGAGTAGAAGACATTTCCAGCCCCGACTATAAATAGTTGGGTTGGGAATCTTTGGTCCCTAAACAATTCCATCCAATTCCGATTCCTTGGGTGACGATAAACCGATTCTTATATCAAAACCGATTCTCACAATGTAATATTTGGTACAACAATTCAAATCATTCATGTTAGAAAAGCTCGTTCTGGTTTTTTAAAAAACATATTTTTCAAAATGGATTCTTATTGAGAAATTAATAGATTTAGAATCAGGATGAATCGGGATTGCGATTCTGATGCAAATTCATTTTGTTGTGCACGCCTAACAAATAGCATCATTTGTCAATAAAATTGTTATAATAAGTACGCCTCTGCATAACATTGCATCCTTATCACCATGAAACAAAAGAAAAAAGAAATTTAGATCAACTTACAACAAAGAATAACTTTTAATGTTTTTTTAACTGTAAAAGAAAAGATTTAAAGTGGAAAAAAATGCAAAATTCGAAAATCCTTATTTAAACTTCAAAAATATTTTGACCAACTTGAAACATCTGTTACTAAATTTGAATAAACTCAATACATATCAATAATATCCGTAACATTAACACAATATATAAAATAGTTTAGCTGACAAAACAAAAACGATTTGTGCTGATTTTATTATTAATTTGATGAATTCATGGATTAATGGCTACAAACACATTTTGTAGTGCACGGTTTTTCCAAGCAGGGTTTGAAGCATGATACTGATAAAGCAGGTTGCCCACAATTTCAGAAGGACTGCATTAAGCAATATAGTTTCCCTTTATATAAAAATATGATTTAATATCATTAAAATGTGCTTTTAATTACTTTCTTGCAGGATAAATATTTTATTTACAGGGTGAAAAACTAAAATTCTAAATACTTATGATCTTTGACGGAATTCTCAAACTATGTGAGCTCCATCTAGTGGTACACCAAAGAATCACTTCACTAAATATTCCAACACAGTGTTACTCTTCGAACTGTGTGTAATGTTACAGTGGCCGAAATTTGAAATATACTTGTTCAATAAAATGTTTTTTAATGAATATTTAGACCTACAACACGACTGTATTTTAATGTTGGTCATTATGGTGGTGCTTGGAGAGTTTTCTGAGGTGCTACTTGGTGGGAAAAGTTGGAGAACCACTGGTTTATAAGGTAATCAAATACTTTCTGAAGGAAACAAAGCAGATCTAAAATGAAATGCTCAACAATCAAAAGGGTAAATAAAAAAGTGACGTGCAGAAAGAAGCGGGAAATAAGAACCAATGGTATGACGGGCAAAAGTTGCACTTACCTTGAAAAACGGTCTACCTCTGCCAAGCGAACAAATGATGCTGTGGATGGCGGATTACCGGTTTTTCTCTCCGTTAATAAAGGTGGCAACTCCCCCAAATAAGGTGATGGATGTGAGAGAAATTTGCATATGAGAAAAAAGCCCCCCCTCCAAATGGGGGTAGTCTCCTGGGGGTATTTGTTGCTCACACCTTGTGGAACAATAGAAGGGAGACTACTCTAGGAAGGACGGACTTTTATCGGCAAATGCACACTTTTTATATCTGTTGCGCATACCCGTATATTTATACTGTATTGTGTGAATATTGACATTTAATTCATGATAAAAAAAAATAATAAAACATTTTTCTAAAATAAAGAGATTCTGGACTTTTTTTTTTTTTTATTCTATTTGAATTGAAGTATTGTGGGCTTGTGGGCAAGCAGATTGGTGGCAGCCCAGACACTTTGGGTCAACAATAGCCCAGACACCTTGGGTCAACAATAGCCTGTCCAGCGATAGGGTGTCAAATACGTGTCAAATACGTGTCAAATACATTTCAAGGGAGAGAATAAAGAGTTGCAGCTGTCGTCTACCGAGAGACAAGACAAGGCCGAGGTCACAGCTGTGACTTCTCTTTATTATCACTCAGCGCTCTTTACGCTGACGGTGTAGATCCATACCCTCAGTCCTTCTAACAATGTTCCATTACGCTGACGGTGTAGATCCATACCCTCAGTCCTTCTAACAATGTTCCATTACGCTGACGGTGTAGATCCATACCCGCAGTCCTTCTAACAATGTTCCATTACGCTGACGGTGTAGATCCATACCCTCAGTCCTTCTAACAATGTTCCATTACGGTGACGATGTAGATCCATACCCTCAGTCCTTCTAACAATGTTCCATTACGCTGACGGTGTAGATCCATACCCTCAGTCCTTCTAACAATGTTCCATTACGCTGACGGTGTAGATCCATACCCGCAGTCCTTCTAACAATGTTCCATTACGGTGACGGTGTAGATCCATACCCTCAGTCCTTCTAACAATGTTCCATTACGCTGACGGTGTAGATCCATACCCTCAGTCCTTCTAACAATGTTCCATTACGCTGACGGTGTAGATCCATACCCGCAGTCCTTCTAACAATGTTCCATTACGCTGACGGTGTAGATCCATACCCGCAGTCCTTCTAACAATGTTCCATTACGCTGACGGTGTAGATCCATACCCTCAGTCCTTCTAACAATGTTCCATTACGGTGACGGTGTAGATCCATACCCTCAGTCCTTCTAACAATGTTCCATTACGGTGACGGTGTAGATCCATACCCTCAGTCCTTCTAACAATGTTCCATTACGCTGACGGTGTAGATCCATACCCTCAGTCCTTCTAACAATGTTCCATTACGCTGACGGTGTAGATCCATACCCGCAGTCCTTCTAACAATGTTCCATTACGGTGACGGTGTAGATCCATACCCTCAGTCCTTCTAACAATGTTCCATTACGCTGACGGTGTAGATCCATACCCTCAGTCCTTCTAACAATGTTCCATTACGCTGACGGTGTAGATCCATACCCGCAGTCCTTCTAACAATGTTCCATTACGCTGACGGTGTAGATCCATACCCGCAGTCCTTCTAACAATGTTCCATTACGCTGACGGTGTAGATCCATACCCGCAGTCCTTCTAACAATGTTGCATTACGGTGACGGTGTAGATCCATACCCGCAGTCCTTCTAACAATGTTCCATTACGCTGACGGTGTAGATCCATACCCGCAGTCCTTCTAACAATGTTCCATTACGGTGACGGTGTAGATCCATACCCTCAGTCCTTCTAACAATGTTCCATTACGCTGACGGTGTAGATCCATACCCTCAGTCCTTCTAACAATGTTCCATTACGCTGACGGTGTAGATCCATACCCGCAGTCCTTCTAACAATGTTCCATTACGCTGACGGTGTAGATCCATACCCGCAGTCCTTCTAACAATGTTCCATTACGCTGACGGTGTAGATCCATACCCTCAGTCCTTCTAACAATGTTCCATTACGGTGACGGTGTAGATCCATACCCTCAGTCCTTCTAACAATGTTCCATTACGGTGACGGTGTAGATCCATACCCTCAGTCCTTCTAACAATGTTCCATTACGCTGACGGTGTAGATCCATACCCTCAGTCCTTCTAACAATGTTCCATTACGCTGACGGTGTAGATCCATACCCGCAGTCCTTCTAACAATGTTCCATTACGGTGACGGTGTAGATCCATACCCTCAGTCCTTCTAACAATGTTCCATTACGCTGACGGTGTAGATCCATACCCTCAGTCCTTCTAACAATGTTCCATTACGCTGACGGTGTAGATCCATACCCGCAGTCCTTCTAACAATGTTCCATTACGCTGACGGTGTAGATCCATACCCGCAGTCCTTCTAACAATGTTCCATTACGCTGACGGTGTAGATCCATACCCGCAGTCCTTCTAACAATGTTGCATTACGGTGACGGTGTAGATCCATACCCGCAGTCCTTCTAACAATGTTCCATTACGCTGACGGTGTAGATCCATACCCTCAGTCCTTCTAACAATGTTCCATTACGCTGACGGTGTATATCCATACCCTCAGTCCTTCTAACAATGTTCCATTACGCTGACGGTGTAGATCCATACCCTCAGTCCTTCTAACAATGTTCCATTACGCTGACGGTGTAGATCCATACCCTCAGTCCTTCTAACAATGTTCCATTACGCCGACGGTGTAGATCCATACCCGCAGTCCTTCTAACAATGTTCCATTACGCTGACGGTGTAGATCCATACCCGCAGTCCTTCTAACAATGTTCCATTACGCTGACGGTGTAGATCCATACCCGCAGTCCTTCTAACAATGTTCCATTACGCTGACGGTGTAGATCCATACCCGCAGTCCTTCTAACAATGTTGCATTACGGTGACGGTGTAGATCCATACCCGCAGTCCTTCTAACAATGTTCCATTACGCTGACGGTGTAGATCCATACCCTCAGTCCTTCTAACAATGTTCCATTACGCTGACGGTGTAGATCCATACCCTCAGTCCTTCTAACAATGTTCCATTACGCTGACGGTGTAGATCCATACCCGCAGTCCTTCTAACAATGTTCCATTACGCTGACGGTGTAGATCCATACCCTCAGTCCTTCTAACAATGTTCCATTACGGTGACGATGTAGATCCATACCCTCAGTCCTTCTAACAATGTTCCATTACGCTGACGGTGTAGATCCATACCCTCAGTCCTTCTAACAATGTTCCATTACGCTGACGGTGTAGATCCATACCCGCAGTCCTTCTAACAATGTTCCATTACGGTGACGGTGTAGATCCATACCCTCAGTCCTTCTAACAATGTTCCATTACGCTGACGGTGTAGATCCATACCCTCAGTCCTTCTAACAATGTTCCATTACGCTGACGGTGTAGATCCATACCCGCAGTCCTTCTAACAATGTTCCATTACGCTGACGGTGTAGATCCATACCCGCAGTCCTTCTAACAATGTTCCATTACGCTGACGGTGTAGATCCATACCCTCAGTCCTTCTAACAATGTTCCATTACGGTGACGGTGTAGATCCATACCCTCAGTCCTTCTAACAATGTTCCATTACGGTGACGGTGTAGATCCATACCCTCAGTCCTTCTAACAATGTTCCATTACGCTGACGGTGTAGATCCATACCCTCAGTCCTTCTAACAATGTTCCATTACGCTGACGGTGTAGATCCATACCCGCAGTCCTTCTAACAATGTTCCATTACGGTGACGGTGTAGATCCATACCCTCAGTCCTTCTAACAATGTTCCATTACGCTGACGGTGTAGATCCATACCCTCAGTCCTTCTAACAATGTTCCATTACGCTGACGGTGTAGATCCATACCCGCAGTCCTTCTAACAATGTTCCATTACGCTGACGGTGTAGATCCATACCCGCAGTCCTTCTAACAATGTTCCATTACGCTGACGGTGTAGATCCATACCCGCAGTCCTTCTAACAATGTTGCATTACGGTGACGGTGTAGATCCATACCCGCAGTCCTTCTAACAATGTTCCATTACGCTGACGGTGTAGATCCATACCCGCAGTCCTTCTAACAATGTTCCATTACGGTGACGGTGTAGATCCATACCCTCAGTCCTTCTAACAATGTTCCATTACGCTGACGGTGTAGATCCATACCCTCAGTCCTTCTAACAATGTTCCATTACGCTGACGGTGTAGATCCATACCCGCAGTCCTTCTAACAATGTTCCATTACGCTGACGGTGTAGATCCATACCCGCAGTCCTTCTAACAATGTTCCATTACGCTGACGGTGTAGATCCATACCCTCAGTCCTTCTAACAATGTTCCATTACGGTGACGGTGTAGATCCATACCCTCAGTCCTTCTAACAATGTTCCATTACGGTGACGGTGTAGATCCATACCCTCAGTCCTTCTAACAATGTTCCATTACGCTGACGGTGTAGATCCATACCCTCAGTCCTTCTAACAATGTTCCATTACGCTGACGGTGTAGATCCATACCCGCAGTCCTTCTAACAATGTTCCATTACGGTGACGGTGTAGATCCATACCCTCAGTCCTTCTAACAATGTTCCATTACGCTGACGGTGTAGATCCATACCCTCAGTCCTTCTAACAATGTTCCATTACGCTGACGGTGTAGATCCATACCCGCAGTCCTTCTAACAATGTTCCATTACGCTGACGGTGTAGATCCATACCCGCAGTCCTTCTAACAATGTTCCATTACGCTGACGGTGTAGATCCATACCCGCAGTCCTTCTAACAATGTTGCATTACGGTGACGGTGTAGATCCATACCCGCAGTCCTTCTAACAATGTTCCATTACGCTGACGGTGTAGATCCATACCCTCAGTCCTTCTAACAATGTTCCATTACGCTGACGGTGTATATCCATACCCTCAGTCCTTCTAACAATGTTCCATTACGCTGACGGTGTAGATCCATACCCTCAGTCCTTCTAACAATGTTCCATTACGCTGACGGTGTAGATCCATACCCTCAGTCCTTCTAACAATGTTCCATTACGCCGACGGTGTAGATCCATACCCGCAGTCCTTCTAACAATGTTCCATTACGCTGACGGTGTAGATCCATACCCGCAGTCCTTCTAACAATGTTCCATTACGCTGACGGTGTAGATCCATACCCGCAGTCCTTCTAACAATGTTCCATTACGCTGACGGTGTAGATCCATACCCGCAGTCCTTCTAACAATGTTGCATTACGGTGACGGTGTAGATCCATACCCGCAGTCCTTCTAACAATGTTCCATTACGCTGACGGTGTAGATCCATACCCTCAGTCCTTCTAACAATGTTCCATTACGCTGACGGTGTATATCCATACCCTCAGTCCTTCTAACAATGTTCCATTACGCTGACGGTGTAGATCCATACCCTCAGTCCTTCTAACAATGTTCCATTACGCTGACGGTGTAGATCCATACCCTCAGTCCTTCTAACAATGTTCCATTACGCTGACGGTGTAGATCCATACCCTCAGTCCTTCTAACAATGTTCCATTACGCTGACGGTGTAGATCCATACCCGCAGTCCTTCTAACAATGTTCCATTACGCTGACGGTGTAGATCCATACCCTCAGTCCTTCTAACAATGTTCCATTACGCTGACGGTGTAGATCCATACCCGCAGTCCTTCTAACAATGTTCCATTACGCTGACGGTGTAGATCCATACCCTCAGTCCTTCTAACAATGTTCCATTACGCTGACGGTGTAGATCCATACCCTCAGTCCTTCTAACAATGTTCCATTACGCTGACGGTGTAGATCCATACCCGCAGTCCTTCTAACAATGTTGCATTACGGTGACGGTGTAGATCCATACCCGCAGTCCTTCTAACAATGTTCCATTACGGTGACGGTGTAGATCCATACCCTCAGTCCTTCTAACAATGTTCCATTACGGTGACGGTGTAGATCCATACCCTCAGTCCTTCTAACAATGTTCCATTACGCTGACGGTGTAGATCCATACCCGCAGTCCTTCTAACAATGTTCCATTACGGTGACGGTGTAGATCCATACCCGCAGTCCTTCTAACAATGTTCCATTACGCTGACGGTGTAGATCCATACCCGCAGTCCTTCTAACAATGTTCCATTACGCTGACGGTGTAGATCCATACCCGCAGTCCTTCTAACAATGTTCCATTACGCTGACGGTGTAGATCCATACCCTCAGTCCTTCTAACAATGTTCCATTACGGTGACGGTGTAGATCCATACCCGCAGTCCTTCTAACAATGTTCCATTACGGTGACGGTGTAGATCCATACCCACAGTCCTTCTAACAATGTTCCATTACGCTGATGGTGTAGATCCATACCCTCAGTCCTTCTAACAATGTTCCATTACGCTGACGGTGTAGATCCATACCCTCAGTCCTTCTAACAATGTTCCATTACGGTGACGGTGTAGATCCATACCCTCAGTCCTTCTAACAATGTTCCATTACGGTGACGGTGTAGATCCATACCCGCAGTCCTTCTAACAATGTTCCATTACGGTGACGGTGTAGATCCATACCCGCAGTCCTTCTAACAATGTTCCATTACGCTGACGGTGTAGATCCATACCCTCAGTCCTTCTAACAATGTTCCATTACGCTGACGGTGTAGATCCATACCCGCAGTCCTTCTAACAATGTTCCATTACGCTGACGGTGTAGATCCATACCCTCAGTCCTTCTAAGAATGTTCCATTACGCTGACGGTGTAGATCCATACCCTCAGTCCTTCTAACAATGTTCCATTACGCTGACGGTGTAGATCCATACCCTCAGTCCTTCTAACAATGTTCCATTACGGTGACGGTGTAGATCCATACCCGCAGTCCTTCTAACAATGTTCCATTACGCTGACGGTGTAGATCCATACCCACAGTCCTTCTAACAATGTTCCATTACGCTGACGGTGTAGATCCATACCTTCAGTCCTTCTAAGAATGTTCCACTTTATTTTCCAACTGGAGCTTATATGAACTTTTTCAACTCAAAGCTCACCTTGCAAAAACACAAATACCTGTAATATATATATATATTTCTTTTTTACAGAAAGTTATTACATTATTGCATATATTCCATGAATGCCTTAGGTTTTTTCTTCATTGTGATTTGATTAGATTTTGTATGCATTCTATATTATTTCTTTGTATTATCCTGAGTGGTGTAATAGACATCCAGTGCCACAAAAATTCAATCATTTACTGTTATTATTGTTTCATATGTCAAATGTATCCAGCAGGCACAAAACATGGATCAAACATTGATGATACATACAGTATATGCTTTTAAAACTGACCTTGAAACAACGTTGTTGTTTGGGAAAAGATCAAATTTCAATGGTCAATCTGACATTGATTAAACGTGGTAGTTTCAACGTTATGTTTGAGTTGCTCAACGTCATTCAACAAGTTGTCAACGTAGTTTCAATGTCTTGTGCCTGCTGGGCTACATGTGTCAATCATTCAAGCCTTTCTAACAAATTGCCTGGCGGGAGTTAGTTGGATTATTATGATTACTTGAATCTGAACTTCAAATGCCTTCTGCAACTTCTTAAAAGCATTAGAATTGAAAATGATGCATGAAAACTCAACAATGATCGTACTTTCCGGGCTCTAGAGGGCAGCATTTTTCACACCACATCCACCAGATTCGAGAAGAAATAAATATGTTTACAAATATTAGCTGCACTGTTAACATATACCGGTATGAAGGAGTTAGTGAATTTGTTGAAGTTTATTTACATACTTTAATTGTTTTTGAACGGTGTCTGTAACACGGCAGTAAAACGGCTGATCAAACAAAACAGAAGTCAGAAGTCTCCAATCAGCTAAACAGACTCAATAACTCCACGCTGACGTTTTGGTGAATTTACGGAGGAATTTGTGAAAGTGAAACAACACAAAAAGAATGTAAGTTAATAATACTAACACAGACACGCGCAAACATGTTAGCATATTAGCTAATGCTAATGACACTAGCTTCATTACATTACGATAGCACGTACAAATATGCATGAAAACACTCCTACAGACATCACACATGTGACGCTTTAGTAAGTAAGAATAGTTTTAGTTATATTGTAAAACTTACAAACGTTGCTTGGAGTGATGAATGAAAAATCCTTTCGAGCAGAAACGCTATGACGGTTATACTTCCGGTTCAAGGCAGGAAGTAACATTTTGTGAATCAGGATTGATTTAAAAGTGTGATTAATCATGATTAATCCCAATAAAAAGTGTGATTAATTATGATTAATTCAAATTCAAAAGGGTGATTCATCTGATTAGAAAATGTGATCATTTGACAGCACTAATAATATATATAGCATTGATTAGTGATTGGAATCCAAGCCACCATTACAAGGGAGAGAATGATGTCTTCATACATACTTGAGTTGAAAGATCCATCCATCCATTTTCTACCGCTTATTCCCTTCGGGGTCACGGGGGGTGCTGGAGCCTATCTCAGCTACAATCGGGCGGAAGGCGGGGTACACCCTGGACAAGTCGCCACCTCATCACAGGGCCAACACAGATAGACAGACAACATTCACACTCACATTCACACACTAGGGACCATTTAGTGTTGCCAATCAACCTATCCCCAGGTGGTGGGAGGGGCCTATCCCCAGGTGCATGTCTTTGGAGGTGGGAGGGGCCTATCCCCAGGTGGTGGGAGGGGCCTATCCCCAGGTGCATGTCTTTGGAGGTGGGAGGGGCCTATCCCCAGGTGCATGTCTTTGGAGGTGGGAGGGGCCTATCCCCAGGTGCATGTCTTTGGAGGTGGGAGGGGCCTATCCCCAGGTGCATGTCTTTGGAGGTGGGAGGGGCCTATCCCCAGGTGCATGTCTTTGGAGGTGGGAGGGGCCTATCCCCAGGTGCATGTCTTTGGAGGTGGGAGGAGCCTATCCCCAGGTGCATGTCTTTGGAGGTGGGAGGGGCCTATCCCCAGGTGCATGTCTTTGGAGGTGGGAGGAAGCCGGAGTAGAAGCCACGCAGTCACGGTGAGAACATGCAAACTCCATACAGAAAGATCCCCAGCCTGGAATTGAACCCAGGACTACTCAGGACCTTCGTATTGTGAGGCACATGCACTAACCCCTGTGCCACCGTGCTGCCCGTAAACACATACAACATTGAAATTCAAATATATACCATTTTGGTCTGTCTTGTTTTGTGCTCTTTTTTCCTGTCAACATTTCATCCCTAAAACGTGTAGAGTGGTCAAATGTGCTCCTCGGCCTCAGCCCACATCCGCTCTGGTGAGCTCACTCTGCCCTCCACCAAAAGGTCTCATTCCCAGCTGTCTGCAGCACTTGTGAGTGAGCACACAAAGGAAGGTGTGCGCCACCTGGCCTCACTTGAGTGTGAAACAGGAGCCCGCCCAACTATTAATAGTATTTGTTCTTTACAATTGTGCAAGGACATTTTCAAGGGGGAGTTGAATTTAGAGTTGATTGTTGGCTTGTCTTGTCTTCTCCTCACTCCGTCTACGGACGTTTGTGGTGACTCCAGAAGTGTCCAGGAGAAGCAAACACGGCAAAGGGAACTCACTTTCTACCAAGAGCTGATATGATACTTGTGGCTGTCACAACTGCTGTGTTTGATTGACCACTTTGGAAAGTCAACTTGCTTTCTGCATGACAAGTATTCCACTACGGATCTAAAGGTCAGTAACCCCAGATCTATACAGGGTTATTCGGACAGAAGACCCGAGACATTCCTTCTTCAATTGTTGAGAGATAAATCCAATGAAGAAACTGAAACATTCTTTTTCAGCTATTTTCTTATCCACAATCAATGATTTCCTATGACAGGATCCTGGAGCGCCCTCTGCTGATTGGCTTTTGCAACATCAACATCACGTTCAGAAGATTGAAAGGTCAGTGACTGCAGAGGTGAGAGTGGAAGTAGTTTAACTTGGACTTTTTGGAGTTTGTTGTGTTATGATGATGTTGCTGCCAGTGAGAGGATAAATACTGTATCCTGGCAACAAGTATTCTTTATGGGTAAATACTGCATTGATCTGCCAGGAAGTAGAAGGTGTAGAAATCAGGGATGAATACTTTATCCTGGCAACAAGTATTCTTTATGGGTAAATACTGCATTGATCTGCCAGGAAGTAGAAGGTGTAGAAATCAGGGATGAATACTTTATCCTGGCAACAAGTATTCTTTATGGGTAAATACTGCATTGATCTGCCAGGAAGTAGAAATCAGAATCAATCAATAAAACCACTGAACACAATCATAACTTTTTTTACGTTTGATAGAAGGTATATCATATTATATTTAAAATTAATTGCTCTTAATTTGTTACTTATAAAGAATGGTATTTGTAATCTTACTTGGTGTTCCTTACCTTAGGGTTGACAATGTATTTTATCTTGGGTTTGAACCCATACGGTACCAATTGCCGGTACCTGGAATCGTTACCAATTGTCAAGGGTACCGATGTTTGCTGCTTGTTTGTGTGTTAATACATTTTCCTTGTTTAATGATGTGTATTTTTGATGTATAATTCATGTTTATATGATAACTGTGATGTCAAATCTTCTTTATTACTTTTGGGTCTCATTTGCAAGCAGTTTTACATCCAAAACATTAGATAGCATTACTAGGCTAACTAGGACCTAGCGTTTTCCAGGATGTTGGACGTGTTATGTCGCGCCCTACAAAGTGTTCATACTGTACTTAGTTTCATTGTAACATTCATCTAAGGCCCCATTTACACCAAATCTGATTTGTTTTGCCTTCAAGTGACACGGATCAGATATTGTTTTCCAGTCTAAACGCTCCAAAGTGTTTCAAATCTGATCTTTTGCCATCAGATCCAGGTAGTCTGGAAACCGATTGGAATCTGACCTTTTCAAATGTGACTTCAGTTTAAGTGCAATGCGACCTGAATGCGACTTTTTCATCACAACGCCAGGTTTTGGTGAGCAAAGTCTATTTTCGAGGGCCAAATTTTCGGTGCATCACTTGTCAATAGTGTGCAAATAATAGTCAGCTTTGTCCCTGACAGTTTGGTTATGTTTTGGTTTTTCCTCTGTGTTTGTCTTTGTTTCCTGTCAGCACTTTTATTTTGCTTGTTTCCTGCTTGTCTCCCCTCCGCTGTGGCTGATTGGCACCTGGCCACATCTGGTGTCAATCAGCCAGCTGCTATGTAAACCTGCCTTGCCATCCAGTCTGTGCTGGAGCAGGAAGTGGGGCCGAAGCCGACAGCGCCCCCGCTGGAGGAGAGGTAGGCAGCAACCTCAGTGGAAGGAGGTCTGCTTGCCCCGCTGACCAGCAAGGCAGGTTTAAATAGCAGCTGGCTGATTGACAGCAGGTGTGGCCAGGTGCCAATCAGCCACAGCTGAGGGAAAACAGCGCTCAGGGAGACAAGCAGGAAACGAGCAAAATAAAAGCGCTGACAGGAAACAAAGACAAACACAGAGGAAAAACCAAAACATAACCAAACTGTCAGGGACAAAGCTGACACTATATGGAATATATCAATATGTACTTTGACTCCCAAGAAATAGCGATTGTGACGTTGTGTATTTGCTTACATGGGAGTTGAAAAATAAAGCTAACCATATCTATGGTGGAGATATTTATTTTATTTTGGAGTAGTAGGAGCAACATCTTTGTTCACTTACGGAATACGGTCAACTTCCTTTGTTTTCACTTTATCCAACTGCACATGCAAGTGACGTCAAGGCCACATTTGGAGGTGGGAGGGGCCTATCCCCAGGTGCATGTCTTTGGAGGTGGGAGGGGCCTATCCCCAGGTGCATGTCTTTGGAGGTGGGAGGGGCCTATCCCCAGGTGCATGTCTTTGGAGGTGGGAGGGGCCTATCCCCAGGTGCATGTCTTTGGAGGTGGGAGGGGCCTATCCCCAGGTGCATGTCTTTGGAGGTGGGAGGGGCCTATCCCCAGGTGCATGTCTTTGGAGGTGGGAGGGGCCTATCCCCAGGTGCATGTCTTTGGAGGTGGGAGGAGCCTATCCCCAGGTGCATGTCTTTGGAGGTGGGAGGAAGCTGAAGTAGAAGCCACGCAGTCACGGGGAGAACATGCAAACTCCACACAGAAAGATCCTGAGCCTAGGATCGAACCCAGGACCTTCTTATTGTGAGGCACACGCACTAACCCCTCTTACACCGTGCTGCCCTACATTGTATATATTATATAATAATATATCAGTATATATTATATAAAAATATAATACAATATAATATATCAGTATATATTATATAATAATATAATACAATATAATATATCAGTATATATTATATAATAATATAATACAATATAATATATATTATATACCGCTAGCCTGTCCATCAGATGGGGACATCTCTACGCTGCTGACCCGTCTCCACTCGGGATGGTTCCTGCTGGCCCCACCATGGACTGGACTTTCGCTGATGTGTTGGACTTTCACAATGTTATGTCAGACCCACTCCACATCCATTGCTTTCGGTCTCCCCTAGAGGGGGGGGGGGGGGTTACCCACATATGCGGTCCTCTCCAAGGTTTCTCATAGTCATTCACATTGACGTCCCACTGGGGTGAGTTTTTCCTTGCCTGTATGTGGGCTCTGTACCGAGGATGTCGTTGTGGCTTGTACAGCCCTTTGAGACACTTGTGATTTAGAGCTATATAAATAAACATTGATTGATTGATTGATTGATAGGTTATATTTGATATTGCTACTATGGTACATTTTTAGTCTACTTGATACCATTTGTTTTCGCCCCCTTTTTGTGCATTATTCTTTCCATCCTTATCCTTTCCATCCTTTGTAACTGAGCTACTGTGTAGAACAATTTCCCTTGTGGATCATTAAAGTTTGTCTAAATACATAACACAAGTCTACTGTATATCCTTCACTTTTCCAATATTGACTTTGAGCACCTGTGCTACTAATTGCAATGGAATCCCCCACAGCTGCACAGCTGGGATCTTCTTCCACAGCTGCACAGCTGGGATCTTCTTCCACAGCTGCACAGCTGGGATCTTCTTCCACAGCTGCACAGGTGGGATCTTCTTCCACAGCTGCACAGCTGCACAGGTGGGATCTTCTTCCACAGCTGCACAGCTGGGATCTTCTTCCACAGCTGCACAGCTGGGATCTTCTTCCACAGCTGCACAGGTGGGATCTTCTTCCACAGCTGCACAGGTGGGATCTTCTTCCACAGCTGCACAGCTGCACAGGTGGGATCTTCTTCCACAGCTGCACAGGTGGGATCTTCTTCCACAGCTGCACAGCTGCACAGGTGGGATCTTCTTCCACAGCTGCACAGGTGGGATCTTCTTCCACAGCTGCACAGCTGCACAGGTGGGATCTTCTTCCACAGCTGCACAGGTGGGATCTTCTTCCACAGCTGCACAGCTGGGATCTTCTTCCACAGCTGCACAGGTGGGATCTTCTTCCACAGCTGCACAGCTGCACAGCTGGGATCTTCTTCCACAGCTGCACAGCTGGGATCTTCTTCCACAGCTGCACAGGTGGGATCTTCTTCCACAGCTGCACAGCTGGGATCTTCTTCCACTCCTCCATGGAGAACAGTAGTGGTAAATGTCAGACAAGCACTCCATCTTTCAGTGGGAGGATTCCCCACAGGTGCTTAATTGGATTGAGGTGTGAAGAATGACTTGGCCACTTTGTCTTCAGCAGGACATTTGTCATGATGGAGGCGGGTTTGGGAATGTTTCATCTTCAAAAAGTGTTTTAGTAATGTCCCATATTGCTCCAGTATTTTAATAATCCTCTAATGTACAGCATAACTCATTTTACAGCCGGTAAAGTCAGGCCTTCAAAATAAAAGCAAAGTAACACAGCTGCACCACATTAGGCCATTTTCTGGGTACTCTACCTGCCTTTTGGTACTGCTGGTAGTTGGATACTATCCGTTTATCTCAGTCTTGTCAGTAGTGGTGTGATAGTTACCTTTGAATTCGTCACACTTTTGAATTTTGATTCATCGCGATTAATACAAAAGCACTGCTAAAGTTATCTCTAGTAAATTTCAAAGACTTAAGGAACTTTAATGTCATACCAGCACACATGAGGTGGCACAAAATGTTGTACCCGAGGTCCAATAATTAGCCCAGTGAGTACAAGAACAATAGTATGGACATAATGTCAAAATGAGTATAGTATTATATAAATAGTGTATGTTGTACATAGCACAAGTTAGATAGAGAGATAGGTGTGTATATATATATATATATACCATGTGTGTATATATACCATGTGTGTATATATACCATGTGTGTATATATACCATGTGTGTATATATACCATGTGTGTATATATACCATGTGTATATATACCATGTGTGTATATATATACCATGTGTGTATATATACCATGTGTGTATATATACCATGTGTGTATATATACCATGTGTGTATATATACCATGTGTGTATATATATACACCGTATTTTCCGCACTAAGGCGCACCGGATTATAAGGCGCACGTATGCATCCATTAGATGGAACGTCAACAAAACAGTCAGACAGGTCAGTCAAACTTTATTAATAGATTACAAAGCAGCGTTCTGACAACTCCCAAAATGAATAAACAGCCGTTTTATTATTTTCCCCCGAGGTAAAGTCAGTGACGTGGTGTTTTGTTTATCTTTTAACAACAGCAAGGTAGAACATGTAGTGCAACATTTATATCACATAGTGGAGGGGAACTTTTCCCTCATTCAATAAACAGGTAAAAAAAAACAGTCTGATACTGTTACGGTAAATCAAATCACAATATAGTAACACTCCAAATAGTGCAGAGCAATAACAATATATCAATAACTCAACGTTGCTCAAACATAAATGTCACACAACACAACACAGGAAATAAACATGTAAAGCTCACTTTATGAACTCATTCCTCATCCACGAATCCCTCCAATTCTTCTTCTTCAGTGTCCCAATGAAGCAGTTGGGCGAATACAGCATCCAACATGCCCGCCTCCGTCTTGTGGAAGTGGAAGTGGACGTGGTCATTAATGGAGTCAGTGTCGCTGCTGCTCTATTCCCGTGTTCTACCGCGTGACCGATCATCTTCACTTTCAACTCTGCGTCGGAAGCATGTTTCTTAATAGCAGACATTTTGGGCTCTTTACATAAACTAATGGAAATGAAACGGCACGCCTCGCACAGTCATATATCCCAGCATGCACCGCACGCTTCTTCTTCTACGGGGGCGGCTGCTTACCATAGAAGAAGAACTTCTTCTTCTACGGGGGCGGCTGCTTACCATAGAAGAAGAACTTCTTCTTCTACGGGGGCGGCTGCTTACCATAGAACTTCTTCTACGGGGGCGGCTGCTTACCATAGAAGAAGAACTTCTACGGGGATAAATGAAGACAGGGGAAAATGAAGATGGCGGCTGCTTACCGTAGTTGCGAGACCTAAACTTTATGAAAATTAAGTTTAGGTTTGTTGTGGCTCAATATTGGTCCATATATAAGGCGCACCGAATTATAAGGCGCACTGTCAGCTTTTGACAAAATTGGAGGTTTTTAGGTGTGCCTTATAGTGCGGAAAATACGGTATATATATATATATATATATATATATATATATATATATATATATATATATATATATATATATATATATATATATATATATATATATATATATATATATATATAAATAAATAAGCTGTGAATTTTAAATTTCCGTGAAATTTTAATTTATACGGAAAATACTTACAATAACTTTTTTCTTTTGCTTTACATATTTTAGGCACGGGTTTTGATGACAATAAAAACACAATGAAAAGAAAAGAGCTGCTTCAGATGCACACTCAGTTTATTCTACTGCACAAAAGAAGCTTAGGGAGACAACATTTCTATGTTAGGTCAGGAAAAAACACAACACATACAGTATAAGTTACTTTATATGCAATCGACTTTCGAGCCCTCAGTCAAAAAGTTTGGACACCCCTGATTTAAAGCATACACAGAAATGTTGCGTGCTCAGATATATTTCATGAATGTCAAGTTATGTTTTGTTTGTTTGTTTGTTTGTTTGTTTGCTCCCCTATCTTGAAAAGGGTTTTGACTTTTTGACCATGTTTACACTTGGACTTCACTCTTTGTTTTTATCCAATGATGAGACAAATCTGTGTTTCTCCTTTTATTTTCGACTTGATTGTCTCTTTTTTTCATTAAATACTTGTAAGGTGAAAAACCTTTGGAAAAGGTGGACAAATATAAACGCAATTAGGGACCAATATAAACAAATGACAATAAACCATTTTTTAAAGTAAAAGTCTTTCCAAAAGTACATATAGTGACCCTTAACAGCTTGGATTTGGCATTTAAACATTTAACAACCACTTGGCAATTAAAATAAATTCAACATATCAAATCAAACATGAAAATAATATAAGTCACCTGACCATCAACAGTTGTCACTCCTGCATTTGGCAAATCAAACATCAAAATAATATAAGTCACCTCACCATCAACAGTTGTCACTCCTGCATTTGGCAAATCAAACATGAAAATAATATAAGTCACCTGACCATCAACAGTTGTCACTCCTGCATTTGGCAAATCAAACATGAAAATAATATAAGTCATCTGACCATCAACAGTTGTCACTCCTGCATTTGGCAAATCAAACATCAAAATAATATAAGTCACCTGACCATCAACAGTTGTCACTCCTGCATTTGGCAAATCAAACATCAAAATAATATAAGTCACCTGACCATCAACAGTTGTCACTCCTGCATTTGGCAAATCAAACATCAAAATAATATAAGTCACCTGACCATCAACAGTTGTCACTCCTGCATTTGGCAAATCAAACATCCAAATAATATAAGTCACCTGACCATCAACAGTTGTCACTCCTGCATTTGGCAAATCAAACATCAAAATAATATAAGTCACCTGACCATCAACAGTTGTCACTCCTGCATTTGGCAAATCAAACATGAAAATAATATAAGTCACCTGACCATCAACAGTTGTCACTCCTGCATTTGGCAAATCAAACATCAAAATAATATAAGTCACCTGACCATCAACAGTTGTCACTCCTGCATTTGGCAAATTGTCCTCCAGCAGTGTTTGTTGACCTGAAGTGTGAGCTGGACTGCAGACTTCAAAGGAGTGGATTTGATTGCTTCAGGTGAGAGACTTCCTGATTACTGATGTCTTTAGCTGTTGGGAAATGTTGTCTGTAATTCCAGTTCTGCCCTCTGGGGGGAAATGGGAGCCAAACTGACAATTGGACATGAGGCCCTTCTGTTTGGGTGAAGGCTTTGGACTTATGTGGAGTTTGCCAAAACAATGAAAGAAACTTTCTTTTCAATGGCTGCATCTTTCTTGCCGGCACTTGGAAGTGCAGCAATGCTGGCAAAGTACTGAATAACTATCTTGGTGTAGATAGTCTTTCCAGCACCACATTCTCCGCTGAGTACAACAGAGGTTGAGACAATCGTTAACACTCAAGAAGTCCTTTTTTTTTCTTCGTGTTTTACGTGATAAGAATTGACTGCTTTTCTCGATCTGCAAGTAAAAAAAAGTTGCTATAAATAAAACTTTTGAATTACAAGTATTGAAATAGGAGAGTGAGAATGTTTGTTAGGCGTTGAAGATGTGAGGAGGAGCTTCACTCCTCTTCTTTCCTCTGTAGGTAACAACCACCTCCTGGTTGTAGACTGGCAGCCACTTGTAGAGGTTGATGGTGACACAGAACAGGCCAGAGTACGTCTGCCAAAGACAAAATGTTTGAGACATCACCATGAATTCTCAGAGCATTCAATCGATCGCAAGCGGACTGTTCAGTCTGTCTAAGAAGATGTTTGGCCTCTCATCCAAGTAGGCTTCATCAGTTCATGCTCATAGAATTAGATTGGTCAGACCTAGTCTTAGACGTAGATTGGTCAGATCTAATCTGATGTACTCTCAGATTTACTGTAGATTGGTCAGATTAATCGATCGCAATTGGACTGTTCGATTTGTCTGAGAAGACGTTTTTCCCTTTTATCCAAGTAAGCTTCATCAGTTCATGCTCATAGACTTAGATTGGTCAAATCTAGTCTTGTGGTTGGTGCCAATACCTCAGTAGGCTTCATCAGTTCATGCTCATAGACTTAGATTGGTCAAATCTAGTCTTGTGGTTGGTGCCAATACCTCAGTAGGCTTCATCAGTTCATGCTCATAGACTTAGATTGGTCAGATTTGGTCAGAGTAGATCTGACCATCTAAGTCAAAGAAACATCTTCTAAGACAACCCGAACAGTACAATTGTGATCGATTGACTACCCTGAGACTTCAAAGACCCGGATGAAGGAGAACATCCACAGCCATCATCATGAGTTAAATCAGGTAGATCATCCATGCTGCATAACGCTCTTTGAGGTTGAACAGCACCGCGGGCTCATGGAGGAAGGTGAACATGTCTTCAATTTGATCCAACTTTGGCGGGTTCTGAGGGTGCACGTCACACTCCTTCACCGTCACCGTCTGTGGAACCAAAATGACAGATGAAATAGAGTAAATCCACTGAAGAAAACCAAGACCTGTGCAACTGTTAAAAAGTACCTTTCCAAATTCAGTTTCAGCCGTGACCTTGTCACCATCTCTACTGGTTATAGACGTAACATTCTTTCTTCATGTGGAATATACCAGTTTGAGCCTCCAAGCGCTCCTTATCTGACTTCCTCAAAAAAGGAGCAGCCGGCCCAAACTCTTTCATGGCAGCGTCACCCGTTTTTTAGTCTGTTTAGGATTCATAAATCCAAAGATATTAGAGTTTGCATACAAAACATTTAGCTTCCATATGGATGTGACGGAGTAAAAGGCAAAGGGTCAGTATCTTGTTATGTTAGTGAGTTGTGCTAATGGTCTTATTCTAAACCAGGTTTGTCCAAAACTACAGCCTGTGGGCCAAGTGCTGGCCACTGGCCTATTCAGTTTAATAAGAAATATGGCCTGCTGGGTGCCCACAACCTCATTTTAAATATCTGACAAAACAAATTTACCGCCAGCTTGCAGACAACCAGATTAATTGAGATTGATGACCATGGACCGCACTTTGAAGTGTGCACAGCACAGTAATTCTAGCCAACCTTTCCCACTCATGCTGCAAATAAACTAACACAAAAAGTCAACACACATTGTCACACATAACACAACCTGCTCACTGAGCTTTGTGGGTATTATAAAAAATAAAATGTTCACGCGCAACACATAATTCAAAATTAAACCCATTTAAATCCACTGCAATGCATGATGGGAAAAATGACAAACACTCTCCACACATGTTTAGCGCATTTTAGCTGCTGTATATATGTATGTGTGCGCATATATATATATATATATATATATATATATATATATATATATATATATATATATATATATATATATATATATATATATATATATATATACTAGCGTTCAAAAGTTTGGGTCACATGTAAATGTCCTTATTTTTGAAGGAAAAGCACTGTACTTTTCAATGAAGATAACTTTAAACTAGTCTTAACTTTACAGAAATACACTCTATACATTGCTAATGTGCTAAATGACTATTCTAGCTGCAAATGTCTGCTTTTTGGTGCAATATCTACATAGGTGTATAGAGGCCCATTTCCAGCAACTATCACTCCAGTGTTCTAATGGTACAATGTGTTTGCTCATTGGCTCAGAAGGCTAATTGATGATTAGAAAACCCTTGTGCAATCATGTTCACACATCTGAAAACACTTTAGCTCGTTACAGAAGCTACAAAACTGACCTTCCTTTGAGCAGATTGACTTTCTGGAGCATCACATTTGTGGGCTCAATTAAACGCTCAAAATGGCCAGAAAAAGAGAACTTTCATCTGAAACTCCACAGTCTATTCTTCTTCTTAGAAATGAAGGCTCAAACACTAAATTGTTTGGGTGACCCCAAACTTTTGAACGGTAGTGTATATATTTATCTTACTTCCGCTTTCGGACTGTATGCTTCAAACACAGACACGCCCCCTCCCCACACACACACACACACACACACCCACACACACACACACACACACACACACACACACACACACACACACACACACACACACACACACACACACACACACACACATACACACACACAGAGCGCACCTCTTCCTTGTTGCCTCTTCCGCAGCTCTCCAATAAAACACACTCAGATCCTCTCAGTTTCTAGCTGATACTACATAAAAAATAAGGTAAAATAACGCAGTAACGCATCATGTAGTAACGGTAACTGAGTTACTGAATATAAAAAATAATGCGTTAGACTACTAGTTACAGTAACGCGTTACTCCCAACACTGGTTATGAGTCATGAGTTAGTACATCCAGAGTCACAGATTAGTTCCAGATTTGAATGTTATCCCACTAACTTTAAACTCAAACCAAAACAATGTCTGCAATGGTTGTCCATGTATACATTTTTGGATGGATTGCACAGTTACAGTATCCTGCTTTGAAACAGTCACCATCAAAAAGGGAAATGGCCGCAGGGAATATTTGCAGAGCTCCTTTGAGACTGTTGTTGAGTGAGGGCTGAGGTCATGAGTGAGGGCTGAGGTCATGAGTGAGGGCTGAGGTCATGAGTGAGGGCTGAGGTCATGAGTGAGGGCTGAGGTCATGAGTGAGGGCTGAGGTCATGAGTGAGGGCTGAGGTCATGAGTGAGGGCTGAGGTCATGAGTGAGGGCTGAGGTCATGAGTGAGGGCTGAGGTCATGAGTGAGGGCTGAGGTCATGAGTGAGGGCTGAGGTCATGAGTGAGGGCTGAGGTCATGAGTGAGGGCTGAGGTCACGGCTCGCACAACTGTTGGTCCACTCGTGGTGTCGTCATGGCATTGTTTCCTTTCTTTTGGCCTTGATGACAAAGATAATCCTGTGACATTCTTGTCTGGATTGTTTCTTTGTTTTCAGCCCTCATGATGGATGAGGGACAGCAGGTGCGTTGCATTAAAACAAGAAAATGAATATACCTCATCAATTATGACCACCAGTGACTTATTTCCTCAATTTAATGCGTGTGATTGCTACCTCTGATTTTATTTTCTTAAATCTGTTGAAGTATTATGAAGCATCAACTATTTTAAAAAACATTACATTAAATCTGTGTCTATTAGGAATGGGTAACGAATCCAGTACTTTTTTTCCACCGACCGAACCCTGCTGGTCTAACCGGCCACCAATTCACGTACAATTATGCCCGCTTGCCGACTCAGCTACAATTAAGTTAAGTAAGGCTCCACTTTTCCAAAGTGCGCTAGCTTGATGCTAATAAACATTGGCTTTGCTATCGACATGCTACTTAATAGCACAACAATTTTACATGGGGATTTCAACACTAAGATGCTCGTTACAATACAATATAGTACATACAGTTTTAACACTTTTTAGAACGCAACAAAAGACCAAAAAGTAAAGACTGAACTCTGCACTACTGCCGCCTAATGTCTCGGATTTGAAACTGTAAATGAGACTCAGAAATATCGTAATAAAACAAGATACAACAACTGCAGAGGAGTTACCATAATCAGCTCATTTTTAAATGTTGCAATAAAAAACTTCAACAAACAAGTAAAAATGTTTTACATACACAAAAATAACCGAAAATTAGTACCGTTGAACACTGGGAATTGGTACCATATTGGTTCAAATGTGAATGGTACCCATCCCTATTGTCTATTCATTTCAGGTCGACGTATTCTCAGAGCATTAATCAATCGCAGTTAGACTGTTCAGTTTGTCTGAGAAGACGTTTCCACTCTCATCCAAGTAGTCTCCATGGAGGAACTGATGAACTTTACTTAGATGTGTAAAACAAACAAACTTCTAAAACAAACTCAACTGCGATTAATTACTGCCCTGACAATTAGATTAGATGGATCAACTAACCAGTCTGTGGACCAACTAACCAGTCTGTGGACCAACTAACCAGTGTATGGATCAACTAACCAGTCTGTAGACAAACTAACCAGTCTATGAACCAACTAACCAGTGTATGGACAAACTAACCAGTATATGGATCAACTAACCAGTCTATAGACCAACTAACAAGTCTGTGGATTAACTAACCAGTCTATGGGCGTCTCTTTGGTAAATGGAACCCTCCTTCTCCTCTGTAAACTAGTGTTATCAAACATGCAACCATAGTGGCCCAGGACTGAAGTTAGATTTGACATTGCTGAACTCCTTTTTACTCCCAGCTGTCTTATCTGTCTTCGTCTATGAGATCACACATTCCTGGCATGGATTCCCACCACAGTTGTTGTTATATTGTCCTTTCTCCAGCTCGTATTAATCTACTTGTTGAATTCATGTTCATATCTGCTTACTTTCTGCTGCTGAAGCCTCGTCCGCCACTCTTCCAGCGATAATAAACCTGAAGAAGTGCAGTTTCTTTGTGAAATGGAGGATCATTGACTTAGAGGAGATGGTGTATGAAGAGGGACAACTCTGAGGCAGCTCATTCTTCCTGTCGGCAGACTGAGCATTGAAAATAGGAGTCCACATCAGCTTGCTAACTAAACGTAGGCTGAATACTCTCTTGTTCAGGTCAGAATTACGATTCATTCAAAAATCTATTTTGATTGGCCCGAAGGCCTGATTTGGCCTTCGGGCCGCTAGTTCCCTGATGTCGATACTAAAATTAAATGCTGTAATTCAATCTTTACAATTGGTCTGTCCAATCAAAAAAGACCACACAGACATTTAATATTGAAAGACAACGCTTGACAGTTTTGTGTTGTAAGTGACTAAGCGTTTTGGGATTATAATTATTAATATTCATTAGCATTAACATTTTAGGATTTCTCATTTCTGTACATTAGATATTTTTACTCGTTTTTCTTACCTTTTTACTGACCAACAAAACTTGAGCTGTGGGCCGCAATTGGCCCCCGCGCCATACTTTGGACTCCTCTGGAATATAGCGCCAAATGTTTTTGGAAAAATGGGGTTTTAATTGGAGATCCTTGGATTATGGTTGATTATGAATTGAAAAAGCATATTTCACATGCTTTTGAATCCAAACTCTGGCTGGTGTCGTTCGTCACATTCAGGTGGAGCATGTATTTGTTGAAAACAAAAGAAAAATACACGTACATATTATTGCACTTCTGCTTTATTCTACAGGCACTCTGAAGACGGTTGGGAGAAACTCCAGACCATCCCAAAGTTCTTGCGTGGCTGTCTGTGAGTTTCACTCTTCATCCAACCCTTTCTGTAACGGAAAGTATCAGGACAGAAGACAAAGTGAGATGATTTAGTGACAGTTTATCTCTAAATTACTTTTGATTTTGTTACTTCCAAGATTAGTCTTGTCTTCAACAGTCTCCTTACAAAAACGTGGACAGTCCATAATTGTTGTGGTAGGTTTATTTTGACAATGAACCAGATAAAAACTAGGGTTAGGGTTTTTATGTATTTAATCTATATATGTATTATTATTATTTATTAATATTATTGTATTTATTTATAATATTATTTATTTATTATTTAAATATTGAATTGCTGTTCCATGAACAAGAATCATGGTGCGAAAGAGACCACTTTTGGCACAATAAACGTCCATAGTGAGTAGGGGACCAAATATCTATAGCTGCTCTATCGATCATCTCTGGGCATTCAATCGATCGCAACCGGACTGTTTGGTTGGTCTTAGAAGACGTTTGAGCTCTCATCCGAGGAGGCTTCATGGCTTCATGCTCATAGGTTTAGATTGGTCAGATCTACTCTGATCAATCTAAGTCTAAGAGTAGATCTGACCAATCTAAGTCTATGAGCATGAACTGATGAGCGCTCTTCTAAGACAAATTGATTGAATGCCCTGAGATGACACTCACCTGATGAATGACAACATTCACAGACAAAAGTCAAAAGGTGTTGAAGTATTGGTGTGTTCTTCAAAACTGTGCAACTATGTGACGCATGTGTTGTTCTGTCAATGTGTTACGTTATTCCTGGACACATGTTGGAGCGCTCTTTACCTTGGAGCCAACGTCGCGGCTTTTGGCGCGCATCTTGTTGACCTGAGATTCAGCAATGTCAGCTCTCTCTTCAGCCTCATCCAGCTCATGCTGGAGCTTACGGGTCTTGCTCAGGTGGGTGTTGGCTTGTTCCTCCTACAAGAGTCAACACAACCATACGTCAAAATGTTGCATTCAGTTCAGTGTGCATCCGCGGCGGCTGCTAGTCTTTCAAGTAGGGAGCGCTCATTGTTCAGCTACTCTCTTAACACGAGTACAGTCTCCAATGACACATGAACTTTATAAAGATGCTAGATTGTACAAAGAAAACGTCACTCAGAGGATTGTGCATTTTTTCATATCAACTCAAAGAACGGAATGAAACTTGCAAATTGCTCTGGCTCATTTTTGTGTCAAAGAGAGATTTAGCCTCAGACAGATCATTTAATCATCATGCGAAAGCTAAGCCTCCAGGTCAGCCGAGGCCACGCCCACTTTCCATACACTTCCAGAGACACTGAGCATCAAAGCTGAGCTTTTCATCCAATGACTGTCTAGCATAGCCGCAGTGGAGAAGAAACAGTAGCAGTTTTCAAAGAGTGGGACGTTGCACTTCAAAGGAAGCGCAGCTGCATGACAACAATACACACAAACTATATTTACACTTGCTAATTAACATAAACATCCTATACTTGCCCATAGTCTTGTATGACATAAGGGTTGATTCCTGGCCAGTGATGCATCAGGAATGGCATCTGGCGCAAAATCAAAGCCAAAACTACTCATACAATTGACTCGTTGTGGCGACCTCTTATGGAGAAAATACAGAAGTACACACACTAGTGGGGAACGTGAGCTGGGCTTACACCGTCATGAGACAGGTTAGTCTCTGACGAGGTGTTGTTGCAGTAGTAATCAATATATATATATATATATATATATATATATATATATATATATATATATATATATATATATATATATATATATATACACACACAGCTGTAATATTAAAGACAGGCATCAACAGGTATCTTATTCTCAACCTAGTACAATGATGGCCTCAAAAACATGAAATACTCAACAGCAGGGTGTGTCCAAAGTGTCTAAGTCTAGGGGGTGCCAATTGTGGACCTTGGCTTGTGTTTATAGATTTGTGGCACATTGTCAACAAAATCAAAGAGCAATAACTTAAAATGAGAACAATCTGAGATACAATGGACTGGGAAAAAGCTGAAATGTTGATCATATTAAGCACAATTATTAGTCTTTAAATGTACATAGCAATGCTCCATGGCTCATTATGCAAATTAGACAACAACGTCTTCTGCTGAGAACATTTGTGGCCCGTGGACAGATGTAATGGAGTACTACTCCTGTCCTAGACTTACAGCCTCTTCAGCAGATCTCTTGTATGCTTTGACTTTCAGCTGCAGCTTGTCAACCAGATCCTGGAGACGCACCACGTTCTTGCGGTCCTCCTCAGTCTGGAATTTCAAATAGTAGGTAAGACAAAAAAATCTCCTTTCTTGTAAAGAATATCATACAAACCAATGACTTAAGATCAGAACACGCATTACATTGATATTTGTCCAGTGTGTGGACACACCTGATATGTGAGCTCCTTGATGCGCCGCTCGTATTTACGCATTCCTTTAATTGCTTCACTGCTCTTCTTCTGCTCAGACTCCACCTCATTTTCAAGCTCTCTCACCTGAAAGTAAAGCGAGACTTGTAGTACGTGTTACGATAAACTCTTGAGACAGACCGACTGTGAAACTGGACAGAATGGTCCAATGATCGTCAGAGTCATAGTTAAGTTGGTTTCAAACATGCTTTACCAAGTCCCAGTAATTACAACTCATATGTTGCATTTTTTTTAAAAGGAAGGAAAAAATAGACAAAGAACATTTAACTAGAAAAGCACTAAGAGAGCAGAGACCCCCTTTAAAAAAAATCCTAAATCCAGACAGTGATCCGAATCACCCCCAAAATCTAATCAGCTGTTCCTTATTACGTTTTGGACTTTTCCTGAAAGTTGAATCAAAATAGCTTTATACATTTTTGAGCTAAGTTGTAAACTGACAAAAAGATAGACAAAAAAAATCTGGCAAGTACATAATAATAAGTCATAACTTATGTATGGAGGAATGCATGCTAACAGAACACCATTCTGCTTCCCATGTTTCTGAAAGCGTCTCATTGGGAGTCATTTTACACAAATGTACTCCACATATTCATACGTTTAGGTAGGGATGGCCAATAGGGACCAAAACTGATAGGGCGGTATTTTTAGTCCGAATGGTGGTATACGATATATACTGGTATTTAAAAAGTAAATAAAAAAACGTACAAAGTAATTAAGGTTGCCCAAGTGTTTTGCGACTAGATAACTAGTGTTGAGAGATTATTTGTGTTTTAAGTAGTAACGTAAGCCGTTACTATGTCAAAGTAATTTTGGTTCATTTTGTTCATTAACGTTAGGCTTTTAGCCTCGCGCTTGTGCGCGGGAATTGATGGAGCTTCAACTCGCTCACTGCGGTGAAAGCCACTGACGGTTCAGTTTAAAACTACTTTTCAGTCAGCCGCTACATTACAGTACCTTAGTCCGCACAGGCTATGGGGAGAGGCCCTTTTAAACCGAGGAGTAGCTAAACATTTGACACGCAGGAGCTATCGTTAGCTGCTGTGCTAAGTCGCTAACAGATGTTGACGTAAACAGATGAGATTCGTGACAAAGTCGCTACAAGGAGAGATATAGGTTCTCAAGCCAATTAGTGTATGTGTAAATAAAGCTGTAGTCACTCACCAATCACCAAATAAAACATTGCATCACTCAGGAGTCGAGAAGTAGGCACCGGCCCATACTTAAATAAAAAAAAGTTTGATGCGCTGCGTCATAATGCATCAGAGAAGCCTCCGTAAACACGCAATGGGCGGAGTTGAGCCAAAGACGATGTTATGTGCTTCGCCCATCAGGCGCAGAAAAGAGCAAACGGCCATAACATAAAGGCACAACAAAAGATACCGGAATGGGGGTATTGTTTCAAATATATACGGCTTTCTAGAATTTACCGATATTAACTGTAATATCTGTATACTGCCCGACTCTAGTTTTAAGGTTTTTAGTGTTGTGTGGAAGCCGAGCAGCTTTTCTCTTGTTCTATGGTATCAGGTAGCAGGTTGTATTTGAAAAGGTAGCGTGTCTCTGTTGCAGTATTTCCAATTCTAACATAAGAGGGTTAGTGTTAACCTAATTGCCTTCCTTCGCTGTGGAGAGTGCTTGGGGTGTGCTTTTATAGTTATTACCCATGTCCCCATACAATAATGTAGATATGGATCGGTAACACCAGTCTATTACTATTTGCGTTTGAGTCTTTTTTTTCTGCTGTTAAATAACAAATGTTAATACCACAGAAGACCATCCACCCATTTGTCGCTCTTGCTAGCAAATATTTTACTGGGTTCAAGAATTAACAAGCTCCAATGTATATCATTTGTGAGCGGGTGTTTTGTCCCCCGTATTTCACTCTCCTTCCACAATTCAAAAACATGCATGTTAGGTCAATTGGACTCTAGATTGGTGAATGGGTTTTGCGCTTCCTTTTTATATCAAAGTGTCTTAAAAATGTCACTCTGTTCAACCTTAATTGGTTGCGTACTTAGTGGTAACTTGGGTTCAGTATCTTGCAAAAGCTTTCACGTGGAAGCCGGTGATGGAACCTACAACCACTGTGTTCTTCTGCCCCTATATTGAACGTTTTACAATGTTGGGGATGTAGTTTTGATAATATTAAAAACTCTTACCCTGGCCTCGAGCTTCTGCACCTGCTTCTTGCCTCCCTTCATGGCAATTTGCTCGGCTTCATCCAGACGGTGCTGCAGGTCTTTGATGGTTTGCTCCATGTTCTTCTTCATACGCTCCAGGTGAGAACTGGTGTCCTGTTCCTTCTTCAGCTCCTCTGCCATCATGGCAGCATCAGTGATGGCCTTCTTGGCCTTCTCTTCAGCATTCCTGCACTCCTGGACTGCTTCTTCCACTTCAGTCTGAAGCTGAGAGGCATCATTCTCAAGCTTCTTCTTTTGGTTTATCAGACCGGTGTTCTAGATGTTTTTGAGACAAGAGAAAACTATTAAAGATGTGTTGGGGAAGAAAGTCACCTGATGTGTACGGAGCAGTGTCACCTGTGAGTGCAGTAGCTGCACCCTCTCGCTAACATCCAGCAACTCTTGCTCAGCAAGTTTGCGACTTCTCTCAGTTTGCTCAAGAGCAGCCCTCAGTTCTTCCAGCTCGGCCTGAATGAGGTTGTTACGTCTCTCCACAATGGCGATGTTCTCTTTGAGATCATCGTTGGCTCGAAGAGACTCATCCAGCTGAATTTGGCAATCCTTCACAGGATGACATCAACCGTAATATTGTTGTAATGCTTTAAAATGGTAAGAAAGTGTGATCTAACTTGCTTACCTTCAGGTGCGCATGAACAGATTTCAGTTGTTTCTGAGCTTCCGCTGCCTGTCTGTTGGCCTGACTTAGTTGAATCTCCATCTCATTGAGGTCTCCCTCCATCTTCTTCTTTAAACGAAGGGCCTCGTTCCTGCTTCGACACTCAGCTTCAAGGGAGCTCTGCAGGGTGTCAATAGTCCTCTGCAGGTTCCTCTTGCACTGCTCCATCTCCTCATCCTTCTCTGCTAGTTTCCGTTCAATTTCAGATTTAATCTGGTTGAACTCAAGCTGGGCTCTGAGAATCTTTCCCTCCTCGTGCTCCAAGGTAGCCTGGTAGGCACAAGGATATACTGTGATGGGTTGCACTTGACATTCTGCTGAAAGCAAAAAAAAAGCCCCTCACCTCAGCTTCCTCAAGAGCAGCCTGGATCTCACTCTTCTCCTGATCCAGTTGTTTTCTTAATTTCTCCAGCTCATGAATATTTTTTCCACTCTCGCCAAGTTGCTCAGTGAGGTCAGAAATTTCCTCTGCAGAACAAGATTCGCAAGTTAGCACAATTATCCCGGGAGAGTCAGCAACAGATCATACCTTGCAAGTTTTTGTTCTCTCTTTTCATGGTTTCCAAATGATCCAGACATTCTTCATAGGAGTTCTTCAACTTAAAGAGTTCGGTGCTCAGAGCTCTAGCTTCCTTCTGGGAGCCCTCCAACTCACATTGAGACTCCTCATATTTTTGTTTCCACTCAGACAAGACCTAGCGTTGATTAAAAGGCACAACAAGTGCACATGTGACGGATGATTAGAAACTAAGATTTGGTGATAATATCTTGCATCATTCAAAAGTATTTATATATTTCATCCACTTAATTTTCTCCGACTTTGTGTCTCGTCCGCATTTTGAATGAGGTATCCATGCCAATATGTTTTCCCTCTCAAGTGCTTGGCAGCCAACTATTAAGATACTTTTGATGTTCACACCTTGTCAAAGTTTCTTTGCTTCTTGTCCAGGGCAGCAGCAGCAGCATTTGACCTCTCCACATCCACCATGAGGTCTTCAATCTCATTCTGCAGTCTGTGTTTGGTCTTCTCCAGAGAGGAACATTTAGCATTCACTGCTTCCACGGCCTCCTCGGCATCCTGCAGACGCTGAGCCAGCTTCTTCCTTTAGAAAGCAACCATTCAAACCATCACTGTTCTTGTAATTAAGCTTTTGCAAAAACTTCAAATGTATTTAACTTTCCGCTGAGCCATCCAACAAACAAATTTTTTGTTGGTCTTACATTTTAGCTGCAACATAATACAAACAAAAAGCTTATTTGCCAAACTAGTGAATTGTCTCGGTTAGTCAAGGTGAATTGTCAAACTCTTACTTAGCCTCCTCCAGTTCTTCTGTCCTCTGGATGGCATCAGTTTCATACTTAGTTCTCCACTGAGCCACCTCAGAGTTGGCCTTGGACATGCCACGCTGCAGTTCAGCCTTGGCCTCCTGCTCCTCCTCATACTGCTCTCTGAGGAGGTCACAGTCGTGGCGAGAAGATTGCACAGCATGGGCCAGAGCACTCTTGGCCTGTCAAGAAAATGTATATGCTTTTCATATAATTGCAAGTACTGTTGTCACAATACGGTGTATTACTTTGGTCTCTTCCTCCAGTTGTCGTTTAAGGTCCTCAATTTGTTGAGTATAAGACATTTTTCCTCTAGTGAGTTGAGAAACTAGGGACTCTTTCTCCTCGAGTTGTCTTGAAAACTCACCTGGCAATTTGGCAGAATGTGACATGTGGTATTAATGTCACAACACAGAGTCAAATTGTTTTGTTTTTATTGAAGCCGCACGATACATACCATTTTCAGTTTGGAGCTTTGCTTTCTGCATGTTGAAGTCATTGATGCAGCGTTGAGCTTCTTCAAACTTGCTCTTGTATTCATTCATCTGGTCTTCCATAGTTCTGCATGTCTTCTCAAGATTTGTCTGCAGTGGGAAAGTATCTTTATACATCCACATGGTCTGTGTGCATTTGAGGATCCACATCAAGCAAAATAAATGAGTTCAACTAACCTTTGTTTTCACAACATGTTCCATGTTGGAAACAACGTCATCCAGTTCCAGCCGGAGTTCGCTCTTCTCCTTTTCCAGTTTCTGCTTGACTCTCTGCAGGTTGTCGATCTGCTCCCCCAGGTCAGCGACGCTGTCGGCTTGTTTCTTTCTCAGTGTGGCGGCGGTGGATTCATGCTGCAGAGTGGCCTCTTCAAGGTCTCTGCGCAGTTTCTGAAACTCGGCCTCCCTCTTCTTGTTCATCTCAATCTGGACAGATGTTGCTCCACCAGCCTCCTCCAGCCTCTCACTGATCTCCTCCAGCTCCCTGGCCAGGTCTGCTCTCTGCTTCTCCACCTTGGCCCGAGCAGCTCGCTCCGCCTCAAGCTCTTCCTCCAGCTCCTCAATGCGGGACTAGTCAGAAACGACGACTTAGCCACTGTTGAGTGTATTGCAGATTTGTTACCATGTGTTACCTGAAGCTCTTTCAATTTCTTTTGAAGCTGAATAGCAATTGCCTGCTCATCCTCTATCCTGCTATTTAGCTGATTTAGCTCAAAGTCTTTCCTGCGGTAGAAAAAGTAGGCGTTACAAAAATGTCATACTTAGTTTGTTCCTGGAAGGGAATCAGGATTATCATGTTTACTTTTTCAGATGCTCTTCAAGTTGTTGCTTGTCATTCTCCACATCCATTAGGCTCTCCTGGGTCATCTTTAAGTCTCCCTCTAGCTTTCTCTTAGCTCTCTCAAGATCCATACGAATCTTTTTCTCTTGCTCAAGAGACCCTTCAAGCTAAAATCGATTAAAAGGTTGAAATAAAACTTCAATTTGCAAGGTGTCTGGAGTAGTGACTTTTTACTGAAACATACATCATCCACTTGCTGCTCAAGTTTAGACTTGGCTTTGGTCAGAGTGTTGACTTTGTCTTCTTCACTCTGGAGGTCATCCAGTGTTTGTTGATGAGCTTCTTGTAAGGCTTTCTTCTCCTTTGTCAGCTTGGCAATGATTTCATCCAAAGCTGCCATTTCTTCCACCAGGTTCTTCACCTGGACATCATTGTGATAAAAGGTAAAGTGTAGCATGTTTCCTATTCAATGACTTTCTTTTAGGGTACCACAGTTATCAACAGTAGACATACCTTGTTCTCAGTGGCATGTTTCTCTTTCTCCACTTTAGCAAGTGTTAACTCCAAGTCATCTATATCCTTCTTTAGCTCCGAACACTCATCCTCTAGCTTCCTCTTCTTTGCAGTCAATTCAGCATTAATCTCCTCCTCGTCTTCCAGTCTTTCAGATAACTCCTTGGCCTTTGCTTCCATCTGGATCTTGTGTTTGATCAACCCCTCACATCTTTCCTCAGCATCAGCAAGATTGTCTTGCTCCTAATTTGCACAGGTTTAATATATGATAAAAATGAAGGACACATTAATTCCGAGATCATTACACTTACAGCCTGAACTTGTAGCTGCAGGTCATTCTTTTCCTGGAGAATAGAAACCATTTTCTCCTCTAGTTCCTTCCTGCGTGACTCTGACTTTGCAAAGGCGTCTTTCAACTTCACAAACTCTTCCTTCATGTTGGCCATCTCTTTTTCTGCTTCAGCAGACCTCAGAAGAGGTTTGATCTTGAAGTACAGCTTCATCCAAGGCCAATTCTTGACCCCCATGAAGGCACGAATGTTCCACTGGATTGCCAGCAATGCATCCCTGTCAAAGATCAACCATTGTTAAGCCAACTAGGTAAGAACACACAGAAATGCATGTTTGGCCTAATATATGTCATGTTGGCCTAATTGCTTGCTTGTACCTCCTTTCAACAATCTTCTGGAATTCCACCCTTGCCAGTAAGCCTCTTGATCTCGACTGGATTCCAGTGATAATGAGTGACAAACGGTCATCCCTCATCTCCTCAAGTGTCCCGAGGAGACCAGCCTTGAAGAACACCTTTAGAAAGATTGAAGATCCATGTTACAACTTTTGTAGTTCTACAAAAGAAATGACACATCTCAGGGAGTTCATACTAATAGTTATCAACAATCTTAATTGACTTCCTCGAAATGCATACATTTTGAGTCTGTATGATGATTGAGGCTCATCATCTTTATGACAGTGTAATTAAATATGTAGTATTTTTGCACCAACCCTAAAATAATAGGTACCTTATCAGTTGTGTTGTGTTTATATTTTTAGCTTCACTGCTAAGGGGGGAAGATCAAATACTCTTCTTTCAGTGGGTCTTTTAATTAGTTACCTTAGTGTGTCCAAACTTGTATTGATTGTGGTCAATATCCAAAGACCCAAGGAGTTTCTCAGCCCCCTTCTTACTGTCAATAAACTGACCCTCTGGTATAGCGGCAGGATTCAGGATGCGATATCTGGAAACGGTTGAAATATTTCTCTTGAATCCAAATATAGCAACTTCTGTGAGAAGAACAGCTACTGCAAAGTGATACCTTTGTTTAAAGTCTCCATAGAGGATCCTGTTGGGGAAGCCCTTCCTGCAGATTCTGATGCCTTCCAGCACACCGTTACAGCGCAGCTGGTGCATCACCAGAGGGTTCTCCATGGCTCCAGGGGTCTTGGTCTCATTGGGGATGATGCAGCGTACAAAGTGGGGGTGAGTGGACCTCAGGTTGGTCATCAGCTTGTTTAGATTCTCCTGTAAAGGTGGTGAGGAAACGTGTTCAACAAGGTTTATGGCTGATTCCATAGGAAATGCATTGTAATCATTTAATTCCATATTGCAGGGTAATTTAAAGACCCGATCAAGTTTATGTACTGACCCTGTGCAATGCTGACACAGTCTGGAAGGATGAACCCTTTTTCTTGGTTCCTCCTTTTGCTTTCCCACCTTCACCAGCTAAACACATGTGGTGTTGAGTATACAAAAGAAAACGAAACAAAAACAGCAGAAATGGCTTCCCTCACTGGGAGCATGAAGGTAATGCTTACCTGTTTCAGCTCCAGCATAGTTTGCAAAGAGTACAGACAGCAGCTTGAGGTTGGACTTCTGGTAGAGTCCAACAACAGTCTCATTGAGAGGATCTTTGTTCTTCACCAGCCAGTTGTTGATGTTGTAGTCCACAGTTCCAGCGTAGTGCATCAGAGCAAAATGGGCCTCAGGTTTCCCTTTCACGATTCTTGGCTTCTGGAAGTTGCTGGACTTCCCCAGGTGGTTGTCATAAAGCTTAGCTTTAAAGGTGGTATCACTGGCTTTGGGGAACATGCACTCCTCTTCAAGGATGGACATGATACCCATGGGCTGAGGACACCAACGTTTGAGTCATTCAAATTCTATGATAAATCAATGTTAGCTTCTCATTAGCAAGTCTTACCTTTTCAATCAGGTCAATACACGCCTGCAAGTCCATACCAAAATCAATGAAAGTCCATTCAATGCCCTCTTTCTTGTACTCTTCCTGCTCCAGCACAAACATGTGATGGTTGAAGAACTGTTGCAGTTTTTCATTGGTGAAGTTGATGCACAGCTGCTCGAAGGTGTTGAACTGCAATGAAAAGCAGAGATTGCCTCAATTTTTGCATTCAACAAAAGGTTTGGCCCATGAATTATAGCTAGAGCTCACTTCAAAAATCTCAAATCCAGCAATATCCAGAACACCAATGAAGTACTGGCGAGGCTGCCTCGTGTCCAGAGATTGATTAATACGGATTACCATCCACAGAAACATCTTCTCATACACTGCCTTAGACGAAGCACCAACTGCATAGGAGACCTGAAAAACAACAACATTTTCTCAATTCCCTTTCTGGCTTCATATGTGCTTGTACAGTTTTTGGCTCTGGCGATTTTGTTGTATTTATAATGGGCAGCAAATTCTGCAGTCCTCAATGGTATGTCCACAATGACTTTGTTTCACTGCACCTTATGTAGACACACACAGGTGGTAGCTCGTCAGGTTAGTGCGCAACAAGGATCGCTAAGTGTTGCAAAGTTACCCGTATCGCAAAGTGGAAAGCACACAACTAACCAGTTGAGGTATAATTTACCTGCTGGACATTTTGTCCCTTGGTGACCCACTCATTTCCCACTTTAACCCGAGGATGGCAGAGACCTTTGATGAGGTCCGCAGAGTTCAGGCCCATCAGGTAAGCAACTTTGTCTGCAACTGAAAAAAAAGATTGTATTAGATTGGCTTTGTTTCTTTTTTGGACATGAAGTTGTTCTGACCTTCAGTGCCATCCGCCTCGGCTTGTTCCTCACGCTGCTTGTTCTTGAACTTCATGTTACCGTAGTGCATGATGGCACCTGTCAGCTTGTAAATGCCATTCTTCTCCTCTTGGGTGAAGCCCAGCACATCAAAGGCGTCCTAAGTTTGACATAGACAACATTTGCGGTCTGTCACCAACATCCGGATGATGATATACCTTAAGTAACAACATCCGGATGATGATATACTTGAAGTAACAACATCCGGATGATGATATACTTGAAGTAACAACATCCGGATGATGATATACTTGAAGTAACAACATCCGGATGATGATATACTTGAAGTAACAACATCCGGATGATGATATACCTTAAGTAACAACATCCGGATGATGATATACTTGAAGTAACAACATCCGGATGATGATATACTTGAAGTAACAACATCCGGATGATGATATACTTGAAGTAACAACATCCGGATGATGATATACTTGAAGTAACAACATCCGGATGATGATATACTTGAAGTAACAACATCCGGATGATGATATACTTGAAGTAACAACATCCGGATGATGATCACCTTGAAGTAACAACATCCGGATGATGATATACCTTAAGTAACAACATCCGGATGATGATATACTTGAAGTAACAACATCCGGATGATGATATACTTGAAGTAACAACATCCGGATGATGATATACTTGAAGTAACAACATCCGGATGATGATATACCTTAAGTAACAACATCCGGATGATGATATACTTGAAGTAACAACATCCGGATGATGATATACTTGAAGTAACAACATCCGGATGATGATATACTTGAAGTAACAACATCCGGATGATGATATACTTGAAGTAACAACATCCGTTTGATGATATACTTGAAGTAACAACATCCGGATGATGATATACCTTAAGTAACAACATCCGGATGATGATATACTTGAAGTAACAACATCCGGATGATGATATACTTGAAGTAACAACATCCGGATGATGATATACTTGAAGTAACAACATCCGGATGATGATATACTTGAAGTAACAACATCCGGATGATGATATACTTGAAGTAACAACATCCGGATGATGATATACTTGAAGTAACAACATCCGGATGATGATATACTTGAAGTAACAACATCCGGATGATGATATACCTTAAGTAACAACATCCGGATGATGATATACTTGAAGTAACAACATCCGGATGATGATATACTTGAAGTAACAACATCCGGATGATGATATACCTGAAGTAACAACATCCGGATGATGATATACTTGAAGTAACAACATCCGGATGATGATATACTTGAAGTAACAACATCCGGATGATGATATACTTGAAGTAACAACATCCGGATGATGATATACTTGAAGTAACAACATCCGGATGATGATATACTTGAAGTAACAACATCCGGATGATGATATACTTGAAGTAACAACATCCGGATGATGATATACTTGAAGTAACAACATCCGGATGATGATATACTTGAAGTAACAACATCCGGATGATGATATACTTGAAGTAACAACATCCGGATGATGATATACTTGAAGTAACAACATCCGGATGATGATATACCTTAAGTAACAACATCCGGATGATGATATACTTGAAGTAACAACATCCGGATGATGATATACCTGAAGTAACAACATCCGGATGATGATATACTTGAAGTAACAACATCCGGATGATGATATACTTGAAGTAACAACATCCGGATGATGATATACCTTAAGTAACAACATCCGGATGATGATATACTTGAAGTAACAACATCCGGATGATGATATACTTGAAGTAACAACATCCGGATGATGATATACTTGAAGTAACATGTGGAATCAATAGGCTTGTATTCACCCTTTGGGCCATGTTTAACGTATGGTAAGACATCTCTAACATCCTTGTTGACGGGACTAACTGAGCACATTCTCTCATATTACAACATTTGAGTTGAATGGGTAATTTGCAACATTTACGCGACTGCCTCAAGGAAGCTAACTTTCCCAACATTTGTGTATTATACTGTGATGGCTTTTAGCACAGACTTACGTAAACCTTAGTTTCTTAACCATAGGGCCGTTGTTGGGCCATGAGCGACCTCTAGTGGGCTATCAAAAAATATCTATTTCTCAGCCGTGGTCCGTATGGGCCGTAGCGGTAGTCGCTCGTAATACACTTTTGTCAGTTATGACATTATCAAACAAACAGAAGAAGTCTGGCACTAAAGTCATGGAGAAGTTTCTTAAGGCGCAAAAAGTATGACTAAAGTGGTAAAGCTGTATTCTCATTTGCTCTTCAATTGTACTATTTAAGAAAGATACATTTTTGGTATTCATTATTATTTTAGAGGGACAGGCGGTAATATTAGGACAAATTGATATTTAGGATGTATTTATTTTAGCATTGTGTAAATGTACATTGTGTAATTTGTATTTTCATCAGTTTTTATGAGTCCTTTCTTCTGCACTATATTTGATTAGTATTATTTTTGTAATCAGCCTGACCTAAGCCTTGATAATAATCTTTGTGACTAACACATGCTTTCATATCTTTTGACAAGGTTGTAAACTGTAAGTAGGTTGAATAAAATGATTGAATACGATTAAAATCATGAGTAAGCTGACTAATTCAGTGTTAATATTTGCAGGGCCTCTGTACTGGAAAAGTTGGTCAACAACCCCTGACGTAAACTACCCCCCACGTAACACTAAGCTATCGCTATCACTAGCTGACGACATGTTAGCTTTGTGTGTCGTCAGCTAGAAATAGCGATAGCTACTTGAGAAGGACAAAATATTAGAAACATGATGCGATGCTTTCTACCCACTGCCAACTACCACCACAAAAAAAATCCATACTGTTAAACAAATAGTGCTCCTTGGTTTAAAAAATGCTTTTTTTAATACCAGTCCTACAGTAAATGAGATTCACAGATCAGGGGTCTCCAAAATTTTTGACTTGGGGGCCGCATTGGGCTAAATAAATTTGGTTGAGGGCCAAAAGCCGACTGCATGTAAAGTAACAATATATATACTGTATGTGAGTGTACATATTGTAATAATGTAATGGATTTATAAATAATAATGATTATAAGTGGCTATTAAAAGTATGTGAAAGTTTGGCTCCTACATTGTTTACTTCCGTGACGACCTCCCTAAAGTTTTGTAATCAATCAGAAATATCAAGCATCTAAAATGGGCCAAACATGGATAAGTGTGGAGAGAATGTTTTGCATGTTTCCCATCATGCATTGTAATGCATTTTATGGACATTTTTTATGATGTCCATAAAGTTGTGTTGACATTTTGTGTTGGTTGGATTTTTGTTTTTGCACCATGATTAGGGAAGGTTGTTTGCATTAGGTCATACATTCTGCGCATTCTTCTAATCAGAACAGAATTAACGGTCATTGACTTGAATTACTCACGGTGTCCACTAGTTGACGACATTATAGCAGTATCAAAATTGTCAGACTATTAAAACGAATGCAATCTCCAAGTGGGTAAGATTCCTGACGTCTCGTTTGGACACCCCTGTAATAGCTAGTTCAAGTGTACCTAATGTTGTGGCAGGTCAATGTACAGTATTCAGCATGTTTAACAGTTGGAGGATGACCGTTGTGGTTGTATTTCTAGTTTACTTGTGAGGGTTTTGTTCAACCCCATCAGTCCTGCCACGCAACGAGCCATCTTGTCCACGACGTCAAAGTTTCAGTCGGACTTTTAAAGCACACCAAAACTCACATCCAACAATTCCTACTCACGTCAGTGGCCATGAGCTCATCGGCGTCATTAATGGAGGCCACCGTGGTTTCTCCTTGGGAGATGAACGCGTAGTCGTAGGGGTTGTTGCTGATGAGCAGCATCTCTAAAAAGCAGAGTGACTTGTTGTTGTTTGTGGTATACACCATAAGCGGTGTTCGATTTACCTAGAAGCTCAGGTTTCTTCTGTGACAGAATCTGATAGAAAATGTGATAGTCTCTCTCGGCCTTGAGCTGAAAGGTGACACGGGACTTCTCCAGCAAATCTTTAATACAAAACCAGTTGGTGGTCAAATCCAAGAATAACAGCTCACATCCATAGAATGTTACCCACATGTCTCGATATCGGCCGATGCCAGTTTCCCACTGGCAGCAAAGTGGATTCGGATGAATTTTCCCTGCCGATTTCCAACACATTTAAGTCATTATCAATTGTAACAGACAAATTCCCTCCAAAGTCAAACTTACAAATCTGGAAGAGTTGTCATTTCTGATGGTCTTGGCATTACCAAAGGCCTCCAGAGCAGGGTTAGCCTGGATGATTTGGTCCTCCAGAGTCCCCTGAAAGTACAACAGTGTTAGCTAAGTCTTTGATCAATCGGACCAATGCCTGGTTTCAAATTCGGGCTATGAACCTTTTTCTCAGTGCCTGTGTCTTTCTTTCCGCCGCTTGCTGCAATGCTGGCAAAATACTGGATGACTCTCTTGGTGTTAACAGTCTTCCCAGCACCAGATTCTCCACTACGGACACAAGACCAGGTGCTCACATTCAATAAGAAGTCAGGTCCAGGTCCTTGTGTTCTCAGGGCATTTGATCAAGCACAACTAAACTGTCTTGAAGGACGTTTCGCATAACGAGGGGAAATTACATTTTAACGACTGTCGTTGGCATTGAGAGAAGGGTCGCTCTCTTGCATCTCCACAGTTGTTGTTTTCACTGCAATAGGGCGGAAGCGTCCTTGACCAGGCACACCCTCCTTTGTGTTGGAGAATAACTACCGTAAATTCCAGACTATAAGCTGCTACTTTATTTTTCTTTTGGACACCCGGTAATAGATAGTTGGAGTGTACTAAAGTTGAACATGGCTTGTAAAACGCTGCTGCTAGTTTGTGGCTTTTCCTTCGCTGGCCGCCATAATGCAAATAGTTTTCATCAAAATGCCGCTAAGACAATAAAATGCTGTGTTTATTGTTTGTGCCTTGGCGCCATCTTTTGGACGAGTTCCCTCACCGCATGTGCTGTGGTGTGAATGCCTACAAGTGTTTCCTGCTGTTTAAAGCCTTAAACCGGAAGCACAAGTGCTGTTTAAAGCCTTAAACCGGAAGCACAAGTGCTGTTTAAAGCCTTAAACCGGAAGCACAAGTGCCGCTCTGTCCTCTAATCGTCCATAGCGTTTCTACTCGTATGGATTCTTCATTCATCACTCCAAGTACTCACTGTGGTCCCTTCCAAGGTTTCTCATTGTCATCCTATTGGGTTGAGATTTTCTTGCCCTGATGTGGGATCTGAGCCAAGGATGTCGTTGTGGCTTGTGCAGCCCTTTGAGACACTCGTGATTTATGGCTATATAAGTCAACTTTGATTGATTGATGATTGATATAACTAAAACAATTGTTACGTACTGAACGGTCCCATGTGTGATGTCTGGAAGAGTGTTTTTATGCATATTTGTTCGTGCTAGGACATTAGCTACTATGTGACTGTGTTAGTAAAAACACCCTACATAAAATTACATTCTTTTTGAATTGTTTCAGTTTCACAAATTCCTCAGTAAATTCACCAAAACATCACAGTGGAGTTATTGAAGTCTGTTTAGCTGATTGGAGAGCTAGCTTGCGCAGCTAGTGGGACCATGACCATGACTTCTGTTTTGTTTGAGCATCCGTTTTACTGCCGTGTTACAGACACTGTCTGGAAACAATTAAAGTTAAAAAGTTAAAGTAGCAATGATTGTCACACACACACTAGGTGAGGTGAGATCATCCTCTGCATTTGACCCATCACCCTTGATCACCCCCTGGGAGGTGAAGGGAGCAGTGAGCAGCAGCGGTGGCTGCGCCCAGGAATTATTTTGGTGATTTAACCCCCAATTGCAACCCTTGATGCTGAGTGCCAAGCAGGGAGGTAATGGCTCCCATTGTTACAGTCTTTGGTATGACTCGGCCGGGCTTTGAACTCACGACCTACACAAGGCCACCGAGTAGGTTATGTAAAGGTATGTAAATAAACATTTAGGAAATACTTTTGTGTAAATGACTGATTTCACAACGTACTAATCTGCGGCTTAGAGTCCGGTGCGGCTAATATATGGGGGGGGGGGGTTCTTCTAAAATTGAATATAAACCAGAGTCCGCAAAACACGGTAGTTGGGGTTTTGGCACCAGCTGACAAAGCGAACAGTCCAGTTACGATGGATTGCCGTGAGGAAGCTTGTTGATTTATGGAAAGCATGAAGTAAACAAGTCATTCCAGTGTCACGTAAAACATTCCACTAGCAACAAGAAGCAAAGATGGACTCACGTGATGAGGATGGACTGATTCTCTCTGTCTGAGGAGGAAAGGCAAGGAGCACTTTAGATGACCTTAACTTTGCTATTTCCTGATGAAGTTTGGCATTACCAGTTAGCATGTACTGGTAGGCGTTGTCAGAGATGGAGAAGATGTGAGGAGGAGCTTCACTCCTCTTCTTTCCTCTGTAGGCAACAACCACCTCCTGGTTGTAGACTGGCAGACCCTTGTAGGGGTTGATGGTGACACAGAACAGCCCAGAGTACGTCTGCCAAAGACAAAAAAGGAGGATTGGCAGTTAGAATGGGCACGTTTCCATAAAAAGGAGGCCGCTATGATTAGGGAAGGTTGTTTGCATTGGGTCATATAAGTACTCCCGACTCACGTAGATCATCCATGCTGCATAACGCTCTTTGAGGTTGAACAGCACCGCGGGCTCATGGAGGAAGGTGAACATGGCCATGTCTTCAATTTTATCAAACTTTGGCGGGTTCTGAGGGTGCACGTCACACTCCTTCACCGTCACCGTCTGTGAACCAAACATTGAGCCGTCTTTGAGTACCACAAGTTATACGTCACCTGAAAATATGTGCAAGTTCAAATATCCGCTTAGCTAACTTGGACAAACACAAATCGAAACATATGAAAGTTGAATTATTATAACCATGAATTTTGGACTATAATCCGCTACTTTTTTCCTAGGATTTGAACCCTGCGGCTTATAAACGGTGCGGCTAATTTATAGATTTTTCTTCGCTAACACCCAGAATGTTTTGTGTTTAATAGCTTCAATAAACATTAGCAGAAACACTGAAATGGTGTTATTATTTGTGCTATGGCGCCATCTTTTGGAGGAGTTTGCTCACTGCAGGTGTTGCGGGTTGAAAATGTACTTCTTGTTTAAATGCCTTGAAGCGGAAGTAAAAGCGTCCATAGTGTTTCATTCATCACTCCAAGGAACTGGTGCGGCCCCTGAGCTACAAGGACTTTGACACCCCTCCTCTACATCAACAATGTGATTGTTTGATCGGCTTGACAGGACAGATTTTATTCATTTTAATTTGTTTCAGTCGATTTAGAATCGTTACAAATAAGATTGGCGATTCATTCGAAAATTTAAAAAAATTGACACCCCTAATATTCAATATTTTTGGCCACCTTACACACAGTTTGAACAGTAACAATGTGTTTAAATATTAAGTGATTCTTTGGAGTTTGAGAATCACTGGCATAAGCCATTAATAAAATTCTGCCTGTTTTTGTTTACTAAAGGGTAGGGATGACGTTCGAAACCGGTTCTCCCGGTTGTTCGATAAGAAAAGAACCGATTCCATGGACTCAAATCCCTTTTTGAGAACCGGTTCCCGTTATCGAGGCCACTATAGTAAAGAAAAAGAGTTGGTTCTTTATTCGAATCCCTGGGAACAAATCCCTTCCCACAGGAAATGCCCTGTGGGACCTGCAATGTTATGCCCATTTGATTGAAGACTCTTACTGACACCTTGTGGTGATATGAAAATACTACGCGTCATTAGTTTGGGCACTTCCGGGTTGGCGACGTCTGTTCAGTTCATGAGACAATTGAGAAGTAGACAAGTTGTGTTAGCTCTTACAAGCCTTGGAATATATAAGTCTGTAAGTAAACTGTTTAACTTGTTTATGTAACTCAATATTAAGGTGGAAAGTGGTTACATTTGATACTAAGATGTTTATTGAAAAACGATTTTTGTGCACTGTTTCAATGGATGTTGTTATCACCAGGAAAGATGAGGTCACCTACCTAGGTTCCATTCTAGAGGCTAACCTTTCCTGTGATAAAATGGCAACCAAGGTCATCAAAAAGGTCAACCAACCAACGAGATTTCTCTACAGAATTTCCTCTCTGGTCAACAAAAGCACCTTGAGGATTCTGGCGGGAACTCTCGTTCAACCCTTTTTCCATTACGCATGCACCTCCTGGTACCCGAGCACCTCCAAAACCCTCAAATCTAAACTCCAAACATCTCAGAACAAGCTAGTCAGGTTACTTCTAGACCTCCACCCCAGATCCCACCTCACTCCTACCCACTTCTCTAAAGTGGGCTGGCTCAAGGTGGAGGACAGAGTTAAACAACTTGCACTGAGCCTAGTCTATAAAATCTGCTACACCTCCCTGATACCGAAGTACATGTCAAACTACTTCCTTAACGTAAATGACCGCCATAACCACAACACCAGGGGGAGCTCCACTAACCACGTTAAACCCAAATTCCCAACTAACAAAGGTCTTAACTCATTCTCTTTCTATGCCACATCAATGTGGAATGCACTCCCAACAGGTATAAAAGAAAGGGCATCTCTATCCTCCTTCAAAACCGCAATAAAAGTTCACCTCCAGGCAGCTACAACCCTAAACTAACACCCTCCCCGGATTGATAATAATCAAATGTAAACAATCAAATGCAGATACTTTTTCTTTTTCTTATGCCTTCTGATCTCTCCCTCTCTCTCTCTCTCTCTCTCTCTCTCTCTCTCTCTCTCTCTCTCTCTCTCTCTTTCTCTCTATGTCCACTACTTGATGTCCATATCCCCCCCCTCCATTCCCCCCCTCCACACCCCTGATTGTAAATAATGTAAATAATTCATTGTGATTATCTTGTGTGATGACTGTATTATGATGATAGTATATATGATAGTATATATCTGTATCATGAATCAATTTAAGTGGACCCCGACTTAAACAAGATGAAAAACTTATTGGGGTGTTACCATTTAGTGGTCAATTGTACGGAATATGTACTTCACTGTGCAACCTACTAATAAAAGTCTCAATCAATCAATGTTTTGAGGACTTAAAATGGCTGCCAGTCGTGTATTTCCACCATCGAAATAGTTTGAACACTCAGAAGTATTTGTTTGATGATAGTACTGTATATTTGTGTGAAGCTAATATTTATATATTGTGTATTGAATTTCAGTATGTTAATTGAATCACATAGCTTATACATTTGTCATTGTGTGTATTTCAGTTAAAAAAAAGAAGAAAACAACAGTCCAGTGCAAGACAAAAGTAAAGATAGGAAAAGACAAAGCAAGATCAACAACCATAAAGAGCCTAAATGGATTCATCTGCTTTGGAACTTTATTAGACATCTTGGATTGTTTGTTAGCTGTCTGCCTGTGTGTGTAGTTAGTATGTTCCAATAGCAGCAGAAGTGCACTTTTTGGAGAGCTGTATTATTTTCAGTTTTGTGCCCAAGGGACTGATTTTATTTAACACTATATTATTATTTATACACTTATAGTGATCACAGAGACAGCTTGTTTTTGTGTTACTGTATATATTTGTTTTCCTGAAAAATCCCACTTAATATACTTTGGGTAACAACAGTCAATTTTTTTTATTTTTTTTTAGGGGGGTAACAGTCAATTTTTATTTATTTTATTTTATTTTTTTCTTATAAAATAAAAGTGAGCTTTTGTTAAACCAAATATTGTGTTTTTTTTCCACATACAACAACCTATCTGGATTCGATAAGAGAATCGATAAGGAATCGGTTTGATAAGAGGATTCGATAATGGGCTCGAACTGGATAATTTCTTATCAAACATCATCCCTACTAAAGGGGTTCCGAGCCTGAGGAGTACCAAACCACTGACCTTGCCCTTCTGAGTCTGGGCGGTGATCTTGTCCCCCTCACGGCTGGTGATGGACGCCTTCACGTACTCCTCTACGGTGTCGGGAACGAAGCATTCCTTCTTCATGTCGAAGATACGCGTCTGAGCTTCCAGACGCTCCCGGTCTGATTTCCTCAGGTACGGGGCCGCCGCCCCGAACTCCCTCATGGCCGCGTCGCCCATTTTCTAAGCTGGCCTGGACGAATGGACACGTGTTGAGCGTACACCCGACAACCTCACAATTCTCACGTGGCACTGGAATACCTTGCTGGTCCGTACGGAGGAGACTGAGGTGTTCCGGTCCTGCCGAGGGGTGCTTTACCTTGAGAGAGAACGCTGGTCTATTGTCAGTTGCAGCAACACCTGCCTTTATAAAGGAAGCCCTCGGCCTTTTAGGGGACGACTGAGGAATGCTATTGTGTCTGAGCTGGGGGGCCAAGCTGAGGGAGGGGTCAGGGAGCAATATAGAAATCAGGGTCTTATCAGTGATGGGGTCTCCTGGCCATATTAGGAAGTGGTTGCAGAGTGGTGATTAATCATAGGTATCCTCAAGCAGCCGGGGAACACGACTCAGTCCCCAAATAGACGCAGGGAGGAATTCTTTTGTCATCACGCCATCATGGAAGCGCTGCTGGGGAGCGAGCCATGCAAGCATCCTCACACTTTTATCTAGCATCCACCACCAAAATCACCATTCATCAAAATATCACCTGTCAAAATGCTTATTATAGTCTGATACTGTGTGCAAATATACCTCAACTGTCTATTTTCAAATGATAACATATCTATCTAAAAAAACATGGAAGGAAAAAAAGAGCAACAAAAAGCTGAACATTTTAATTAATAATAATGTACTTTGTCATTTAAAAATATATATATGTTTTTAGCTTTTTTGAAAATAAAATATATATCTGAATATTTTTGTATCAATATTTTTGTTAATATTAGGTTATGCAGTTACACAAACGTATTATTTTTATTTTTTTATTGTGTTCTTACATGGAAAAAAACAGTAGAACATTTCAGCTTTTTGCCCCTTTTTCTTACATTTTTTCAAACTAATACTTAATGATAATATACTAGTCATCTATAGAATAAAGCTGACAATATCTGGTTTTATATCAATATGGCCCCCGCATACTTTGACTTTTTATTATGCGGCCCTTGGTGGAAAAAGTTTGCACACCCTAGATCTAAAATATCAAGAGCATCAGTATTTTGATTTGAGGATTGATACAAGAGCATGAAGATCTGATATTGGTATCTATAAATATATATAATATCTGTTTTCAGCTTTTTGGGAAATTAAACAAATGGCCCCCCTCGTTAGGTTCCGACAGCCCTGATCTAAAACATTAGAAGCTCTGCAAAGGAAATATACTTAAAATATAAACAATGTTTTGTTAGTTAATTAAAATATAAAATAAGACTAACTTATGAATGAATGTTAAACATTACAACAACTATAATTAAAAACTGTTAAGTATGACTGAATATTCATATTTTCTTACAGGCAGAATTTTGGACTGAGTAGGTTATGCAGTTACACAATCATATTATTCAATGTTTTATTCTATTCTTACATGGGGAAAAAACATAGTAGAAATGTGCATTTTAAAAAAACAGCAAAATAATTGATATGTAATGAGAAAAAACTGAAACGTTCTAATAATTAATAATAATATAGAATATCTGTTTTTGGCTTCTTCTTTTTTTAATTAAAAACATATGAAAATGGCCCCCGCATACTCTCCTTTTCAGTATGTGGCCCTTGGTGGAAAAAGATCTAAAATATTAGAAGCTCTCAAAATAAAAATAAAATATACTTAAAATATAAACAGTTTAGTAAGTTAATTGAAAAATAAAATAATCCGAATTTATGAATCAATTTAAAAGATTCCAATGACCATAATAATCAATATTTTCATACAGGCAGAATTTTTGACACACTAGATTATGCAGTTACACAATCTTAATATCACTATTATTATTATTATTATTATTATTATTATTATTATTATTATTATTATTATTATTGGGCTCTTACATGGGAAAAAACAATAGAAAAAATGTAAGAAAAAAGAGCAAAAAGCTGAAAATTTCTAACTAGTAATTATTAATAATATATTATTCACCGATAATACAAAGCTGACACAATATCTGTTTTTAGCTTCTTTTTTTTTTTTTAAATTGTCAATATGGGCCCCCGCATACTTTGACTTTTTATTATGCATATGGAAAAGTTTGGACACTCTTGGAACTTAAAATATTAGAATCTCTCCAAATAGAAATAAAATACCCTTGAAAAATAAAGAAAGTTTAGCTAAATAAAAAGTGTAATAATACTAACCTAACTTTATAATAAAGACTGTTGAATATTTCCAAGCAGAAACTAAGCTGCTAGCAGGGGGTCTCGGTTACTTGGGGGGGCTTAAGTGGCATCGCTGACATTTTGTGTTGACTTCAACAGCGGGAGATAGAGCGGCTAAATAAAGAGCGCAGCAGGCGACAAGTGTGAGGCGACACAGACGGGAGACATGCCTGAGATTCACTAAAAGGTAATAACCATGACAAACAACGTGGGGCCGTGCCAGGACCAGAAGGTCGCCCTCGCACATTAACCCTAACTGCGCTGTTGACACGCCATTGTGTCTCTGAGGACAAAGATAACTGTGTGAAATGCCTTCCAGGATCAACATGTCCGCCTCACAACCACTCCCTCTTTCACCGACTAGCGAGCACGCCACACCCACGCCATTTCACTTGCCATACATTAGCCGCAGCGGACTAGAAGCCGCAGATACATACTGTACCTCGTCAAATGACTTATTTACACAGAAATATTATGGAAATATTTATTTACATACCTTCATTGTTTCCACGGCGGTCTCGGGTGCACTGAATGTCCCTCTCGGGTGCGCTGAATGTCCCTCTCGGGTGCGCTGAATGTCCCTCTCGGGTGCGCTGAATGTCCCTCTCGGGTGCGCTGAATGTCCCTCTCGGGTGCGCTGAATGTCCCTCTCGGGTGCGCTGAATGTCCCTCTCGGGTGCGCTGAATGTCCCTCTCGGGTGCGCTGAATGTCCCTCTCGGGTGCGCTGAATGTCCCTCTCGGGTGCGCTGAATGTCCCTCTCGGGTGCGCTGAATGTCCCTCTCGGGTGCACTGAATGTCCCTCTCGGGTGCGCTGAATGTCCCTCTCGGGTGCGCTGAATGTCCCTCTCGGGTGCGCTGAATGTCCCTCTCGGGTGCGCTGAATGTCCCTCTCGGGTGCGCTGAATGTCCCTCTCTGGTGCGCTGAATGTCCCTCTCTGGTGCGCTGAATGTCCCTCTCTGGTGCGCTGAATGTCCCTCTCAGGTGCGCTGAATGTCCCTCTCGGGTGCGCTGAATGTCCCTCTCAAGTGTGCTGAATGTCCCTCTCGGGTGCGCTGAATGTCCCTCTCGGGTACGCTGAATGTCCCTCTCTGGTGCGCTGAATGTCCCTCTCTGGTGCGCTGAATGTCCCTCTCGGGTGCGCTGAATGTCCCTCTCGGGTGCGCTGAATGTCCCTCTCGGGTGCGCTGAATGTCCCTCTCTGGTGCGCTGAATGTCCCTCTCGGGTGCGCTGAATGTCCCTCTCTGGTGCGCTGAATGTCCCTCTCTGGTGCGCTGAATGTCCCTCTCGGGTGCGCTGAATGTCCCTCTCGGGTGCGCTGAATGTCCCTCTCGGGTGCGCTGAATGTCCCTCTCGGGTGCGCTGAATGTCCCTCTCGGGTGCGCTGAATGTCCCTCTCGGGTGCGCTGAATGTCCCTCTCGGGTGCGCTGAATGTCCCTCTCGGGTGCGCTGAATGTCCCTCTCGGGTGCGCTGAATGTCCCTCTCGGGTGCGCTGAATGTCCCTCTCGGGTGCGCTGAATGTCCCTCTCGGGTGCACTGAATGTCCCTCTCGGGTGCGCTGAATGTCCCTCTCGGGTGCGCTGAATGTCCCTCTCGGGTGCGCTGAATGTCCCTCTCGGGTGCGCTGAATGTCCCTCTCGGGTGCGCTGAATGTCCCTCTCTGGTGCGCTGAATGTCCCTCTCTGGTGCGCTGAATGTCCCTCTCTGGTGCGCTGAATGTCCCTCTCAGGTGCGCTGAATGTCCCTCTCGGGTGCGCTGAATGTCCCTCTCAAGTGTGCTGAATGTCCCTCTCGGGTGCGCTGAATGTCCCTCTCGGGTACGCTGAATGTCCCTCTCTGGTGCGCTGAATGTCCCTCTCTGGTGCGCTGAATGTCCCTCTCGGGTGCGCTGAATGTCCCTCTCGGGTGCGCTGAATGTCCCTCTCGGGTGCGCTGAATGTCCCTCTCTGGTGCGCTGAATGTCCCTCTCGGGTGCGCTGAATGTCCCTCTCTGGTGCGCTGAATGTCCCTCTCGGGTGCGCTGAATGTCCCTCTCGGGTGCGCTGAATGTCCCTCTCGGGTGCGCTGAATGTCCCTCTCTGGTGCGCTGAATGTCCCTCTCGGGTGTGCTGAATGTCCCTCTCGGGTGCGCTGAATGTCCCTCTCGGGTACGCTGAATGTCCCTCTCTGGTGCGCTGAATGTCCCTCTCTGGTGCGCTGAATGTCCCTCTCAGGTGCGCTGAATGTCCCTCTCGGGTGCGCTGAATGTCCCTCTCAAGTGTGCTGAATGTCCCTCTCGGGTGCGCTGAATGTCCCTCTCGGGTACGCTGAATGTCCCTCTCTGGTGCGCTGAATGTCCCTCTCGGGTGCGCTGAATGTCCCTCTCTGGTGCGCTGAATGTCCCTCTCGGGTGCGCTGAATGTCCCTCTCGGGTGCGCTGAATGTCCCTCTCAGGTGCGCTGAATGTCCCTCTCGGGTGCGCTGAATGTCCCTCTCGGGTGTGCTGAATGTCCCTCTCGGGTGCGCTGAATGTCCCTCTCGGGTGCGCTGAATGTCCCTCTCGGGTGCGCTGAATGTCCCTCTCAGGTGCGCTGAATGTCCCTCTCGGGTGCGCTGAATGTCCCTCTCTGGTGCGCTGAATGTCCCTCTCGGGTGCGCTGAATGTCCCTCTCAGGTGCGCTGAATGTCCCTCTCGGGTGCGCTGAATGTCCCTCTCGGGTGCGCTGAATGTCCCTCTCAGGTGCGCTGAATGTCCCTCTCTGGTGCGCTGAATGTCCCTCTCGGGTGCGCTGAATGTCCCTCTCTGGTGCGCTGAATGTCCCTCTCTGGTGCGCTGAATGTCCCTCTCGGGTGCGCTGAATGTCCCTCTCGGGTACGCTGAATGTCCCATGCTATTTCCGGCTGTCGCCAATAAGGAGATGTGTTATTGATGAGGCAGGAGTTGAAGAAGAAGTCCATCAAAAAGTTCACTTGAGTAGTAGCAAGATTAGCCGCTAACCCTTGTTAGCAGCGTAACTCTTAACCCGGAAGCAGAACTTGACTTGGTGAATTTGTTCACCTTATGGACATGATTAGCAGACAATACAACAGCACTGTACTACATTATACACAAATACATGATTAGCAGACAATACAACAGCACTGTACTACATTATACACAAATACATGATTAGGCACCTCCTCTCACCATCAAAACTAGGGCATAAACTGGCACCTCCTCTCACCATCGAAACTAGGGCATAAGCTGGCACCCCCTTTCACCATCGAAACTAGGGCATAAGCTGGCACCCCCTTTCACCATCGAAACTAGGGCATAAGCTGGCACCCCCTTTCACCATCGAAACTAGGGCATAAGCTGGCACCCCCTTTCACCATCGAAACTAGGGCATAAGCTGGCACCCCCTTTCACCATCGAAACTAGGGCATAAGCTGGCACCCCCTCTCACCATGGAAACTAGGGCATAAGATGGCACCTCCTCTCACCATGGAAACTAGGGCATAAAATGGCACCTCCTCTCACCATCAAAACTAAGGCATAAAATGGCACCTCCTCTCACCATCGAAACTAGGGCATAAGCTGGCACCCCCTTTCACCATCGAAACTAGGGCATAAACTGGCACCCCCTCTCACCATGGAAACTAGGGCATAAGATGGCACCATGGAAACTAGGGCATAAGATGGCACCATGGAAACTAGGGCATAAGCTTGCACCCCCTCTCACCATCAAAACTAGGGCATAAGATGGCACCTCCTCTCACCATGGAAACTAGGGCATAAGATGGCACCATGGAAACTAGGGCATAAGATGACACCATGGAAACTAGGGCATAAGATGGCACCATGGAAACTAGGGCATAAGATGGCACCATGGAAACTAGGGCATAAGCTTGCACCCCCTCTCACCATCAAAACTAGGGCATAAGATGGCACCTCCTCTCACCATGGAAACTAGGGCATAAGATGGCACCATGGAAACTAGGGCATAAGATGACACCATGGAAACTAGGGCATAAGATGGCACCATGGAAACTAGGGCATAAGATGGCACCATGTAAACTAGGGCATAAGCTTGCACCCCCTCTCACCATCAAAACTAGGGCATAAGATGGCACCTCTTCTCACCATGGAAACTAGGGCATAAGATGGCACCATGGCAACTAGGGCATAAGATGGCACCATGGAAACTAGGGCATAAGCTTGCACCCCCTCTCACCATCAAAACTAGGGCATAAGATGGCACCTCCTCTCACCATGGCAACTAGTGCATAATATGGCACCATGGAAACTAGGGCATAAGATGGCACCATGGCAACTAGGGCATAAGATGGCACCATGGAAACTAGGGCATAAGATGGCACCTCCTCTCACCATGGCAACTAGGGCATAAGATGGCACCATGGAAACTAGGGCATAAGATGGCACCATGGAAACTAGGGCATAAGATGGCACCATGGAAACTAGGGCATAAGATGGCACCATGGAAACTAGGGCATAAGATGGCACCATGGAAACTAGGGCATAAGATGGCACCATGGAAACTAGGGCATAAGCTTGCACCCCCTCTCACCATCAAAACTAGGGCATAAGATGGCACCTCCTCTCACCATGGCAACTAGGGCGAGAGATGGCACCATGGAAACTAGGGCATAAGATGGCATCCCCTCTCACCATGGCAACTAGGGCATAAGATGGCACCTCCTCTCACCATGGCAACTAGGGCATAAGATGGCACCATGGCAACTAGGGCATAAGATGGCACCATGGCAACTAGGGCATAAGATGGCACCATGGCAACTAGGGCATAAGATGGCACCATGGCAACTAGGGCATAAGATGGCACCATGGAAACTAGGGCATAAGATGGCACCATGGAAACTAGGGCATAAGATGGCACCATGGCAACTAGGGCATAAGATGGCACGATGGAAACTAGGGCATAAGATGGCACCATGGAAACTAGGGCATAAGATGGCACCATGGAAACTAGGGCATAAGATGGCACCCCCTCTCACCATCAAAACTAGGGCATAAGATGGCACCTCCTCTCACCATGGCAACTAGGGCATAAGATGGCACCATGGCAACTAGGGCATAAGATGGCACCATGGAAACTAGGGCATAAGATGGCACCATGGCAACTAGGGCATAAGATGGCACCATGGCAACTAGGGCATAAGATGGCACCATGGCAACTAGGGCATAAGATGGCACCATGGCAACTAGGGCATAAGATGGCACCATGGCAACTAGGGCATAAGATGGCACCATGGCAACTAGGGAGTATGCTATGTGTGTGAATGAGCAAAGATGCCAACACAGGGTGGATTCTTGGTATTTGGCCTTGGATAGTACAGACTACAGAGTGTGATCAAACATATCTGAACACTCCAGTGGAAAATATTCCTCAACCCACTAGCTGTGGAACATTTTCACATAGTAGACTGGGGCAAGATCTAAGGAATCCAATGGGACAGTGAAAGTTCTTAGACAAAGACAGCCCTTGTAGTGCCAAGTCTGCGGCACACTGTTAGTTAGTTAGTTAGCCACAACCTAAAACTAACTCTAATTGGTCAAGCGCTTGACCCAAACGCTAAACCAACAACTTGTGATCATGTTGTCGTTGTGACCTCCACACGGACGTTCTTGATGTATTCAGTTTTACAGCTGATGAGGACCATGAGGACTTGCTTGATCAAGACAAGCTTGTCCAGAGACTTGGCCTCTTTTTAGGGAAATCTCATATTTTTAAAGGGTCTCTTTTTTTGTATCTTGTTCCTTCCTTTTTGGCAGAAGGCATGAAAGTGTGCCACATTATCTTTGGTAAGATATGAAGAATGACCCAGAACCTTGAGGTGCAGTGGAAACACAATCCTCTCCAAGGTTTCTCATAGTCATTCACATTGACGTCCCACTGGGGTGAGTTTTCCTTGCCCGTATGTGGGCTCTGTACCGAGGACGTCGTTGTGGCTTGTACAGCCCTTTGAGACACTTGTCATTTAGGGCTATATAAATAAACATTGATTGATTGATTGATTTGTGATTGCTGTAAGAAAAACAACAAACAAACAGATTTCGATGGAAAAGAGGCTCCTTATTCAAAACCCCAAGCAAAGAAGAAAAACCACAGAAAATCACAGGACTTTGCAAAAAATGGTTTCTTGTAAACCTTTGAAGTTGAACCAGTTGATCTTAGTTTTTCTTTCAAAAGGTGTCATGGCCGACTACTGGTGTGGCATGAAATATTATTGCCTTTTATGACCACCGCCGTCTTAACCATTGTTGTTTTTGGAAACTTTATCTTGAAATTAGCTTGCATTTTGTCCGACAAGCGTAGCTTTTGTCCGGCATTCCAACAGGTCCATTCAAGGTTTTGTAACAGAAGTGGACTGCCACAGCACCATTAATAACAGCCCCTTCAGAGCTTAAGAGATAAAAAGAAGGTCAACAACTGCTGACAAGTGGCCAGATTATTTCCATTGGCATAAGTGAGCGACCCTCTTACTGACAGCCGGCGTCACGTTGCCAAATGGAAGCGAGAGATTCTTTGGCCCTGCTAAAGACCCAGTGAAGACATGGCCGATCATAGGTCAAACGGCCACTCATTGAAGGAGACTTCTTTTTAGACCTCGTTAAAGCCACAACTTGACATTGTCGCCTCATAACCCTTACAATGCTAAATTGGTACAGCCCACCACAGGCGGTGTGAAGGTATGACTTTCTTAACGTTTTACTTCTTCGCTCTATTTCTTTGTAACAACTTCATCGCTCTGTGTCTTGTACAAGAACTTGTACAGAAATAAATCTTCTGTGGGATGGGTTGGCATACCCTGAGCTATAAGCATGAATAGCAAAATGTCTTTTTGTTTGCGTCAAATATCCGTGACATCATTCAAAACATTTCTTACTCTACTTCCTGAGATGCAGTTGTGTGTATCAATTAGGACAGGGTGTGTATCAATTAGGACAGGGTGTGTATCAATTAGGACAGTGTGTGTATCAATTAGGACAGTGTGTGTATCAATTAGGACAGGGTGTGTATCAATTAGGACAGTGTGTGTATCAATTAGGACAGGGTGTGTATCAATTAGGACAGGGTGTGTATCAATTAGGACAGTGTGTGTATCAATTAGGACAGTGTGTGTATCAATTAGGACAGGGTGTGTATCAATTAGGACAGGGTGTGTATCAATTAGGACAGTGTGTGTATCAATTAGGACAGGGTGTGTATCAATTAGGACAGGGTGTGTATCAATTAGGACAGTGTGTGTATCAATTAGGACAGGGTGTGTATCAATTAGGACAGGGTGTGTATCAATTAGGACAGTGTGTGTATCAATTAGGACAGTGTGTGTATCAATTAGGACAGGGTGTGTATCAATTAGGACAGGGTGTGTATCAATTAGGACAGGGCTGTCCTAACTACGGCATCTTTGGTTTCATCAGGAGCATTGCCAGCGGGGTGCCGACAGCTCCATTGCAAATAGTCTAGTTGCTACAAATGTTCCACCATCTTGTGGACAATGTGAGTAAATCAGGTCAATGATCTTGAAGTTTTTGTAGATGTCTCCACGGCATATGCTGTACTTATACGACCCAATCCAAACAACCTTTCCCACTCATGGCGCGCAGACTGGGACCGACACAGGAAATCAACGCAACCCGCTCACTGAACTTTGTGGATGTTATAAAAAATGTCCAAACACCATACATAATTCTAAATTCAACCCACTCAAATCCATTACAATGCATGATGGGAAAAATGCAAAACAGTCTCCACACGTATCCATGTTTAGCTGCTTGATATTTCTGATTGATTACAAAACTTTAAGGAGGTCGTCATGGAAGGAAACAATGTAGGAGTCAAACTTACACATCCTCTTAATATACAATTATATTCATTATTAATTAGACATCCATTATATTGATATAGTATATGTATATGTATATGTACTGTATATGTATAAGTGGGCTTTTGGCCCGATGCGGCCCCCCAAGTCCAAAAGTTTGGACATCCCTGATTGAGGAGGTCGGAGGGTGTGGAGCTGTTAAGACTGTCTGCTGCTCCTCCTTGAGTCCGTCATGTTTGTCACTTGCTCAAAGGTTCTGGTGTCTCAGCACTTGCTCAAAGGTTCTGGTGGCTCAGCACTTGCTCAAAGGCTCTGCTGGCTTAGCACTTGCTCAAAGGTTCTGGTGGCTCAGCACTTGCTCAAAGGTTCTGGTGTCTCAGCCCTTGCGGGACTCCGGGCTGCTAATCCTCAACAAGTTCTGCGCTGGCTCCAGTTGGCCTCTTTACCAAGAGGTGTGAATTCTCTCTCATTAGCTCTCAGATACTTGAACTTCTTCCTTGGGGAGTTGAGGACAGGCTATGTAATAAGAGAGGACTCGGGGGGCCTTCCTCTTCCTCTTCCTCTTCCTGCGCTTCTCAGTCCACTCATTAGTCCATCCGAGAGGCAACATGAAATATTCAATAAAACACAGGTGTACAACTATTTATATTCCCGTTAAATATGTTCTGAAAAAGAGTAGAATTGATGAGTATGAGCGTAGAAAGAGAAAAGGTGTGTTACTAGAAGTACAACTAAAGCTTTTATAGATTTATAGTCCGACATCCTCCATGGCAGCCATTTGGAGAAAGAGTGGGACTTGAGCAGGGATTGACTGAGCAGCTGTTGGGGATTATGTCTGCCTTCTTGTTGACCTTGAGGCCCTGCTTGATGGGATTGCATCAACGCTATTTTAAGACCAGGAGGTTTGTTCTCCCCCTCCCCAAAACTCAGACCTCCCGACACCCTCAATTACGTGCTGCCTTTTTCCATTCAAGCCTTGTAAGAACGTACCTGAAGTTATGCCACAGTGGAACCCACAGAACCCAAAGCAGACATCTTCAGCCACAACAACACGGTGGTGCTTTGGTGGAACTTGTGTCCACATTTACTTTTACAGACCATCTTCACCATACGAAGACCAAGGTGCATGAGACAGCCATAGACATCCATCTATTTTCTACCGCTTGTCCAGTTTGGGGTCGCGGGGGGTGCTGGAGCCTATCTCAGCTGCATTGGGGCGGTAGGCGGGGTACACCCGGGACAAGGAAGGCGGGGTAGACCCTGGACAAGGAAGGCGGGGTAGATCCTGGACAAGGAAGGCGGGGTACACACTGGACAAGGAAGGCGGGGTAGACCCTGGACAAGTCACCTTCTCATCAACACAGATGTACAACACTCACATTCACATTCACATTCACACACATTTAGTGTTGAGCCTAGACATACTTTATGTAAAAACTGTTTGAAATGTGTTGGGGAAGGCACATCAGCAGAGGGTTGGCCATGGCTCCAGGAGTCTTGGTCTCATTGAGGATGATGCGGAGCACAAAGTGGGGCTGAGTGGACCTCAAATGGGTCGTTAGCTTATTCCGGTTCTGCGATCAATGTGAATGAATAATAATGACGTACATTTATGTACAAAATGATTCATCCAAAGACCAAATAATCTTCAAAAGCACCTTTTGAAAGGCTGAGACCGTCTGCCAAGCATACTTGCCAACCCTCACCATTTTCCCGGGAGACTGCCGAATTTCAGTGCCCCTCCCGAAAATCTCCCGGGGTAACCATTCTCCCGAATTTCTCCCGATTTCCACCCGGACAACAATATTGGGGGCGTGCCTTAAAGGTACTGCCTTTAGCGTCCTCTACAACCTGTCTGACTGCCTTTAGCGTCCTCTACAACCTCTCTGACTGCCTTTAGTGTCCTCTACAACATGTCTGACTGCCTTTAGCGTCCTCTACAACCTGTCTGACTGCCTTTAGCGTCCTCTACAACCTCTCTGACTGCCTTTAGTGTCCTCTACAACATGTCTGACTGCCTTTAGCGTCCTCTACAACCTGTCTGACTGCCTTTAGCGTCCTCTACAACCTGTCTGACTGCCTTTAGCGTCCTCTACAACCTCTCTGACTGCCTTTAGTGTCCTCTACAACATGTCTGACTGCCTTTAGCGTCCTCTACAACCTGTCTGACTGCCTTTAGCGTCCTCTACAACCTGTCTGACTGCCTTTAGCGTCCTCTACAACCTCTCTGACTGCCTTTAGTGTCCTCTACAACATGTCTGACTGCCTTTAGCGTCCTCTACAACCTGTCTGACTGCCTTTAGCGTCCTCTACAACCTGTCTGACTGCCTTTAGCGTCCTCTACAACCTGTCTGACTGCCTTTAGCGTCCTCTACAACATGTCTGACTGCCTTTAGCGTCCTCTACAACCTGTCTGACTGCCTTTAGCGTCCTCTACAACCTGTCTGACTGCCTTTAGCGTCCTCTACAACCTCTCTGACTGCCTTTAGTGTCCTCTACAACATGTCTGACTGCCTTTAGCGTCCTCTACAACCTGTCTGACTGCCTTTAGCGTCCTCTACAACCTGTCTGACTGCCTTTAGTGTCCTCTACAACCTGTCTGACTGCCTTTAGCGTCCTCTACAACCTGTCTGACTGCCTTTAGCGTCCTCTACAACCTGTCTGACTGCCTTTAGCGTCCTCTACAACCTGTCTGACTGCCTTTAGCGTCCTCTACAACCTCTCTGACTGCCTTTAGTGTCCTCTACAACATGTCTGACTGCCTTTAGTGTCCTCTACAACATGTCTGACTGCCTTTAGTGTCCTCTACAACATGTCTGACTGCCTTTAGTGTCCTCTACAACATGTCTGACTGCCTTTAGCGTCCTCTACAACCTGTCTGACTGTCTCAACCCCGCCATCCCATCTCCCGAATTCAGAGGTCTCAAGGTTGGCAAGTATGCTGCCAAGATGAATCCTTTCTGTTCTTCTCTCTCTGGCCTTCACTAGTGATGCGCGGATCGATACTGAAATATCGATACCGCAGATACCAGATCTTTATACCCCCGTATGGATCCTCAAATCAAAATAGATACTTTTGATATTTTAGATCAGGGGTGCTGAGATAGGCTCCAGCATCCCCCGGGACAAGAGGTAGAAAATGGATGGGGGTGTCCAAAGTTTTTCCACCAAGGGCCGCATACTGAAAAGTCAAAGTATGGTGCTGACTATGATGAAACATTTTCACCTGTGGTACGTTTCAGCTCTATTCGTACGTTATTGTCCTTTGCCACTCAAAACAATTGACATGTACACCAGATGGATGTTGTAACTGCATTCCTTAATGGGCACCTGGAAGAAGAAATCTACATGGAGCAGCCAGAGGGCTACATCAAACCAGGGCAGGAACACCTGGTATGCAAACTAAAAAAATCCATCTATGGACTGAAGCCGTCTCCTCGCTGCTGGAGCAAGGCTTTCACAGAGTTTATGATGGAAATTGGATTCAAGCAAAGCACATCAGACCCGTGTGTTCGTGAGATCAAGAAAAGAGCTTGAGATACTCGCAGTTTACGTCGATGATTTGATTGTGATAACAAAGTCAACTGAGAGCATGAACGAGCTCAAAGTGGCTCTCAAGGAGCGCTACAAGATGAAAGACATGGGAGAGCTGTCCTATATCCTGGGCATCTCTGTGATCCAAGATAAAGAGAAGAATCGTGTAAGAAGCATTACATTGAAGCCATACTTCAGAAATATGGAATGGATCATGCAAATCCTGTGGCAACTCCTGCTGATGCCAATGTCAAATTGAGAAAGAGCGATGGTGTCAGTAAGCAAGTGGACCAGCATACCAATCAGTCAATGGTGGCAAGTCTACTGTATGCTGCAATGGCCACACGACCAGACATAGCTCAAGCAGTGAGTGCTGAGTCAAAGTTCAACGCAAATCCAGATGCTGCACATCTGACCGCTGTGAAGAGGATACTTCCATACTTGAAAGGGACAGTGAACTTTGCTCTCAAGTATGAGCAGTCAGACTCTGGAGCTTTGATTGGATTCTCAGATGCTGACTGGGCTGGAGATCAGGAGGACCGACGCTCAACAACAGGCAACGTTTTTCTACTGAGTAGAGGAGCAGTGAGCTGGCTCAGCAAGAAACTAGCAACAGTTGCACTTTCAACAGCAGAAGCGGAGTACATCGCACTCAGTCAAGCCGCTCAAGAAGGAATCTGGCTAAAAAGATTACTGAGTGATCTCGGAGTAAAAACTATGTCCACAGTGATCCTGGAAGACAACCAAGGAGCCATCGCAATCGCAAAGAATCCTGTGAACCACTCCAGGACCAAACATAGACATTCGCTATCACTACATCCGTGAATGTGTGCAGAATGGACAAATAGAAGTGCAATATTGTCCAACAAATGACATGAAAGCGGATATATTTACCAAACCACTGCCTAGACAGAAGTTGCAATATCTCAGAGGTGAGATTGGACTTTTCCCTATTTAGATCAAGTGGTTAGTTGTGCTTGACAGGTGTACGCCCAACGCTGCCAGTTGTGCTTGACAGGTGTACGCCCAACGCTGCCTGTTGTGCTTGACAGGTGTACGCCCAACGCTGCCAGTTGTGCTTGACAGGTGTACGCCCAACGCAGCCAGTTGTGCTTGACAGGTGTACGCCCAACGCAGCCAGTTGTGCTTGACAGGTGTACGCCCAACGCAGCCAGTTGTGCTTGACAGGTGTACGCCCAACGCTGCCAGTTGTGCTTGACAGGTGTACGCCCAACGCTGCCAGTTGTGCTTGACAGGTGTACACCCAACGCTGACAGTTGTGCTTGACAGGTGCACGCCCAACGCTGCCAGTTGTGCTTGACAGGTGTACGCCCAACGCAGCCAGTTGTGCTTGACAGGTGTACGCCCAACGCAGCCAGTTGTGCTTGACAGGTGTACGCCCAACGCTGCCAGTTGTGCTTGACAGGTGTACGCCCAACGCTGCCAGTTGTGCTTGACAGGTGTACACCCAACGCTGACAGTTGTGCTTGACAGGTGTACGCCCAACGCAGCCAGTTGTGCTTGACAGGTGTACGCCCAACGCAGCCAGTTGTGCTTGACAGGTGTACGCCCAACGCAGCCAGTTGTGCTTGACAGGTGTACGCCCAACGCAGCCAGTTGTGCTTGACAGGTGTACGCCCAACGCAGCCAGTTGTGCTTGACAGGTGTACGCCCAACGCAGCCAGTTGTGCTTGACAGGTGTACGCCCAACGCTGCCAGTTGTGCTTGACAGGTGTACGCCCAACGCTGCCAGTTGTGCTTGACTGGCAGGTCCAGATGGGTCTCCCCTCCACCTCCTGTCCCCCCAAGCTCAGCACTGCCCTGTGCTCCTTATCTAAGGAATGTTATGGCAGTCTCAACAGTGCTCTGCCTGTCTACTCAAGGACACTCGAATCCAAGCACTTTGTACCACACGAGACATTAGCTGATGTAAATATGACTATAGGAGTTTTAGAAAGAAGTAACACTTAAATATGGATATGATTCTGATCTGCTTCCATCAATATATATATACAAACCGTTTCCATATGAGTTGGGAAATGGTGTTAGATGTAAATATAAACGGAATACAATGATTTGCAAATCCTTTTCAAGCCATATTCAGTTGAATATGCTACAAAGACAACATATTTCATGTTCAAACTCATAAACTTTATTTTGTTGCAAATAATCATTAACTTTAGAATTTCATGGCTGCAACACGTGACAAAGTAGTTGTGAAAGGGCATGTTCACCACTGTGTTACATGGCCTTTCCTTTTAACAACACTCAGTAAAGGTTTGGGAAGTGAGGAGACACATTTTTGAAGTGGAATTCTTTCCCATTCTTGCTTGATGTACAGCTTAAGTTGTTCAACAGTCCGGGGGTCTCCCTTCTCACATTGCAGGTGCCACACATTTGCAATGTCTGGACTACAGGCAGGCCAGTCTAGTACCCACACTATTTTACTATGAAGCCACGTTGATGTAACACGTGGCTTGGCATTGTCTTGCAGAAATAAGCAGGGGCGTCCATGATAACGTTGCTTGGATGGCAACATATGTTGCTCCAAAAGCTGTATGTACCTTTCAGCATTAATGGTGCCTTCACAGATGTGTAAGTTACCCATGTCTTGACCACTAATACACCCCCATACCATCACACATGCTGCCTTTTACACTTTCACCCTAGAACAATCCGGATGGTTCTTTTCCTCTTTGGTCCGGAGGACACGACGTCCACAGTTTCCAAAAACAATGTGAAATGTGGACTCGTCAGACCACAGAAGACTTTTCCACTTTGTATCAGTCCATCTTAGATGAGCTCAGGCCCAGCGAAGCTGACAGCGTTTCTGGGTGTTGTTGATAAACGCTTTTCACCTTGCATAGGAGAGTTTTAACTTGCACTTACAGATGTAGCGACCAACTGTAGTTACTGACAGTGGTTTTCTGAAGTGTTCCTGAGCCCATGTGGTGATATCCTTTACACACTGATGTGGCTTGTGGATGCAGTACAGCCTGAGGGATGGAAGGTCACGGGCTTAGCTGCTTACGTGCAGTGATTTCTCCACATTCTCTTTGATGATATTACGGAGCGTAGATGGTGAAATACCTCAATTCCTTGCAATAGCTGCTTGAGAAAGGTTGTTCTTAAACTGTTCAACAATTTGCTCAGGCATTTGTTGACAAAGTGGTGACCCTCGCCCCATCCTTGTTTGTGAATGACTGAGCATTTCATGGAATCTACTTTTATAGCCAATCATGGCACCCACCTGTTCCCAATTAGCCTGCACACCTGTGGGATGTTCCAAATAAGTGTTTGATGAGCATTCCTCAACTTTATCAGTATTTATTGCCACCTTTCCCAACTTCTTTGTCACGTGTTGCTGCCATCAAATTATAAAGTTAATGATTATTTGCACAAAAAAAATAAAGTTTATGAGTTTGAACATGAAATATGTTGTCTTTGTAGCATATTCAACTGAATATGGCTTGAAAAGGATTTGCAAATCATTGTATTCTGTTTATATTTACATCTAACACCATTTCACAAATCATATGGAAACGGGGTTTGTATATATATATATATATATATATATATATATATATATATATATATACATACATGTATGTATTGTGGTGGATTGTCCAGAGCTTAAACAGCAACAATAGTACAAAAAGTGTATTTAGCCATTATGAAGTGAGATTGAGTTGTCCATGCAGACACACAAACGTCCTCCGGATGTTACGGCTCAGACCCCCGACATCTGCACGTAACTTGGGACACGCCCACGGCCGCGCAAATCCAGGGACACGCCGTGCACGTGTCCGCCCTGCAGCAGCCGCCAGCTGCAAACACTCACCGGCTATCGGCACACCTGAGACTGATGAGGGTGTGCCGGATAAAGGCAGGGTGGACCCAAGGATGGGCGCGGGAACTTAGTTTTGTCATGGTGTTCAGTAAGCAACAAGCTTTATGCTCTATTCTGGTTTTCCCTCTCCGTGGCTTACTTGTCCCTGCAGTACTTACTTGTCCCTTGTTGTCCCCGCAGTACTTACTTGTCTCTTGTTTTGTCCCTGCAGTACTTACTTGTCCCTTGTTTTGTCCCGCAGTACTTACTTGTCTCTTGTTGTCCCTGCAGTACTTACTTGTCTCTTGTTTTGTCCCTGCAGTACTTACTTGTCCCTTGTTTTGTCCCGCAGTACTTACTTGTCTCTTGTTGTCCCTGCAGTACTTACTTGTCTCTTGTTGTCCCCGCAGTACTTACTTGTCTCTTGTTGTCCCCGCAGTACTTACTTGTCTCTTGTTGTCCCTGCAGTACTTACTTGTCTCTTGTTGTCCCCGCAGTACTTACTTGTCTCTTGTTGTCCCTGCAGTACTTACTTGTCCCTTGTTTTGTCCCGCAGTACTTACTTGTCTCTTGTTGTCCCCGCAGTACTTACTTGTCTCTTGTTTTGTCCCGCAGTACTTACTTGTCTCTTGTTTTGTCCCGCAGTACTTACTTGTCCCTTGTTTTGTCCCGCAGTACTTACTTGTCCCTTGTTTTGTCCCGCAGTACCCTCCGTCACCTGGACTGTGAGCTGTGCGTCTCACTATTCCCTGGATCTTCCCGTGTTTTGGACTGGCTTCCTCGTTTCCCGGCTTCTCGCTCGCCCCCCGGACTCTGACGTCTCTCTCTCTGCCCCACGGACTCTGACGTCTCTCTCTCTGCCCCACGGACTCTGACGTCTCTCTCTCTGCCCCACGGACTCTGACGTCTCTCTCTCTGCCCCACGGACTCTGACGTCTCTCTCTCTGCCCCACGGACTCTGACGTCTCTCTCTGCCCCACGGACTCTGACGTCTCTCTCTGCCCCAAGACTCTGACGTCTCTCTCTCTGCCCCACGGACTCTGACGTCTCTCTCTCTGCCCCACGGACTCTGACGTCTCTCTCTGCCCCACGGACTCTGACGTCTCTCTCTGCCCCACGGACTCTGACGTCTCTCTCTGCCCCACGGACTCTGACGTCTCTCTCTGCCCCACGGACTCTGACGTCTCTCTCTGCCCCACGGACTCTGACGTCTCTCTCTCTGCCCCACGGACTCTGACGTCTCTCTCTCTGCCCCACGGACTCTGACGTCTCTCTCTGCCCCACGGACTCTGACGTCTCTCTCTGCCCCACGGACTCTGACGTCTCTCTCTCTGCCCCACGGACTCTGACGTCTCTCTCTCTGCCCCACGGACTCTGACGTCTCTCTCTCTGCCCCACGGACTCTGACGTCTCTCTCTCTGCCCCACGGACTCTGACGTCTCTCTCTCTGCCCCCCGGACTCTGACGCCTCTCTCTCTGCCCCACGGACTCTGACGTCTCTCTCTCTGCCCCACGGACTCTGACGTCTCTCTCTCTGCCCCACGGACTCTGACGTCTCTCTCTCTGCCCCACGGACTCTGACGTCTCTCTCTCTGCCCCACGGACTCTGACGTCTCTCTCTCTGCCCCACGGACTCTGACGTCTCTCTCTCTGCCCCACGGACTCTGACGTCTCTCTCTGCCCCACGGACTCTGACGTCTCTCTCTGCCCCAAGACTCTGACGTCTCTCTCTCTGCCCCACGGACTCTGACGTCTCTCTCTCTGCCCCACGGACTCTGACGTCTCTCTCTCTGCCCCACGGACTCTGACGTCTCTCTCTCTGCCCCACGGACTCTGACGTCTCTCTCTCTGCCCCACGGACTCTGACGTCTCTCTCTGCCCCACGGACTCTGACGTCTCTCTCTGCCCCAAGACTCTGACGTCTCTCTCTCTGCCCCACGGACTCTGACGTCTCTCTCTCTGCCCCACGGACTCTGACGTCTCTCTCTCTGCCCCACGGACTCTGACGTCTCTCTCTCTGCCCCACGGACTCTGACGTCTCTCTCTCTGCCCCACGGACTCTGACGTCTCTCTCTGCCCCACGGACTCTGACGTCTCTCTCTGCCCCACGGACTCTGACGTCTCTCTCTCTGCCCCACGGACTCTGACGTCTCTCTCTCTGCCCCACGGACTCTGACGTCTCTCTCTCTGCCCCACGGACTCTGACGTCTCTCTCTCTGCCCCACGGACTCTGACGTCTCTCTCTCTGCCCCACGGACTCTGACGTCTCTCTCTCTGCCCCACGGACTCTGACGTCTCTCTCTGCCCCAAGACTCTGACGTCTCTCTCTCTGCCCCACGGACTCTGACGTCTCTCTCTCTGCCCCACGGACTCTGACGTCTCTCTCTCTGCCCCACGGACTCTGACGTCTCTCTCTCTGCCCCACGGACTCTGACGTCTCTCTCTCTGCCCCACGGACTCTGACGTCTCTCTCTGCCCCACGGACTCTGACGTCTCTCTCTGCCCCAAGACTCTGACGTCTCTCTCTCTGCCCCACGGACTCTGACGTCTCTCTCTCTGCCCCACGGACTCTGACGTCTCTCTCTCTGCCCCCCGGACTCTGACGTCTCTCTCTGCCCCACGGACTCTGACGTCTCTCTCTCTGCCCCACGGACCCCTCGCGCATCTTGGACCCCTTTTGCCTTGCCCAATTTGGACTTGTCTACTTACTCATCCAACATCACGGTAATACACAATAGCAACATCAGGTAATACACAACAGCTAACTACACACACAGTCTTACATCACACACTCTGCTATTTTGGTCACACACTTCATTCTATAGTGTAGTTGTATTGGTTATTATTATATATATATATATATATATATATATATATATATATATATATATATATATATAGTAAAACATTGTTCATACTGCCCCCTGGTGTATGTTTGCCGTCACCTCCCCTAGTAAACATAACACCGGAGGACACACAAAAGCAATCAATCTCGAGTCCCGGTCTCCTGCCATTTTTATCTGTTGGTTCGTGCGTCACTTCTTTCTCGTGCGTCATTTGTTTTTGCAACATCCTTGGATTCCTTAATCATACTTCAACAATCCAAACATTCTGTAGACAGGTTGGCACCACTTAATATTCACTTTTGTCCCACACCCGAGGACACAGAATAGAAGAGGAATTAAATGAGCATACATTCTTGACAGACATAAAATATAGGTCAAAGGTCAGAAATTCTACTACAGTATATATATATATATATATATATATATATATATATATATATATATATATATATATATATATATATATATATATATATATAGGGTTAGTCTTCCTCTCAGGGAATAAAAGACACTGATCCATACCAAATTCTTTGGGATGACATAAATGTTGAGTAAGAAGGACCACCAAGACAGAATAGCAATACAAAAGTTTTACTTAAGTCAAGAAGATAATTGTCCACATACCTCATGTATAATATTGTATTATATACAATCATGTATAATATTGTATTATATGCAATCATGTATAATAATGTATTATTTACAATCATGTATAATATTGTATTTTATACAATCATGTATAATGTATTATTTACAATCATGTATAATATTGTATTATATGCAATCATCTATAATATTGTATTTTATACAATCATGTATAATATTGTATTTTATACAATCATGTATAATATTGTATTATTTACAATCATGTATAATATTGTATTATATACAATCATGTATAATATTGTATTATATACAATCATGTATAATATTGTATTATATACAATCATGTATAATATTGTATTATATACAATCATGTATAATATTGTATTATTTACAATCATGTATAATATTGTATTATATACAATCATGTATAATATTGTATTATTTACAATCATGTATAATATTGTATTATATACAATCATGTATAATATTGTATTATTTACAATCATGTATAATATTGTATTATATACAATCATGTATAATATTGTATTTTATACACTGTTCAATCTCACTGTGGAATACAAATATACCAACATTTTATTTTTTTATTTTGAAAAACAGACCAAGGGACTCCAAATTCACTTTAATTGCTTGCAAATGTATGTATATATATATATATATATATATATATATATATATATATATATATATATATATATATATATATATATATATATATATATATATATATATATATGTATATGTATATGTATATATATATATATATATATATATATATATATGTATATATATATATATATATATATATATATATATATATATATATATATATATATATATATATATATATATATATATATATATATATATATATATATATGTATATGTATATATATATATATATATATATATATATATATATATGTATATGTATATGTATATATATATATATATATATATATATATATATATATATATATATATATATATATATATATATATATATATAATATACAGTACAGGCCAAAAGTTTGGACACACCTTCTCCTCATTCAATGTGTTGTCTTTATGTTCATGACTATTTACATTGTAGATTGTCACATGAAAACTATGAATGAACACATGAGGAGTTATGTACTTAACAAAAGAAGGTGAAATAACTGAAAACATGTTTTATATTCTAGTTTCTTCAAAATAGTCACCCTTTGCTCTGATTACTGCTTTGCACACTCTTGGCATTCTCTCCATAAGCTTCAAGCACACCTGTGACGTGAAGACTATTTCAGGTGACTACCTCATGTTTTCAGTTATTTCACCTTTTTTTGTGTTAAGTACATAACTCCTCATGTGTTCATTCATAGTTGTCATGTGACAATCTACAATGTTAATAGTCATGGAAATAAAGAAAACACATTGAATGAGGAGAAGGTGTGTCCAAACTTTTGGCCTCTACTATATATATATATATATATATATATATATATATATATATATATATATATATATATATATATATATATATATATATATATATATATATATATATATATATATATATATATATATATATATACATATGTATGTGTTTATATACCAAGTGTACACTACCGTTCAAAAGTTTGGGGTCACATGTAAATGTCCTTATTTTTGAAGGAAAAGCACTGTACTTTTCAATGAAGATAACTTTAAACTAGTCTTAACTTTACAGAAATACACTCTATACATTGCTAAAGTGGTAAATGACTATTCTAGCTGCAAATGTCTGGTTTTTGGTGCAATATCTACATAGGTGTATAGAGGCCCATTTCCAGCAACTATCACTCCAGTGTTCTAATGGTACAATGTGTTTGCTCATTGGCTCAGAAGGCTAATTGATGATTAGAAAACCCTTGTGCAATCATGTTCACACATCTGAAAACACTTTAGCTCGTTACAGAAGCTACAAAACTGACCTTCCTTTGAGCAGATTGAGTTTCTGGAGCATCACATTTGTGGGCTCAATTAAACGCTCAAAATGGCCAGAAAAAGAGAACTTTCATCTGAAACTCCACAGTCTATTCTTCTTCTTAGAAATGAAGACTATTCTACTAAATTGTTTGGGTGACCCCAAACTTTTGAACGGTAGTGTATATATATATATATATATATATACCATACCATACCATACCAACTTTATTTATAAAGCCCTTTAAAAACAACCACAGTTGAAAAACAAAGGGCTGTACACCACAAAGAAATAAAGGCAAAGGACAGACTAAAAAATAAAATTTAAAACAGAAGTAAAATACACATTAAAAAAGCAAATACAAAATTACCCTAAGAACAATTTTGTTAGATAAAAAGCAGTTAAAAAAGTTAAAAGTTAAAAACAGTTTAAAGTCTCATGCTGGGTTAAAAGCCAGTGAATAAAAATGGGTTTTAAGAAGGGTCTTAAAAATAGCCAAAGAAGGGGCCTGTCTCACATGAAGTGGAAGATCATTCCAGAGTTTTGGGCCCGCAACAGAGAAGGCTCTGTCCCCCCTGAGCTTACGCTTGGATTTGGGTACCTCCAGGATCAGCTGATCAGCTGACCTGAGGGACCGGGTGGGGGCATAGAGGTGGAGCAGCTCAGAGAGGTAAGGTGGGGCAAGACCATGTAAGGATTTAAAAACAAGTAAGATCATTTTAAAATGGACTCTAAAAGACACAGGCAGCCAGTGGAGGGAGGCTAAAACAGGAGTAATGTGCTCTCTTTTTCTTGTGTTTGTTAAAAGTCGGGCAGCTGCATTTTGGACCAGCTGCAGACGTGAGAGGGAGGACTGACTAATTCCAAAATATAAAGCGTTACAGTAATCCAGCCGAGATGTAATAAAGGCATGGATTACTGTCTCAAACTGTTGCCTAGAAAGCAGGTTTTTAACCTTAGCCAGCTGACGTAAATAAAAAAAGCTGGCTTTCACCACTGTGCCAATCTGACGGTCCAATTTAAAATCACTGTCAATACGAAAACCCAGGTTGGTGATCATGGGCTTAACGTACAAAGCCAAGGGGCCAAAGTCAACAGGGGGAAGCTCACAGGTACCACTAGGTCCAAACACTATTACTTCTGTCTTCTTTTCATTGAAGTTTAAGAAGTTTAGGGCCATCCAGGCCTTGATGTCATCAAGACAAGCAAGTAATGGCTGTATTGAAGAGGCATGATTTTTCTTTAACGGAAAATAAATTTGTGTGTCATCAGCGTAACAATGAAAACAAATACCATGCTTTCTTAGGATTGAGCCCAGGGGAAGTAAATAAATAGAAAAGAGCAGTGGTCCTAAAACTGAGCCCTGTGGGACCCCACATGTTAAGGGAGCAACAGAAGATTCAGAACCAGCAACATTTACAGAGAAGGTCCTGTTAGTCAAATATGACTTCAGCCAACTCAGGGCAGTACCACAGATGCCCACTTGATGTTGTAGGCGGCTAATTAAAATATTATGGTCCACCGTATCAAATGCTGCATATACATATATATATATATATATATATATATATATATATATATATATATATATATATACATATATATATATATATATATATATATATATACATACATATACATATACATATATATATATATATATATATATATATATATATATATATATATACATACATATATATATATATATATATATATATATATATATATATATATATATATATATATATATATATATATACATACATACATACAGGTAAAAGCCAGTAAATTAGAATATTTTGAAAAACTTGATTTATTTCAGTAATTGCATTCAAAAGGTGTAACTTGTACATTATATTTATTCATTGCACACAGACTGATGCATTCAAATGTTTATTTCATTTAATTTTGATGATTTGAAGTGGCAACAAATGAAAATCCAAAATTCCGTGTGTCACAAAATTAGAATATTACTTAAGGCTAATACAAAAAAGGGATTTTTAGAAATGTTGGCCAACTGAAAAGTATGAAAATGAAAAATATGAGCATGTACAATACTCAATACTTGGTTGGAGCTCCTTTTGCCTCAATTACTGCGTTAATGCGGCGTGGCATGGAGTCCATGAGTTTCTGGCACTGCTCAGGTGTTATGAGAGCCCAGGTTGCTCTGATAGTGGCCTTCAACTCTTCTGCCTTTTTGGGTCTGGCATTCTGCATCTTCCTTTTCACAATACCCCACAGATTTTCTATGGGGCTAAGGTCAGGGGAGTTGGCGGGCCAATTTAGAACAGAAATACCATGGTCCGTAAACCAGGCACGGGTAGATTTTGCGCTGTGTGCAGGCGCCAAGTCCTGTTGGAACTTGAAATCTCCATCTCCATAGAGCAGGTCAGCAGCAGGAAGCATGAAGTGCTCTAAAACTTGCTGCTAGACGGCTGCGTTGACCCTGGAAAAAAGAGCTGGACTGCTGCTGAGTGGTCCAAAGTCATGTTTTCTGACGAAAGCAAATTTTGCATTTCCTTTGGAAATGGAGGTCCCAGAGTCTGGAGGAAGACAGGAGAGGCACAGGATCCACGTTGCCTGAAGTCTAGTGTAAAGTTTCCACCATCAGTGATGGTTTGGGGTGCCATGTCATCTGCTGGTGTCGGTCCACTCTGTTTCCTGAGATCCAGGGTCAACGCAGCCGTCTAGCAGCAAGTTTTAGAGCACTTCATGCTTCCTGCTGCTGACCTGCTCTATGGAGATGGAGATTTCAAGTTCCAACAGGACTTGGCGCCTGCACATAGCGCAAAATCTACCCGTGCCAGGTTTACGGACCATGGTATTTCTGTTCTAAATTGGCCCGCCAACTCCCCTGACCTTAGCCCCATAGAAAATCTGTGGGGTATTGTGAAAAGGAAGATGCAGAATGCCAGACCCAAAAACGCAGAAGAGTTGAAGGCCACTATCAGAGCAACCTGGGCTCTCATAACACCTGAGCAGTGCCAGAAACTCATGGACTCCATGCCACGCCGCATTAACGCAGTAATTGAGGCAAAAGGAGCTCCAACCAAGTATTGAGTATTGTACATGCTCATATTTTTCATTTTCATACTTTTCAGTTGGCCAACATTTCTAAAAATCCCTTTTTTGTATTAGCCTTAAGTAATATTCTAATTTTGTGACACACGGAAATTTGGATTTTCATTTGTTGCCACTTCAAATCATCAAAATTAAATGAAATAAACATTTGAATGCATCAGTCTGTGTGCAATGAATAAATATAATATACAAGTTACACCTTTTGAATGCAATTACTGAAATAAATCAAGTTTTTCAAAATATTCTAATTTACTGGCTTTTACCTGTATATAATGAAATATACATACATATATGTATATATAGACATATTTCTAGGCGTTGTAGAGTTGCTTTAGAAAGTGTCCACACATGCTAGTGGTGTTTAGAAAGTGTCCACACATGCTAGTGGTGTTTAGAAAGTGTCCACACATGGTGTTTAGAACAACCCAAGTTAAAAACACCCCCCCATTAGATTGAACACCGTAATATTACCAAATAAGCGCCCATGTCCTAATAGCCGCCCGGGGTCTGACCCCATGTTGGTAATTAACTGCCTCTTCCTAATAAGCGCCTATGTCCAAATAGCATGGTGTGTTATTTGCATCATATCATCAATAGCATCATATCAACAATAGCATGGTGTGTTATTTGCATCATATCATCAATAGCATCATATCAACAATAGCATGGTGTGTTATTTGCATCATTTAGATGAAAATACTACTGGGGTTGTGTTTGCTGCAGTATTATTGTTTTGATGCTTTTATAGAGTACTTGGTACCATCATTTGACTTGTCCTGCATGCTGCTTTATTTCAAACTGGGACTACTGTAGCCTTTATTTCATTTAAGTGACAGTATTATTGTTCTGTTTTGATGGTGGCTTTTATACTTGGTATCATAATTACATTTGGCTGCTTTATTTAAAAAGTGTATTTATTTTTAGTATTGGTATTGTATTTGACAATTGTTGCACTACTGCCATGTTGATCTATGGCTTTTTTCTTTGTATGTTTACAAAAGCTTTTACATTTAAAGTTTTTTGTACGAAAAAAAAATACTGCACAGTAACCATAGTAACCAAATAAATGGTGCAAAAATAAATAAAAGCCTTGTGCAAAAACCCGCCTGCTTCTTTTAAACGCCTGTCTCCAAAATTGATGGTGTGAAATAAACGCCCGGGCTACTATTTGGTAATATACGCTAATCATTTCATTTCAACATGAATCAACACAATGTTTGCTGTTGACTGAACTTGAGTAGCAACGTGGTGAGGAGAGTTCTCTCACTCTAAACTGACAACGAGGAAGTGAATTGATCAACTTAAGAGTGGTATGGCCGAGTCAAAAGAGTCCAGTGGTTCCCAGTGACAGTCCATCATGGCGTTGTAGAACTCTTCACTACGCTGCATAAAGTCTTTGTTCCACTGCTCCACATCACATTCTGACACTGACACTGCAACACATAGAAGAAGAGAAGAAGAGTTGAAGGCCACTATCAGAGCAACCTGGGCTCTCATAACACCTGAGCAGTGCCAGAAACTCATCGACTCCATGCCACGCCGCATTAACGCAGTAATTGAGGCAAAAGGAGCTCCAACCAAGTATTGAGTATTGTACATGCTCATATTTTTCATTTTCATACTTTTCAGTTGGCCAACATTTCTAAAAATCCCTTTTTTGTATTAGCCTTAAGTAATATTCTAATTTTGTGACACACGGAAATTTGGATTTTCATTTGTTGCCACTTCAAATCATCAAAATTAAATGAAATACACATCAAACATATTACACATCACATCAAACATATTACACATCACATCAAACATATTACACATCACATCAAACATATTACACATCACATCAAACATATTACACATCACATCAAACACATTACACATCACATCAAACATATTACACATCACATCAAACATATTACACATCAAACATATTACACATCACATCAAACATATTACACATCACATCAAACATATTACACATCACATCAAACACATTACACATCACATCAAACATATTACACATGACTTCAAACATATTACACATCACATCAAACACATTACACATCACATCAAACATATTACACATCACATCAAACATATTACACATCACATCAAACACATTACACATCACATCAAACATATTACACATCACATCAAACATATTACACATCACATCAAACATATTACACATCACATCAAGCATTTCCTCCTAAGAGAGTCTTATTACAAGTATATTTCCTCCTAAGAGAGTCTTATTACAAGTATATTTCCTCCTAAGAGAGTCTTATTACAAGTATATTTCCTCCTAAGAGAGTCTTATTACAAGTATATTTCCTCCTAAGAGAGTCTTATTACAAGTATATTTCCTCCTAAGAGAGTCTTATTACAAGTATATTTCCTCCTAAGAGAGTCTTATTACAAGTATATTTCCTCCTAAGAGAGTCTTATTACAAGTATATTTCCTCCTAAGAGTCTTATTACAAGTATATTTCCTCCTAAGAGAGTCTTATTACAAGTATATTTCCTCCTAAGAGAGTCTTATTACAAGTATATTTCCTCCTAAGAGAGTCTTATTACAAGTATATTTCCTCCTAAGAGAGTCTTATTACAAGTATATTTCCTCCTAAGAGAGTCTTATTACAAGTATATTTCCTCCTAAGAGAGTCTTATTACAAGTATATTTGCTCCTAAGAGAGTCTTATTACAAGTATATTTCCTCCTAAGAGAGTCTTATTACAAGTATATTTCCTCCTAAGAGAGTCTTATTACAAGTATATTTCCTCCTAAGAGAGTCTTATTACAAGTATATTTCCTCCTAAGAGAGTCTTATTACAAGTATATTTCCTCCTAAGAGAGTCTTATTACAAGTATATTTCCTCCTAAGAGAGTCTTATTACAAGTATATTTCCTCCTAAGAGTCTTATTACAAGTATATTTCCTCCTAAGAGAGTCTTATTACAATATGCATCATTTGAAATAGAAGACAGTTGTTTTGAAGGATCAATAAATGAGCTCAAGCATTGATGTCTTGCATAATGTTGGTGGATTACCTTCTGCATCCTCCCCCTCTCCATCTCCATCTCCTGTGTCTTCATGGCTCACCTGAGGAAGATGGAACATTTAGCACACCTGAGGAAGATGCAACATTTAGCACACGTGAGGAAGATGCAACATTTAGCACACCTGAGGAAGATGCAACATTTAGCACACGTGAGGAAGATGCAACATTTAGCACACGTGAGGAAGATGCAACATTTAGCACACGTGAGGAAGATGCAACATTTAGCACACTTGAGGAAGATGCAACATTTAGCACACGTGAGGAAGATGCAACATTTAGCACACTTGAGGAAGATGCAACATTTAGCACACGTGAGGAAGATGCAACATTTAGCACACCTGAGGAAGATGCAACATTTAGCACACGTGAGGAAGATGCAACATTTAGCACACGTGAGGAAGATGCAACATTTAGCACACGTGAGGAAGATGCAACATTTAGCACACGTGAGGAAGATGCAACATTTAGCACACGTGAGGAAGATGCAACATTTAGCACACCTGAGGAAGATGCAACATTTAGCACACGTGAGGAAGATGCAACATTTAGCACACGTGAGGAAGATGCAACATTTAGCTCACCTGAGGAAGATGGAACATTTAGCACACCTGAGGAAGATGCAACATTTAGCACACGTGAGGAAGATGCAACATTTAGCACACGTGAGGAAGATGCAACATTTAGCACACGTGAGGAAGATGCAACATTTAGCACACGTGAGGAAGATGCAACATTTAGCACACGTGAGGAAGATGCAACATTTAGCACACGTGAGGAAGATGCAACATTTAGCAGACGTGAGGAAGATGCAACATTTAGCACACGTGAGGAAGATGCAACATTTAGCACACGTGAGGAAGATGCAACATTTAGCACACCTGAGGAAGATGCAACATTTAGCACACGTGAGGAAGATGCAACATTTACCACACTTGAGGAAGATGCAACATTTAGCACACGTGAGGAAGATGCAACATTTAGCACACGTGAGGAAGATGCAACATTTAGCACACGTGAGGAAGATGCAACATTTAGCACACGTGAGGAAGATGCAACATTTAGCACACGTGAGGAAGATGCAACATTTAGCACACGTGAGGAAGATGCAACATTTAGCACACGTGAGGAAGATGCAACATTTAGCACACTTGAGGAAGATGCAACATTTAGCACACGTGAGGAAGATGCAACATTTAGCACACGTGAGGAAGATGCAACATTTAGCACACGTGAGGAAGATGCAACATTTAGCACACGTGAGGAAGATGCAACATTTAGCACACTTGAGGAAGATGCAACATTTAGCACACGTGAGGAAGATGCAACATTTAGCACACGTGAGGAAGATGCAACATTTAGCACACTTGAGGAAGATGCAACAAGACGTGTGAAGAGCAAGGACAGGAAGTAGCTGTCTTAGTACTGCACAGTATTTGATATGTGGAAGTTGTATTGTTGTTAGCATCAACTAGAGCTGACACCCCACATTGACCTGCTGTCCTGGTTCCCCTCTTACCGTAGCATCTATGTACCATGAACACTCGGAGTAGTTCTTGAAAAGTTGGCCAGTTTACAGAGATAAACGGGCCCTAGTTTGCCCGTGCCTGGTCTATAGTGTACAAATGCATTGTTAGTCACCAACCTCTACACCCCCTGTCATGTCAGCAGATGTGGGTGGCATCCCCAGAGGAGGAGGCGGCGGCATCATGTGGCTGTGTGGAGGGTATCCGTAGTAGTTGTAGTTGTATCCCCCGTTGTAACCGCCATTGTTGTAGCCGCTGTACTGACCATAACCGCCCCACTGAGAGTAGTAACCTTGCCCCATACCACTGTATGGAGGTTGGATGTAATTGCTCTGGTAATTGTGAGTCAGGTTTCTGGTGTCTAGTGTCTTCTGGCTGAAAAACAAATTGAGTGGTATTATTCAGGCACACCCAATTGGCAACAAAAGTTCTCAAGTTCTCTCTTCCTATGGATGGGTTGGAAACTGGAGATCTAAAGTAAAGTGGCAAACAGCAAAACTTCACCAGGGCCATCATTGCGGTTAAGTTGTAGGGCCCATTTCTACTGTCAAACCATATCACATCAGATTTGAACTGAATAATTGATGGATAACTATCTAATGAGTTGTGACTAAGGCTGGGAAATAAAACTATATCAGTATCTATATCGTGATAGACTTGTAAACAATATCAATTAGGAAGGAAGTGATCAGTGGGAGTAACAGTATCAGTTTGGTTGTGCCATCTTGTTGTCTCGCAGTTGATTCTTTGCATGGAGTGAGAAGAGAAACTAAGAAGTCCTCAGTGTTGTGCTCCTTCATGGTGTTGGAACGTTTAGGGGACGTGCTGTCATGAAAGAAGAAGTTGGCCATGTATGGACATACTGGATATATCGCAGGTTTGTCTCTGGGCCATATAGAAAATGACTACCGTATTTTTCAGACTATAAGTGGCAGTTTTTTTCATAGTTTGGCCGCGGGTGCGACTTATACTCAGGAGTGACTTATGTGTGAAATGATGAACACATTAGTGTAAAATATCCAATAATATTATTGATGTCATTCACGTAAGAGACTAGACGTATAAGATTTCATGGGATTTAGCCATTAGATTGTTTGGTAAACGTATAGCATGTTCTATATGTTATAGTTATTTGAATGACTCTTACCATAATATGTGAGGTTAACATAGCAGTTGGTTATTTATGCCTCATATAACGTACACTTATTCAGCCTGTTGTTCACTATTCTTTACACATTTTAAATTGCCTTTCAAATGTCTATTCTTGCTGTTGGCTTTCATCAAATACATTTCCCCAAAATATGCGACTTATACTCCAGTGCGACTTATATATGTTTTTTTCGTTCTTTATTATGCATTTTCGGCCGGTGCGACTTATACTCCGGTGCGATTTATACTCCGAAAAATACGGTAACCTTCCTCTGATTATAATCCCCTCAACTATATCAAGGCAGAAAGGAAATGTCAACACAAGCATGGAAACACTCAAAGTAAACACAATTGTACATCACATTGAATACTTAACAATAGCCTATTAAAATGAAGGAATATGTAAGAAATGCTTAATAAAGTGTAACAAAATAGTTCAACGTGTGAAAATGTAGACATACAGAAAGCAGAGAAAAAGTATTTTCTGCAGGTTTATGGCAAAGCAGATACAGCTGTGCTCTAAAGGGTGAGTGCAGCTGGTGTGGTATTCCAGCATCATTTACAGACCACATTGGTCTGACTAGGGTCCTTTTTTAAAAAAAACAAAAAACTGCCATACTGTTGAGGTGACTTCCTCTTTTATCCACAATTTCTCCAGTTTTACTTTCTATTTATGGCTCCATGCAAAGAATCAACAACGTGACAGTCACTCCCACTGATCAGTGACCACTTCCTGCGTTGCTTGGTTACCAAAGAGCGAGTGCCTTTCTACATGCAACTTCCGGTTTCTTCCGACGGAGAAGGGAAAAAGTCATCTAACGTTTTATCGAACGCATTTTTAATTGATAACAATTACGTGTCCATGGCGATATATATTGATATCATTTTATGGCCCGGCCCTAGGGAGTAGGTTGTACAGTATGCAATCTCTGCTGTTTGGTGCAACTGGACAATGATTTATGAGAGCATTTACATATCCTGCTTAAACACTCCACGTCTTTAACACTAAAAGCCATTAGTAGGTACGCACACCACCAGTCCAATCTCTGGGGTCACTATGTGCTCTTACACACACCACCAGTCCAATCTCTGGGGTCACTATGTGCTCTTACGCACACCACCAGTCCAATCTCTGGGGTCACTATGTGCTCTTACGCACACCACCAGTCCAATCTCTGGGGTCACTATGTGCTCTTACGCACACCACCAGTCCAATCTCTGGGGTCACTATGTGCTCTTACGCACACCACCAGTCCAATCTCTGGGGTCACTATGTGCTCTTACGCACACCACCAGTCCAATCTCTGGGGTCACTATGTGCTCTTACGCACACCACCAGTCCAATCTCTGGGGTCACAGACAAACTTGACAAAAGAGTTGTTCATTTCAAATCAAATGTGCTAAGTATACAGAAACAGCATGAATGAAAAAGCCCACATATAATCTTACCTTTTTGCCAAAGCAACGCTGAGAGTGAGTGCCTTCCCCCCAAGAACTGTGCCCTGGCACTCCTCGATTGCCTTCTTCTGCTCACTTTCCTCACCAAAATTGACAAAGCCGTAACCTCTGCAGACAAAGAAATGTCAGACTGCCTGGCCGTACCACAGCATAATCCTTACTAGGCATTTGATAGCAACTTATAGTGAGAAATAAATATATATATATAGATGGGTATTATTATGGTAGAACTGAAACTTGTGCTTTTACTTTAAACATCAGGTAGCATCACTTGAATTGTGACTTGCTCTGGCTTAGCCTATATGGGAAAAACAATAGTTTTAGCGGAAAACAAGAAAACATTTCTTCAGGCTTCTAGCGAATGTAAATGTAGAAAATTGTCAATGTCCTTTTGATCTACAACACATGATATAAAGAAACATTATTGTTGATCACACTTTGCTAGCCTTGATATATACAGTATGTTACCTGGAGTAGCCATACTGGTCAGTGACCACTTTGGCTCCCTTGCAGGAGGAATACTTCTTAAAGATTTGGTGGAGCTGGTAGTCATTTGCGTCAGAGGGTAAGTCACCCACAAACACTGAGAACTCAAGCCTGAGAGAAGAGGAGGGCAATTAATAGGACTTAGTGACACACTTGACTTAGTGACACACTCACGCTGGCTGAATGTACGTCACTAAATACACACTCACCAAAAAAACCTCATTTTGCCAAAACCCTCATTAGCTTTGGAGCAACAAATGGGGAGAAATGATGACTTTTGTGTGAAGTATTGTGTTGTTTGCAATCACTATATCAGCCGGTGCTTTTAGTCTTGCCTTTTGGAATATTTTGCTGTGGCGCCTCATTATTTATTGACTTTACTTCATTTTATTTGTCACTATCAAATGTTTACAGCTTTAATAACGAGTGATTTACTTTTTTACACTTTAGGCATCTGAAATATTTTCTGTTACAGACTAAAAACAATGTTAATAGGGATACAGTGTTATGCAGAGGTGTGCTTATAACAATTGTATAGACACATGATACTATTTATAGACCCGGCGGAGAGTTGGGGGGGCAAATGTTTTCTTCTAACAGAAAATAATTGAGGAGCACTGTGGTGAGAGGATGAACTTACAAAATCAGTGTATTCTCCCCACTGTACATTGTGTTATCATGACTTTACACTGTACATTGTGTTGTCATGACTTTACACTGTACATTGTGTTATCATGACTTCACACTGTACATTGTGTTATCATGACTTCACACTGTACATTGTGTTATCATGACTTCACACTGTACATTGTGTTATCATGACTTCACACTGTACATTGTGTTATCATGACTTCACACTGTACATTGTGTTATCATGACTTCACACTGTACATTGTGTTATCATGACTTCACACTGTACATTGTGTTATCATGACTTCACACTGTACATTGTGTTATCATGACTTCACACTGTACATTGTGTTATCATGACTTCACACTGTACATTGTGTTATCATGACTTCATTGTACATTACTTGATGGAAGAAGAAGCGTTGAAATAATATATGAAGTCATTCAACATGGTGAGGAGTGTACTGTATGTGCATTTTGGACTGCAAGTGTCAGCTATATCTGTAAGTAGTTGATTATTGGCACTTGACTCATAAGTTGAACTTACCCTGCGTCTGAGCGCTTGTTATGGGAGGCAAAATTGAGTTTAAAATTCCTAGGCTGTGAAAGAGAAGAGACAGCAGTTAAGCACACACACACACACACACACACACACACACACACACACACACACACACACACACACACACACACACACACACACACACACACACACACACACACACACACACAGCACAGGCATGTAGTAGAACTCTGATATTGCTGGAACCATGAGAGACGTTATTATGCTTATGTGGCTTTACATACCTCCTCAATTACACTCTCCAAACAAAGTACAACAGACACAGGCCGCTCCACAGTACCACCAAGTGCCATTACATTTCACTCCCGGGCCACATTTGTAAAACTATATATTTATTACATGTTCAAATATGCCACCTGTAATTGTAACAACACACCTGCAATCATTAGCATCATAATAGTACACCTGCAATCATTAGCATCATAATAGTACACCTGCAATCATTAGCATCATAATAGTACACCTGCAATCATTAGCATCATAATAGTACACCTGCAATCATTAGCATCATAATAGTACACCTGCAATCATTAGCATCATAATAGTACACCTGCAATCATTAGCATCATAATAGTACACCTGCAATCATTAGCATCATAATAGTACACCTGCAATCATTAGCATCATAATAGTACACCTGCAATCATTAGCATCATAATAGTACACCTGCAATCATTAGCATCATAATAGTACACCTGCAATCATTAGCATCATACTAGTACACCTGCAATCATTAGCATCATAATAGTACACCTGCAATCATTAGCATCATAATAGGGGGATTCCCACAAATATTTGAATGATGCTGATTCCGAACTGTCATTTTTAAATGTATTATTGATCATCTAACTTCTTATTCTCTTGTATTACATACAGCTGTTTAAGCACAACATGTATTACATACAGCTGTTTAAGCACATACATACAGCTGTTTAAGCACATACATACAGCTGTTTAAGCACAACCAAGTCAACAGTCCACAATAACTACTAAGTCAAAACTACTATAATTTCAATCCTTTGCTCTCTGCCCTCAAAGCCAGTGACTTATTTCCTGAGTTTGTAAACATTGACAAAAACGAAAAATAAATATTTAGTCAGAATAAAAATAAGGATGTAATCATTGTAAAATCAATCCTATGCTGATACTAAACTTAGTGCCCTTTAGTCTACTCAAGGCCGCTAACACAGCAAGAGACACTGATGCTTAATTGGTGTTTTATTACCTTTTGCTAGGGATGTAAGAATAAAGGGTAAATATCAATACAAAAGTCAAACATCCACTGCAGAGCACGCTGCTTGTCATCAATACAAAAGTCAAACATCCACTGCAGAGCACGCTGCTTGTCATCAATACAAAAGTCAAACATCCACTGCAGAACACGCTGCTTGTCATCAATACAAAAGTCAAACATCCACTGCAGAACACGCTGCTTGTCATCAATACAAAAGTCAAACATCCACTGCAGAACACGCTGCTTGTCATCAATACAAAAGTCAAACATCCACTGCAGAACACGCTGCTGGTCATCAATACAAAAGTCAAACATCCACTGCAGAACACGCTGCTGGTCATCAATACAAAAGTCAAACATCCACTGCAGAACACGCTGCTGGTCATCAATACAAAAGTCAAACATCCACTGCAGAGCACGCTGCTTGTCATCAATACAAAAGTCAAACATCCACTGCAGAGCACGCTGCTTGTCATCAATACAAAAGTCAAACATCCACTGCAGAACACGCTGCTTGTCATCAATACAAAAGTCAAACATCCACTGCAGAACACGCTGCTTGTCATCAATACAAAAGTCAAACATCCACTGCAGAACACGCTGCTTGTCATCAATACAAAAGTCAAACATCCACTGCAGAACACGCTGCTTGTCATCAATACAAAAGTCAAACATCCACTGCAGAGCACGCTGCTTGTCATCAATACAAAAGTCAAACATCCACTGCAGAACACGCTGCTTGTCATCAATACAAAAGTCAAACATCCACTGCAGAACACGCTGCTTGTCATCAATACAAAAGTCAAACATCCACTGCAGAACACGCTGCTTGTCATCAATACAAAAGTCAAACATCCACTGCAGAACACGCTGCTTGTCATCAATACAAAAGTCAAACATCCACTGCAGAACACGCTGCTTGTCATCAATACAAAAGTCAAACATCCACTGCAGAACACGCTGCTTGTCATCAATACAAAAGTCAAACATCCACTGCAGAACACGCTGCTTGTCATCAATACAAAAGTCAAACATCCACTGCAGAACACGCTGCTTGTCATCAATACAAAAGTCAAACATCCACTGCAGAACACGCTGCTGGTCATCAATACAAAAGTCAAACATCCACTGCAGAGCACGCTGCTTGTCATCAATACAAAAGTCAAACATCCACTGCAGAACACGCTGCTTGTCATCAATACAAAAGTCAAACATCCACTGCAGAACACGCTGCTTGTCATCAATACAAAAGTCAAACATCCACTGCAGAACACGCTGCTTGTCATCAATACAAAAGTCAAACATCCACTGCAGAACACGCTGCTTGTCATCAATACAAAAGTCAAACATCCACTGCAGAACACGCTGCTTGTCATCAATACAAAAGTCAAACATCCACTGCAGAACACGCTGCTGGTCATCAATACAAAAGTCAAACATCCACTGCAGAACACGCTGCTGGTCATCAATACAAAAGTCAAACATCCACTGCAGAACACGCTGCTTGTCATCAATACAAAAGTCAAACATCCACTGCAGAACACGCTGCTTGTCATCAATACAAACAGTTTACAAAACTAGAAATTGCATTTTCAGTAGAAATTGCGTGTGAATTCTGAAGCCGGATCTGAACTGAAAGGCTAACAGTTAGCATGCTGGCCATGTAGCATAATGTAACAGAAAATATGACATACTGTCAAGTACCAAATTATATGGCTGAGGTAAATATTTCATGCTAATGTTAACATGCTACCAATAAGTATGCATCTAATACCAAAATATCTGACTCTGAGTGTAACACCTGAAACAATAGCTTAAAAAAGCTAGCATACTATTTTGCGAACATGCTAACATTGGTATGCTAGCAATTGACTAATATTAGCAAGGAACATGCGAATGTTGTGGAAATGTGAAAGTTTAAAAAATTGCTCAATCATTTGGAACGTAAAAAAATGTCCTGGAAAATGTGGAATTCCAATAAATGTGGGATTATTTTGGAAAACGCCTGTCACGAATGAAACGAACATTTTGAAAGTGCAATAAGCATAAGACAATACTGTGGAATAAGAATAAGACAATACTGTGGAATAAGAATAAGACCATACTGTGGAATAAGAATAAGACAATACTGTGGAATAAGCATAAGACAATACTGTGGAATAAGAATAAGACAATACTATGTGTTCACGATCTGGAGCGTTGACACAAAAAGAGTAATAGTGAAGGGAGAAGTCCAACCCCTCGGTCCTTAGCTCTCTGGAAATGAATGATTAGGTTGAATAAACCTAAGGAAGGTCAGATACACTTATTGGACATGAAATCAATATTCTATTCAAGATTGTATTAACAAGTCAGAAGTAAACAATGACTGACCGGGTTTGATCCAGGAATGACTTTTCCATTGAGTTTTTGGATGCAGCTATCAACACTTGCTTCATCTGCCAGCTCCACAAAGCAGTATCCGGCAGAACCGCTGAAAAACGTGACAGTTGAACAAAACGTAGAACAGCAAATACTTCATGCACAGTCAATGTTTACACTTCCACACAGATTGACAACACAAGGGGCGAAGCAAGGAATCCTACCCCGTTATCTTGTGAGCGATTATTCTGACTCCAGACGGCGACTCTCCCATAGCAAGGAAGGCCTGCCTGACGAAGTTTTCATCCATGTATTGCTCCAACTAAACACAGTGAGAGACATGTACAAACATTGTATCAATCATAACAAGAAGTATTCATCCATGTATTGGTCCAACTAAACACAGTGAGAGACATGTACAAACATTGTATCAATCATAACAAGAAGTATTCATCCATGTATTGCTCCAACTAAACACAGTGAGAGACATGTACAAACATTGTATCAATCATAACAAGAAGTATTCATCCATGTATTGGTCCAACTAAACACAGTGAGAGACATGTACAAGTATTGTATCAATCATAACAAGAAGTATTCATCCATGTATTGGTCCAACTAAACACAGTGAGAGACATGTACAAACATTGTATCAATCATAACAAGAAGTATTCATCCATGTATTGGTCCAACTAAACACAGTGAGAGACATGTACAAACATTGTATCAATCATAACAAGAAGTATTCATCCATGTATTGGTCCAACTAAACACAGTGAGAGACATGTACAAACATTGTATCAATCATAACAAGAAGTATTCATCCATGTATTGGTCCAACTAAACACAGTGAGAGACATGTACAAACATTGTATCAATCATAACAAGAAGTATTCATCCATGTATTGGTCCAACTAAACACAGTGAGAGACATGTACAAGTATTGTATCAATCATAACAAGAAGTATTCATCCATGTATTGGTCCAACTAAACATAGTGAGAGACATGTACAAGTATTGTATCAATCATAACAAGAAGTATTCATCCATGTATTGGTCCAACTAAACACAGTGAGAGACATGTACAAGTATTGTATCAATCATAACAAGAAGTATTCATCCATGTATTGGTCCAACTAAACATAGTGAGAGACATGTACAAGTATTGTATCAATCATAACAAGAAGTATTCATCCATGTATTGGTCCAACTAAACACAGTGAGAGACATGTACAAGTATTGTATCAATCATAACAAGAAGTATTCATCCATGTATTGGTCCAACTAAACATAGTGAGAGACATGTACAAGTATTGTATCAATCATAACAAGAAGTATTCATCCATGTATTGGTCCAACTAAACACAGTGAGAGACATGTACAAACATTGTATCAATCATAACAAGAAGTATTTATCCATGTATTGGTCCAACTAAACACAGTGAGAGACATGTACAAACATTGTATCAATCATAACAAGAAGTATTTATCCATGTATTGCTCCAACTAAACACAGTGAGACACATGTACAAACATTGTATCAATCATAACAAGAAGTATTTATCCATGTATTGGTCCAACTAAACATAGTGAGAGACATGTACAAACATTGTATCAATCATAACAAGAAGTATTCATCCATGTATTGGTCCAACTAAACACAGTGACAGACATGTACAAGTATTGTATCAATCATAACAAGAAGTATTCATCCATGTATTGGTCCAACTAAACATAGTGAGAGACATGTACAAGTATTGTATCAATCATAACAAGAAGTATTCATCCATGTATTGGTCCAACTAAACACAGTGAGAGACATGTACAAGCATTGTATCAATCATAACAAGAAGTATTCATCCATGTATTGGTCCAACTAAACACAGTGAGAGACATGTACAAACATTGTATCAATCATAACAAGAAGTATTCATCCATGTATTGGTCCAACTAAACACAGTGAGAGACATGTACAAACATTGTATCAATCATAACAAGAAGTATTCATCCATGTATTGCTCCAACTAAACACAGTGAGAGACATGTACAAACATTGTATCAATCATAACAAGAAGTATTTATCCATGTATTGGTCCAACTAAACATAGTGAGAGACATGTACAAGTATTGTATCAATCATAACAAGAAGTATTTATCCATGTATTGGTCCAACTAAACATAGTGAGAGACATGTACAAGTATTGTATCAATCATAACAAGAAGTATTTATCCATGTATTGGTCCAACTAAACACAGTGAGAGACATGTACAAGTATTGTATCAATCATAACAAGAAGTATTCATCCATGTATTGGTCCAACTAAACATAGTGAGAGACATGTACAAACATTGTATCAATCATAACAAGAAGTATTCATCTGTACGAAAAGGAACAGGTGCGCAGTTTTTTCCCAGTTAGCTATGTTTAACAGGGTGTCCAAAGCACAGTTAGCAGATACTTCTTTTTACTTGTTTTTAAATTGGCCTGCAACACATTCTCAAGAGAAAATAAACACAGCTAGGGTAGAACAAGACACAAAAAAACTAAACGCGGAAATGTGCAAGCCAAACTTAAATTCTAACCTTAGCATGTGTCAATTATATGACTCTGTGATGCAACATCAGCTAAAACAAAGTTGTCATTTTAATGTTAGTCATGCTGCGTGAGGCTGAGCCAATCAGTGGCAAGGAAACTGAACATTCCTGAGGCTGAGCCAATCAGTGGCAAGGAAACTGAACATTCCTGAGGCTGAGCCAATCAGTGGCAAGGAAACTGAACATTCCTGAGGCTGAGCCAATCAGTGGCAAGGATACTGAACATTCCTGAGGCTGAGCCAATCAGTGGCAAGGATACTGAACATTCCTGAGGCTGAGCCAATCAGTGGCAAGGATACTGAACATTCCTGAGGCTGAGCCAATCAGTGGCAAGGAAACTGAACATTCCTGAGGCTGAGCCAATCAGTGGCAAGGAAACTGAACATTCCTGAGGCTGAGCCAATCAGTGGCAAGGATACTGAACATTCCTGAGGCTGAGCCAATCAGTGGCAAGGATACTGAACATTCCTGAGGCTGAGCCAATCAGTGGCAAGGATACTGAACATTCCTGAGGCTGAGCCAATCAGTGGCAAGGAAACTGAACATTCCTGAGGCTGAGCCAATCAGTGGCAAGGATACTGAACATTCCTGAGGCTGAGCCAATCAGTGGCAAGGATACTGAACAGCGCGGGCTAATTGTTTTGGTCCCGTCTAGCGGCCAATACTACTGTATTTTGGATATTTCTTATTCATTTCGGCTTGCAAATGCTTCATTGAAGGCATCATTACGTTGACTATGCTGTGTTACTCACAAAGCTAAGACGTGAATGTTGTGTTCACATTGGTTTATCTTTAAGGTACAACATCTATGGACGTGGCCCCGCAGCCTTCAATACTTCTTCTATGCGACCCTGGCTGGAAAAAGTCAGATTGTGATTGAGAATGTAATATTTATTACATTTGATGACAGTAATCCATCCATACATTTTCTACCGCTTGTCCCTTCTTTGGGGTCGCGGGGGGATGTCAGATTATTGGTTTTATGAAGCGGCGGGCATAAGACGCAAGTAGCTGAATTATGAGTGACAATAAAGCCCCAAAGTTAAGTCCACTATGCTGTCTGTGAAAATATGGTCTTTGTATGAAATGAATGTGAAATTGCTGAAGTTTGAATGATGTGAGCATGCTAGCTAACAGGGAACATACATCACCCATCCACAGACTTGTTTGCCGGTTAACCATCTTGTAGCAGGGGTCGGGGCCGAGGCGAAGAAAGGTTTGGTAGTGTGACAAAAACTGAAATGTTTTAAAAAGTAATATTTTAAAGTTGACGCGGCGCAAATACCAGTGCTTTATTTGCTCTTTTTTACACTTCCGCTAGTATTCTTCTTCGTTGGTGGCGGCCGACGTGTAAGTGCGACACTGCTCCCCAGCGTATAACCGCTAGTATTCTTCTTCGTTGGTGGCAGCCGACGTGTGAGTGCGACATTGCCCCCCAGCGTATAGCCGCTAGTATTCTTCTTCGTTGGTGGCAGCCGACGTGTGAGTGCGACACTGCCCCCCAGCGTATAGCCGCTAGTATTCTTCTTTGTTGGTGGCAGCCGACGAGTGAGTGCGACACTGCCCCCCAGCGTATAGCCGCTAGTATTCTTCTTCGTTGGTGGCAGCCAACGTGTGAGTGCGACACTGCCCCCCAGCGTGTAGCAGGGCTATACTAGTCTTTGTAGAAAAAAGGCAACAAAGGTAAGATAAAGTGGGCAGAATAAGAATTGACATAAACATACAAAAAAGGCAACAAAGGTAAGATAAAGTGGGCAGAATAAGAATTGACATAAACATACATACCTGTACATACATACATACATACATGTACATACATACATACATACCTGTACATACATACATACATACCTGTACATACATACATACATACATACATACATACATACATACCTGTACATACATACATACATACATACATACATACATGGATACATACATACATACATACATACATACATGCATACATGCATACATGCATACATGCATACATGCATACATGCATACATACATACATACATACATACATACATACATACATACATACATACATACATACATACATACATACCTGTACAACCCAGTGGTGTCCAAACTTTTACACTGAAAAATCAAAACATGTGGGGGCCATTTTGATATTTTTCATTTCCTAAACCTTTACAGTATACAGATAGTTTTTCAACCTTTAAGGTTCCTTTCAGGTTTGATCCTAGGTGTCAGTCATAATTCAGGTTTGATCCTAGGTGTCAGTCATAATTCAGGTTTGATCCTAGGTGTCAGTCATAATTCAGGTTTGATCCTAGGTGTCAGTCATAATTCAGGTTTGATCCTAGGTGTCAGTCATAATTCAGGTTTGATCCTAGGTGTCAGTCATAATTCAGGTTTCATCCTAGGTGTCAGTCATAATTCAGGTTTGATCCTAGGTGTCAGTCATAATTCAGGTTTGATCCTAGGTGTCAGTCATAATTCAGGTTTGATCCATAGGTGTCAGTCATAATTCAGGTTTGATCCTAGGTGTCAGTCATAATTCAGGTTTGATCCTAGGTGTCAGTCATAATTCAGGTTTGATCCTAGGTGTCAGTTATAATTCAGGTTTGATCCTAGGTGTCAGTCATAATTCAGGTTTGATCCTAGGTGTCAGTCATAAAAATGTTAAAAATAAGTCATGTATGTTTTTGTTCCCAACGCTTAAATATCAAGAATCAACATCAAGACTATCTGTCCAGTGTCCATATAGACTTCAAGACTATCTGTCCAGTGTCCATATAAACTTCAAGACTATCTGTCCAGTGTCCATATAAACTTCAAGACTATCTGTCCAGTGTCCATATAGACTTCAAGACTATCTGTCCAGTGTCCATATAAACTTCAAGACTATCTGTCCAGTGTCCATATAGACTTCAAGACTATCTGTCCAGTGTCCATATAAACTTCAAGACTATCTGTCCAGTGTCCATATAAACTTCAAGACTATCTGTCCAGTGTCCATATAAACTTCAAGACTATCTGTCCAGTGTCCATATAAACTTCAAGACTATCTGTCCAGTGTCCATATAAACTTCAAGACTATCTGTCCAGTGTCCATATAAACTTCAAGACTATCTGTCCAGTGTCCATATAAACTTCAAGACTATCTGTCCAGTGTCCATATAAACTTCAAGACTATCTGCCCAGTGTCCATATAGACTTCAAGACTATCTGTCCAGTGTCCATATAGACTTCAAGACTATCTGTCCAGTGTCCATATAAACTTCAAGACTATCTGTCCAGTGTCCATATAAACTTCAAGACTATCTGTCCAGTGTCCATATAAACTTCAAGACTATCTGTCCAGTGTCCATATAAACTTCAAGACTATCTGTCCAGTGTCCATATAAACTTCAAGACTATCTGTCCAGTGTCCATAAAAAGGAAGGGGAAACGTCTGTTCTATGCCTTTTTTTTTTTTTAGGAAAACCCTGTTTTTAATGGCAAAAACACCAAATATGCAACATTTTCCCTAAGAAAATATTTCAAAGTGGAATATTTGATGTGAAATATATATATATATATATATATATATATATATATATATATATATATATATATATATATATATATATATATATATATTTATATATATATATTGATATATATATATTGATATATATATATATATATATATATATATATATATATATATATATATATATATATATATATATATATATATATATATATATCAATATATATATATAAATATATATATATAAATATATATATATATATATATATATATATATATATATATATATATATATATACACACACTTATACATATATTATTTGCATTTCAGCGATATAATGGCAGTTACTCATTTACGCTCATCAAAGCTCTGAGAATTAGGCTCATGAATTTCTGGCATCATCTGGTGGTTAAGAGGTGCAATTACACCACAACAATATTTTCTTCTATTTCAATCAGTACGAATGTGATGCAATAGTTTGTATGTAAACATGTTAGCAATATAGCAGGATTGTGGACAAGCTAGCAGTTATAACCTGAGTTGTTAAGAGAAAGTGTGTGTAGTTAGTGTGTATCTAATGCTGCAAAAAGAGTTGTTAAGAGAAAGTGTGTGTAGTTAGTGTGTATCTAATGCTGCAAAAAGAGTTGTTAAGAGAAAGTGTGTGTAGTTAGTGTGTATCTAATGCTGCAAAAAGAGTTGTTAAGAGAAAGTGTGTGTAGTTAGTGTGTATCTAATGCTGCAAAAAGAGTTGTTAAGAGAAAGTGTGTGTAGTTAGTGTGTATCTAATGCTGCAAAGAGTTGTTAAGAGAAAGTGTGTGTAGTTAGTGTGTATCTAATGCTGCAAAAAGAGTTGTTAAGAGAAAGTGTGTGTAGTTAGTGTGTATCTAATGCTGCAAAAAGAGTTAAGAGAAAGTGTGTGTAGTTAGTGTGTATCTAATGCTGCAAAAAGAGTTAAGAGAAAGTGTGTGTAGTTAGTGTGTATCTAATGCTGCAAAAAGAGTTGTTAAGAGAAAGTGTGTGTAGTTAGTGTGTATCTAATGCTGCAAAAAGAGTTGTTAAGAGAAAGTGTGTGTAGTTAGTGTGTATCTAATGCTGCAAAAAGAGTTGTTAAGAGAAAGTGTGTGTAGTTAGTGTGTATCTAATGCTGCAAAAAGAGTTGTTAAGAGAAAGTGTGTGTAGTTAGTGTGTATCTAATGCTGCAAAGAGTTGTTAAGAGAAAGTGTGTGTAGTTAGTGTGTATCTAATGCTGCAAAAAGAGTTGTTAAGAGAAAGTGTGTGTAGTTAGTGTGTATCTAATGCTGCAAAAAGAGTTAAGAGAAAGTGTGTGTAGTTAGTGTGTATCTAATGCTGCAAAAAGAGTTAAGAGAAAGTGTGTGTAGTTAGTGTGTATCTAATGCTGCAAAAAGAGTTGTTAAGAGAAAGTGTGTGTAGTTAGTGTGTATCTAATGCTGCAAAAAGAGTTGTTAAGAGAAAGTGTGTGTAGTTAGTGTGTATCTAATGCTGCAAAAAGAGTTGTTAAGAGAAAGTGTGTGTAGTTAGTGTGTATCTAATGCTGCAAAAAGAGTTAAGAGAAAGTGTGTGTAGTTAGTGTGTATCTAATGCTGCAAAAAGAGTTGTTAAGAGAAAGTGTGTATAGTTAGTGTGTATCTAATGCTGCAAAAAGAGTTAAGAGAAAGTGTGTATAGTTAGTGTGTATCTAATGCTGCAAAAAGAGTTAAGAGAAAGTGTGTGTAGTTAGTGTGTATCTAATGCTGCAAAAAGAGTTGTTAAGAGAAAGTGTGTGTAGTTAGTGTGTATCTAATGCTGCAAAAAGAGTTGTTAAGAGAAAGTGTGTGTAGTTAGTGTGTATCTAATGCTGCAAAAAGACTTGTTAAGAGAAAGTGTGTGTAGTTAGTGTGTATCTAATGCTGCAAAAAGAGTTGTTAAGAGAAAGTGTGTGTAGTTAGTGTGTATCTAATGCTGCAAAAAGAGTTGTTAAGAGAAAGTGTGTGTAGTTAGTGTGTATCTAATGCTGCAAAAAGAGTTGTTAAGAGAAAGTGTGTATAGTTAGTGTGTATCTAATGCTGCAAAAAAAGTTGTTAAGAGAAAGTGTGTATAGTTAGTGTGTATCTAATGCTGCAATGAAAAACACAATGCAACTCTCTGGCAAACCTTCAGACCTTCAAAGTGAACAATATGATATTTTAATTCCCACACAAGGTTAATTGTATCCAGGCTAAATGACTGCTACACAAACATGATTGAAACAATGTTGACTTTATTGTCAGCGTCTGTAAACGGAACATCCTTCTAAGCATAAAACTCTGCGTGCTACCACCATTTATTAGTCCATTTGCTCTATTGTTTTCACAGTTATGTTCTCTGGCAATAAGTTATCTGTATATTTTCAGAGGAAAACAACTAAATAAATACCTGTACACCAAAACCCAGTTTCTTTTTAGAAATATATATGAACAAAGAAGTGAACCTACTTTGATGGCTTGAAAAACAAATATTTACATGTTAAAAGCCAACCTAGGCAACCATCTGAAAGATGATGTCTTTTCTAGACAACATGTATAAATGTTACATCCTTGTCCTTCTTCAGCATACTTTGCTTGCTAATCCAGTGGCATTGTGCTCCTTTTATACTTGGATCTATGGCATTGTAGTCCTTCTATACTTGGATCTATGGCATTGTAGTCCTTCTATACTTGGATCTATGGCATTGTGCTCCTTTTATACTTCAATGTTTCCAGGGTGGTCCAACTGAAGCCATCAGCATTTCTACAAGTCAAATATGATGTTTCATGCAGAGCCAAATGTCATAGGGAAGGTGTTAGCGTCTTTTAGATGAAGGCAACTTGCTATCATTGTCCTTGTTGTTGCTGAATGAAAAGCACTAAAGTAATAAGAGCTTGATGTGGGAAAGGTCTACCCTTCTAGAAAGCCAGGAGGACCTACCATTAGACCAGGCTGTGTACTCATAAAGTAATAAGAGCTTGATGTGGGAAAGGTCTACCCTTCTAGAAAGCCAGGAGGACCTACCATTAGACCAGGCTGTGTACTCATAAAGTAATAAGAGCTTGATGTGGGAAAGGTCTACCCTTGTAGAAAGCCAGGAGGACCTACCATTAGACCAGGTTGTGTACTCATAAAGTAATAAGAGCTTGATGTGGGAAAGGTCTACCCTTGTAGAAAGCCAGGAGGACCTACCATTAGACCGGGTTGTGTACTCATGAAGAGGTGAGGTGTGCTTGTAACACAAGCTTTCACTGCTTAGCAGGGTCCCAGCTGGGCAGCCTCTCCAGGATGGCCTTATGATCAACACCCACACTGGCCACCAGCCCCCCTGTGGTGAGCGCCGTCTCCCTGTAGTCAATGTCTTCTCCCTTCAGAGATGTCATGTGTCCCCCTACAAGGGTCGGGGTTACATGTACACATTAGAATGACATGTGCTTTACAAGCACTATGTTCACAGTGTGTGGCAGACAAATACAGCAAATGAGTGCATGAGACATGAATACATGAAAAAAGTCACCGTGACGTTGAATTAGTGGGAGCCCCTGCTCTTTTTTCCCTTTGCAAAAAAACTCTCTTTTGTTTTTGACTCATTTTTGCTAGTAGTCAGCTTTTTTTGTCTTTAGTGTGTGATGTGTTGTTGGTGATACATCACATTCAAGGACAAGGGCTACAAATACTTGCCATTAGCTACAATACATTTCTATTTACATTGTAAAAGTCATGTATTCATATGTTGTGCAATATTTCATACGTAGCGTTAGCTTGTTTTGCTGCAATGTTCCATGTATAAATACTACATAACTACTCGTGTAATAGGACTATGTGCAATAATATACTCATGTGTAAATACTACATAACTACTTGTGTAATAGGACTATGTGCAATAATATACTCATGTGTAAATACTACATAACTACTTGTGTAATAGGACTATGTGCAATAATATACTCATGTGTAAATACTACATAACTACTTGTGTAATAGGACTATGTGCAATAATATACTCATGTGTAAATACTACATAACTACTCGTGTAATAGGACTATGTGCAATAATATACTCATGTGTAAATACTACATAACTACTCGTGTAATAGGACTATGTGCAATAATATACTCATGTGTAAATACTACATAACTACTCGTGTAATAGGACTATGTGCAATAATATACTCATGTGTAAATACTACATAACTACTTGTGTAATAGGACTATGTGCAATAATATACTCATGTGTAAATACTACATAACTACTCGTGTAATAGGACTATGTGCAATAATATACTCATGTGTAAATACTACATAACTACTCGTGTAATAGGACTATGTGCAATAATATACTCATGTGTAAATACTACATAACTACTCGTGTAATAGGACTATGTGCAATAATATACTCATGTGTAAATACTACATAACTACTCGTGTAATAGGACTATGTGCAATAATATACTCATGTGTAAATACTACATAACTACTTGTGTAATAGGACTATGTGCAATAATATACTCATGTGTAAATACTACATAACTACTCGTGTAATAGGACTATGTGCAATAATATACTCATGTGTAAATACATGTGTAAATACTACATAACTACTCGTGTAATAGGACTATGTGACCCTATGGTCCCTATGGTCGCTAGTAGTGGCTTTCAGTAGGCCTTCAATGTCTCTATGGTCCCTATGGTCGCTAGTAGTGGCTTTCAGTAGGCCTTTAATGTCTCTATGGTCCCTATGGTCGCTAGTAGTGGCTTTCAGTAGGCCTTTAATGTCCCTATGGTCCCTATGGTCGCTAGTAGTGGCTTTCAGTAGGCCTTTAATGTCTCTATGGTCCCTATGGTCGCTAGTAGTGGCTTTCAGTAGGCCTTTAATGTCTCTATGGTCCCTATGGTCGCTAGTAGTGGCTTTCAGTAGGCCTTTAATGTCTCTATGGTCCCTATGGTCGCTAGTAGTGGCTTTCAGTAGGCCTTTAATGTCTCTATGGTCCCTATGGTCGCTAGTAGTGGCTTTCAGTAGGCCTTTAATGTCTCTATGGTCCCTATGGTCGCTAGTAGTGGCTTTCAGTAGGCCTTTAATGTCCCTATGGTCCCTATGGTCGCTAGTAGTGGCTTTCAGTAGGCCTTTAATGTCTCTATGGTCCCTATGGTCGCTAGTAGTGGCTTTCAGTAGGCCTTTAATGTCTCTATGGTCCCTATGGTCGCTAGTAGTGGCTTTCAGTAGGCCTTTAATGTCTCTATGGTCCCTATGGTCGCTAGTAGTGGCTTTCAGTAGGCCTTTAATGTCCTTATGGTCCCTATGGTCGCTAGTAGTGGCTTTCAGTAGGCCTTCAATGTCCCTATGGTCCCTATGGTCGCTAGTAGTGGCTTTCAGTAGGCCTTCAATGTCCCTATGGTCGCTAGTAGTGGCTTTCAGTAGGCCTTTAATGTCTCTATGGTCCCTATGGTCGCTAGTAGTGGCTTTCAGTAGGCCTTTAATGTCTCTATGGTCCCTATGGTCGCTAGTAGTGGCTTTCAGTAGGCCTTTAATGTCTCTATGGTCCCTATGGTCGCTAGTAGTGGCTTTCAGTAGGCCTTTAATGTCTCTATGGTCCCTATGGTCGCTAGTAGTGGCTTTCAGTAGGCCTTTAATGTCTCTATGGTCCCTATGGTCGCTAGTAGTGGCTTTCAGTAGGCCTTTAATGTCTCTATGGTCCCTATGGTCGCTAGTAGTGGCTTTCAGTAGGCCTTTAATGTCCCTATGGTCCCTATGGTCGCTAGTAGTGGCTTTCAGTAGGCCTTTAATGTCTCTATGGTCCCTATGGTCGCTAGTAGTGGCTTTCAGTAGGCCTTTAATGTCTCTATGGTCCCTATGGTCGCTAGTAGTGGCTTTCAGTAGGCCTTTAATGTCCCTATGGTCCCTATGGTCGCTAGTAGTGGCTTTCAGTAGGCCTTCAATGTCCCTATGGTCCCTATGGTCGCTAGTAGTGGCTTTCAGTAGGCCTTTAATGTCTCTATGGTCCCTATGGTCGCTAGTAGTGGCTTTCAGTAGGCCTTTAATGTCTCTATGGTCCCTATGGTCGCTAGTAGTGGCTTTCAGTAGGCCTTTAATGTCTCTATGGTCCCTATGGTCGCTAGTAGTGGCTTTCAGTAGGCCTTTAATGTCTCTATGGTCCCTATGGTCGCTAGTAGTGGCTTTCAGTAGGCCTTTAATGTCCTTATGGTCCCTATGGTCGCTAGTAGTGGCTTTCAGTAGGCCTTTAATGTCTCTATGGTCCCTATGGTCGCTAGTAGTGGCTTTCAGTAGGCCTTTAATGTCTCTATGGTCCCTATGGTCGCTAGTAGTGGCTTTCAGTAGGCCTTTAATGTCTCTATGGTCCCTATGGTCGCTAGTAGTGGCTTTCAGTAGGCCTTTAATGTCCTTATGGTCCCTATGGTCGCTAGTAGTGGCTTTCAGTAGGCCTTCAATGTCCCTATGGTCCCTATGGTCGCTAGTAGTGGCTTTCAGTAGGCCTTCAATGTCCCTATGGTCGCTAGTAGTGGCTTTCAGTAGGCCTTCAATGTCCCTATGGTCCCTATGGTCGCTAGTAGTGGCTTTCAGTAGGCCTTCAATGTCCCTATGAAATACCAGCTCATATATTTCACAGTCAAAAGGCAAAAAAGTCTATGACTAATTAGAGGTGTTATGGTAGTTGAATTACCCATGGCAGTCAATGACTAATTAGAGGTGTTATGGTAGTTGAATTACCCATGGCAGTCAATGACTAACTAGAGGTGTTATGGTAGTTGAATTACCCATGGCAGTCAATGACTAATTAGAGGTGTTATGGTAGTTGAATTACCCATGGCAGTCAGAAGTGCTGCACCAGCACAGATGTCCCACTTCTTAATGAAAGTGATGTGGACGTAGACGTCGGCCTGGTCTACATCACCCGTGTCACCTGAAGGCATCTGCAAGAGTGACAGTACCTTGTACCCTGAAAGGAGAGGAAAGATGTTGGACATATTCTGTTGATATGACACCATTCAATAGATGATATGACACCATTCAATAGATGATATGACACCATTCAATAGATGATATGACACCATTCAATAGATGATATGACACCATTCAATAGATGATATGACACCATTCAATAGATGATATGACACCATTCAATAGTTTCATTTGAATATAGTAGTTACAGGATCATACATTGGTCATAATTCAAGTTCTCCCGTGTCCAAGGAAATATTTCCTGACTTTATAAACAATAAAAAATGGCACAAGATAATAAAAAATATGGATGTAATCATTGTATCAACTATTTATGGCTCTTGTACTTGGTATTGTTAGAGCCGTTGCCTGTATGTAGACACACCCATGCACTTTGTGTATGTAGACCCACCCATGCACTTTGTGTATGTAGACACACCCATGCACTTTGTGTATGTAGACACACCCATGCACTTTGTGTATGTAGACACACCCATGCACTTTGTGTATGTAGACACACCCATGCACTTTGTGTATGTAGACACACCCATGCACTTTGTGTATGTAGACACACCCATGCACTTTGTGTATGTAGACACACCCATGCACTTTGTGTATGTAGACACACCCATGCACTTTGTGTATGTAGACACACCCATGCACTTTGTGTATGTAGACCCGCCCATGCACTTTGTGTATGTAGACACACCCATGCACTTTGTGTATGTAGACACACCCATGCACTTTGTGTATGTAGACACACCCATGCACTTTGTGTATGTAGACACACCCATGCACTTTGTGTATGTAGACACACCCATGCACTTTGTGTATGTAGACACACCCATGCACTTTGTGTATGTAGACACACCCATGCACTTTGTGTATGTAGACACACCAATGCACTTTGTGTATGTAGACACACCCAAGCACTTTGTGTATGTAGACACACCCATGCACTTTGTGTATGTAGACACACCCATGCACTTTGTGTATGTAGACACACCCATGCACTTTGTGTATGTAGACACACCCATGCACTTTGTGTATGTAGACACACCCATGCACTTTGTGTATGTAGACACACCCATGCACTTTGTGTATGTAGACACACCCATGCACTTTGTGTATGTAGACACACCCATGCACTTTGTGTATGTAGACCCACCCATGCACTTTGTGTATGTAGACACACCCATGCACTTTGTGTATGTAGACACACCCATGCACTTTGTGTATGTAGACACACCCATGCACTTTGTGTATGTAGACCCGCCCATGCACTTTGTGTATGTAGACACACCCATGCACTTTGTGTATGTAGACCCACCCATGCACTTTGTGTATGTAGACACACCCATGCACTTTGTGTATGTAGACACACCCATGCACTTTGTGTATGTAGACACACCCATGCACTTTGTGTATGTAGACACACCCATGCACTTTGTGTATGTAGACCCACCCATGCACTTTGTGTATGTAGACACACCCATGCACTTTGTGTATGTAGACCCACCCATGCACTTTGTGTATGTAGACACACCCATGCACTTTGTGTATGTAGACACACCCATGCACTTTGTGTATGTAGACACACCCATGCACTTTGTGTATGTAGACACACCCATGCACTTTGTGTATGTAGACCCGCCCATGCACTTTGTGTATGTAGACCCGCCCATGCACTTTGTGTATGTAGACACACCCATGCACTTTGTGTATGTAGACCCGCCCATGCACTTTGTGTATGTAGACCCGCCCATGCACTTTGTGTATGTAGACCCACCCATGCACTTTGTGTATGTAGACACACCCATGCACTTTGTGTATGTAGACACACCCATGCACTTTGTGTATGTAGACACACCCATGCACTTTGTGTATGTAGACACACCCATGCACTTTGTGTATGTAGACCCGCCCATGCACTTTGTGTATGTAGACCCGCCCATGCACTTTGTGTATGTAGACACACCCATGCACTTTGTGTATGTAGACCCACCCATGCACTTTGTGTATGTAGACACACCCATGCACTTTGTGTATGTAGACCCGCCCATGCACTTTGTGTATGTAGACCCGCCCATGCACTTTGTGTATGTAGACACACCCATGCACTTTGTGTATGTAGACACACCCATGCACTTTGTGTATGTAGACCCGCCCATGCACTTTGTGTATGTAGACCCGCCCATGCACTTTGTGTATGTAGACACACCCATGCACTTTGTGTATGTAGACCCGCCCATGCACTTTGTGTATGTAGACCCGCCCATGCACTTTGTGTATGTAGACCCACCCATGCACTTTGTGTATGTAGACCCACCCATGCACTTTGTGTATGTAGACCCGCCCATGCACTTTGTGTATGTAGACACACCCATGCACTTTGTGTATGTAGACCCACTCATGCACTTTGTTTACATTGAGGAGTGCTAGCTTGCTGTTAGCTATTGTATCCTTCTACGCTGTGTAGTGAAGCATGTTTAGCTATTCCTCGTCCTGCAGTGATAATGATACTTGTAAGAAACATACTTTATTTGTCGCCATGGAGGTGAGGATTAGTAATTTAGAAGTAGCTAAAGCTATGGATGTTAGCTGCTAGCTATATATTCCTGTTTAAAGTACCTCTTGTAGAGCAGCACTTCAGTGTTTATAGCTTCAACCTAATCACTTGTTTTGAAGGCAAAATGCATCCATTCTGCATCTTATGTCTCCACGCGGTGTCTGCTTGTAAGTACTCTGTACGTGTGCGTTGCCAAACATGTGCCTCTGCACGTATTACCAGCAATGTCACAATGGCGCGCTGTAATGTCCGTAAAAAATAAAAAATACCGGTATTTTTCAGAGGCAGTATAGTACCGTTTTTAATTCCTTAGTACCACAGTACTTTGTTAGTACTGGTAGACTGTGCTACCCTAGTTAGGAGTTATCAACTGGATACATACTGAGCAAAGAGGGACTGTATCATCAAAATATACAAAAATACACAAAAGTGCAATTAAATTAGCCCATTATGTTATTGATGTGATTTGATTGTGGCAGCAAGAAGATGCTAGTTTATTTACTACTACAAACTAACTCACCTGCTCCTACAATTGTTGTGCCATTTATTTACTACTACAAACTAACTCACCTGCTCCTACAATTGTTGTGCCATTTATTTACTACTACAAACTAACTCACCTGCTCCTACAATTGTTGTGCCATTTATTTACTACTACAAACTAACTCACCTGCTCCTACAATTGTTGTGCCATTTATTTACTACTACAAACTAACTCACCTGCTCCTCCTGCTTCTACAATTGTTGTGCCGTTTCCAAAAGCATTCTGAATGTAACTCTTGACCTTCCCCGAGTGGGAGCGGGACACGATGACTTTGGGAGGACTAACACTGTAGGCCGAGCGAGGACTCATATTGGATCCATGATGCACCAGCGCCCAGGCTGTCACACACATCAACATCACATCATGTAATACACCAATATAAACAACAACATCACATATTTAAACAGTAATATAAACATCAACATCACATATTTAAACAGTAATATAAACATCAACATCACATATTTAAACAGTAATATAAACATCAACATCACATATTTAAACAGTAATATAAACAACAACAACAACAGCTTCTTTTTTAGAGCTGGTCTCTGGCAACAGTGACTTAAAGGGTGTAAGAAGTTCTAGTATTTGGTGTTTGAGCATGGGCTGTGTGGATGACATTATTTCAACAGTGTGTGTGTGAGCATGGGCTGTGTGGATGACATTATTTCAACAGTGTGTGTGTGAGCATGGGCTGTGTGGATGACATTATTTCAACAGTGTGTGTGTGAGCATGGGCTGTGTGGATGACATTATTTCAACAGTGTGTGTGTGAGCATGGGCTGTGTGGATGACATTATTTCAACAGTGTGTGTGTGAGCATGGGCTGTGTGGATGACATTATTTCAACAGTGTGTGTGTGAGCATGGGCTGTGTGGATGACATTATTTCAACAGTGTGTGTGTGAGCATGGGCTGTGTGGATGACATTATTTCAACAGTGTGTGTGTGGGACTTACCTGTGAAGCCAGTGAAGGGCTGGTGTATGACCCCAATCACAGGTTTACCATCCACAGCCACACACACCATAGTGGTCACGTACTTCACCAGGTTCTCTGGGGGGTGATGTCAGCATTTAGAAAGAACATCTCACTTCACAATCCAACATCCACCTGTACATTCCTGCGTGGCGTCTAAAGGGTAAATCCACCTGTATATTCCTGCGTGGCGTCCAAAGGGTCAATCCACACTGTCACACTCTCTGCAGGAACCTTCCTGCCTTCTTCTATCTTTTCCACAATGTCAGCTGGGATGTCCCGGCTCCAGACTGCAATCTGGTCCACCATGTTGTCATGCTCCTCACTGTTCACCTGGTGGACAACAGGAGTACTACAGTTGATAGAAACATCACCTAAGTAAAACAACAATGTTCCAGCTCCTATGAAATGAAGTATACTTTCAAATAAATGTTGAATGAGTCCTCCTATTTTACATGACTTCTAGTCTTTATTATTCCTTTAAATAGGACTGGGCGATAAAACAATATCAATATATATCGCGATAGACACTTAATTGATACCAATTTAAAAAGTGCATTTGATAAAACGCTCAATAAAGTTGTTTTCTTTCTTCCTGGAAAGAAAGCGGAAGTTGCTCTCTGGTTACCTAGCAACGCAGGAAGTGATCACTGATTAGTGGAAGTGACACGCTAACAGCCAATCAGGTAACAGTATCAACTATCATGTTTGGTTGATTCTTTGTTTGGAGTGAGAAGAGAAAGTCAAAATGAAGAAATTGTGGATAAAAGAGGAAAAGTCATCTGAACAGGATGACACTTTTTTTTTTTTTCTAAAAGGACCGTAGTCAGACCAAGGTGGTCTGTAAATGATGCTAGTCCCCAACAAGACCACTAATACCACACCACCTTATCTCACCCTTTAGAGCACAGCTGGAACTTCCTGCCACTAAACCTGCAGAAAATACTTCTTGTCAGTTTTACATTTTCACACTATTTTATTACACTTTATGAAGCATTTCTTACATATTCTTTATTTTAAGAGATTATTGTTAAGTGTTGAATGTTGTTGACATTGAGTGTTTTCCATGCTTGTGTTGACATTTCCTTTCCTTTCTGACTTGATAGCTGAGAGATTATAATCACAGGAAGGTAACTTTTGAAATAAAAATGTTGACATTTAATACATTTGTTCCTGATCTTTCTTTTCGATAAGTCATAAAAAATATCAATAATCATCAATCGTGCAAAGGATAGTTTATTCCAACAATTACATTTACAAGGTGAAATTAATACATGACATAGTTTCATCACATACAACTCCAGATATTTCAAGCCTTCTTTTGATATAATTTGTAAAATTATAAAATTACAGGTAATTAAAACCATCATATTGCAATTTTTTGGGGGATGAACAATTTTTTAAAAATATAATCAATATTTCTTTTGTTCTAAATTAAGCATTTTCAAGCATAAAAATGGCTACATAAACTAAAAATAGACGTATTGGCCACTAGATGGCAATACATTAAAATACAGTAGCGTAGTAGGCCTACATATTCATTAAAAACAAGGCAAAGGTTGTATTTAACTAGTATATTTAATATTTCTGGCCACTGTAACATTATAGTTTGAACAGTAACACTGTGTTTGAATATTTAATTAAGTGATTCATTAGCCTACCACTAGATGGAGCCTGCGTACCACAGTTTGAGAATCTGGCTATATTGGATTACAAAAGAGGGCAAAGAGTGTTATTTCATGTCTGAAGGGCTCTCAAGGTGTTGAACAACTTATTCCAAATAAATGAAAATATAAGCCTTATAATGAAACAATTAACAGCCATAAAGGATTGCAATGTTTAGTAAGTTTATTTTTGACCGTGACTGGGATGTTTGACTTGAAGATAAATATTTAAACAGGTTGTGCAGTTTAGGAGAAGGCGTGGAGGGTTGAAGTCACAACCTGGGAACGCCTACACAAACACACACAAAAGGGGTTCCAAAAGTGAGCAAAGCATATCCAATAGTTGTCATTTAGACGTGTGTTGAAGGTAGATTACAATCATCATAGGACCCTTGAAGTTCAGAGTGACATCCATGAAGATTCTCCTGCATTATCATTTGAACTGGTGTGATTGACAGCTCTTGTTTACAATGTTTGGCAGGTTGCTGTGGTTCACTCTTACAAGACTGCAAGTCAAAGTAGATCAATAAAACATATTGCACATGATCTCATCTTTCATTTGACTAACAGTCTAGAAGAAATAACATTTTTCAAAATGAATGTGTGTGATTAATGACAACAAAGCATAGCATTATTGGTCTACAGCGGGGGTGTCCCTTTGACCTGAGGGCTAAACAAATGACAATATATCTAGTATTTATATAACTAATAATTCATATAATTGGACATTTAGAGCATGTTTGACTTCTACATTGTTTACTTCCGAGACGACCTGCTTAAAGTTTTGTAATCAATCAGACTGTGGTCCACGCGGGCAGGGCGTGTGCAGGTGAAGCAACTGACAGGTGAGGACATACCTCGCTACTTGCTACTTTTAATATTTTGTGCGAGTACATTGTGAATATTGCACTAAAGAAAACCCTGAATCCAATAGAAATGGCAATATCTGCCAACAAAAGGATTGTGTGCACTTACCGTGACTTCAGGGAAGGTGTTTCTAATAAGGTTGTACATCTTTCTATGTGACAGCAGGTCACCCATGGTCAGAAGCTCATTCTCCCCCTCCTTTGTCTTGCCCTTTGACCTCTCCTTTAGACTGTTTTCCTCACGCACCTTTTTCACCTAGTAAGAAAAAGCAGTATACACTAGAGTACAGAAAAAGCAGTATACACTAGAGTACAGAAAAACAAGTATACACTAGAGTACAGAAAAAGCAGTATACACTAGGGTACAGAAAAAGCAGTATACACTAGAGTACAGAAAAAGCAGTATACACTAGAGTACAGAAAAAGCAGTATACACTAGAGTACAGAAAAAGCAGTATACACTAGAGTACAGAAAAAGCAGTATACACTAGAGTACAGAAAAAGCAGTATACACTAGAGTACAGAAAAAGCAGTATACACTAGGGTACAGAAAAAGCAGTATACACTAGAGTACAGAAAAAGCAGTATACACTAGGGTACAGAAAAAGCAGTATACACTAGGGTACAGAAAAAGCAGTATACACTAGAGTACAGAAAAAGCAGTATACACTAGAGTACAGAAAAAGCAGTATACACTAGAGTACAGAAAAAGCAGTATACACTAGAGTACAGAAAAAGCAGTATACACTAGGGTACGAGCGATTGGAAGTAGTAGTGATTGTAGTTTGCGCGCACACACACAATATGGTTGTTAATAGTTTTTTTTTAATTTGATTTCTGATCGTTTGTGAGGGCACCAAAGGGTCTTTGGTGTCTGTGTGAGTGTTGGCAGATCAGCACATACAGGACAGTTCAGGTTGTTGTTTTGGCTGCTTAATAAAGAGGCATTGATTCATTACATCCTTGTTATGTAGTAATGTATAGCACTTGATATTGTGTACAAACCTTAGCTAAAATATGGACTTTTGTCCAGGCCTGAACCCATTATACATATTTACCAGACTACAAAGCGCACCGGTATATAAGCCACACCCACTATAATTTAGAAGAAAAAATATTTTCCATATAATAGCCGCACCAGACTATAAAGTGCAGATTTATATGTTGTGAAATGAGTTATTTACACACAAATATTCTGTATATGTTTATTTACATACTTTAATTGTTTCCAAACGGTGTCTGTAACAGGGCAGTAAAACAGCTGATCAAACAAAACAGAAGTCATGGTCATGGACCCACTAGCTGCACAAGCTAGCTCTCCAATCAGCTAAACAAACTCAATAACTCCACGGTGACGTTTTGGTGAATTTAAAAAACTGAAACAATATAAAAAGAATGCCATTGTAAGTTAATAATACCAACACAGACACTCGTAAGTGTGTTAGCATATTAGCTAATGCTAACGACACTAGCTTCATTGCATTACAATAACAGGTACAAATATACATGAAAACACTCCTATAGACATCACACATGGGACACTTTAGTAAGTAAGAATTGTTATAGTTATATTGAAAAACTTACAAACGTTGCTTAGAGTGATGACTGAAGAATTCATACAAGTAGAAACGCTATGGACGACTTATTAGCTATTAGACTTATTAGATTGTACTACCAGTTCAAAGCTCTAAATAGAAGAGCACTGCAGTATCTGCAGTGAGCGAACTCGTCCAAAAGATGGCGTCATAGCACAAACAATAACACACATTTTCAGCAAATTTGCTGGTGTTTTTTTTAACTATTTGTATTATGACCGTCAGCAAAGAATAAATCAAAATATTACCTGCACCGTTTTATAAGCCAAGGGATTCAAAGCGTAGGAAAGAAGTAGCGTCTTATAGTCTGGATGTTTATATGGAGACATTTCCTTCACCATACAAACTTTTTTATTTACGAACCCTGTTCAAAATTTTAGGAGCCCCTGTGTGTGTTTGTATGTGTGTATATATATATATATATATATATATAGTAATTTTCTTAACCTCTTTGCCTCCAAGAACTGCAGCCTCCACTGATGCAGCCAGAAGTTCTCTCAGATCCACGTCCTTTTTTCTGCAGATATAAAAGGAAAAGAAAGAACAATTCAATTCTTTGCCTGTGCATCATAAGATAATGAAATCAGTTTTGAGAAAAAACGTCACAAAACTAACTGGGAAGCAGTTTGTGTGCTTGCAGTATTGACAGAGTTGCCACACAAGTACAGTTCAGACAAGGCTTGTACGCTATACCGGTACTAACAAAGTACTAAGAAGTACTATACTGCCTTTGAAACATGATGGTACTTGTTCTTTCATCCTCAGGCTGCTTTTTCCACATTTTGTTATCTCACAGCCTTATTCCAAAATGGAATAAATTTATGTATGTCCTCAAACTTCTACACACATTACCCAACAACGATAATGTTTTTTTGCAATTTTGCAAATTTACTAAAAAACTAAAAAAAGAGAACCAGCAATCAGGCCTGAACGTCAGAGTGACCAGACGTTTGCCATTTCTTAGCCAAAAGTTTGCCAACATGCACCTGAAAGACACTCAGACCATGACAAAGTCAATTCTCTGGTCTGATGAGACAAAGATTGAAGTGTGGTGTTTGGAGGAAAGCAGGCACCGCTCATCACCAGGACAATACCTTCCCTACAGTGAAGCATGCTGGTGGCAGCATCATGCTGTGGGGATGCTTTCCAGCGGCAGGAAATGGGAGACTAGTCAGTATAGAGGGAAAGATGAATGCAGCAATGTACAGAGACATCCTGGATGAAAAGAAACACTTGCCATCCAATCTGAAGGAGCTTGAGAGGTGCTGCAAAGAGGAATGGTTGAAAGTGGCCAAAGATAGGTGTGCCAAGGTTGTGGCATCTTATTCAAAAAGACTTGAGGCTGTAATTGCATCGACTAAGTACTGCTTGGATTTGCATGACGTCATGTCCGGCTAGATGAATATGCGTGGTGGTGGAGCAGCGTCTAGTCTCAATGGGTACTGGGCGCCTTTTAGCCTTGCTCGAAGAAAAATGCCCCATTCTTGCGTTGTTTTGGGCTGTACGAAGCGATCACATTGCAAAAAGGATAAACATTTCTTCACAGTTTTTCCAGAGGTTATGAAGAAGGGCGGAAAAGTGAAATATTTTACGAAAGACGACGACAAAAGTGGCACGCACTCCAGTACGGAGTGGAGGCACGATGGTCACTTCATTAAAGGTTAGTTTGATATACTTTACTCCTTTAGTATTTCCCATTGGAGTAGTATCTTGATATTATTTGTATTTTATCTTTTAACAAACAGAAACCACAAAGTTTGTTTTGTACACAAAAGTGTCAGAGTGCATATGTAAAAGATCAAATATGGTGATGATTCCATAATTGTTGGTTAGTTAAGTGAATAGGCAGTCACGGGTGTCCAGATGTTGGCGGCTAGTTTGTTTACATGGACGCAAAACGCTAAGTGCAATCATGAAATGCAACCTTACCCGAGCAAAAACCATGCATATTTATGCGGGAGAGTCTTGATACCAATGTCTTTGACCCAGACACACAATAAGAATTTGTAGAACTCCATGTTTTACAAGTTTCCATCTGTTTTGTTGTGTAGAACAATGTCTGGAGCACAATGGTTTGATATGTCTGGGAATGCAACTGACGTAATCCTTGATATCACTCCGCAAACCTTTTTTGGATAAAGTACAGGGATCTATTCTATTGCATGGATTGATTTTTATGCTCGGATCTGCTTTTTGCCGGAAGATCTAGGCCCCTTGCGTACTCAGATGGTTTGCACGCTTGGCTTGGTCGACCACCACTGCTTTTTACTTCCGGGAAGAAGAGATGTGACAAAATACCAGCAAAAGCTGTGAATACTAAGGTAGATGTGACTTTTTATTCTTAATAAACTTACAAAAATAATGTAAAAACCTCTTCACATTGGTAATATAGGGTATTTGTGTAGAATTTTGAGGACAACATTAAATGTATTCCATTTTGAAAGAAGGCTGTAACATAAAAAAGCACTGAGTACTTTCAGGATGTAAAGTGTTGTTTAAGTGCAATAAGAGAAGCCCTAATGCCTTTTAACTTGGATTGTTCAACTGTTCTTGGAGCGCAGAAGGAAACGTACGGAGCCCCTAAAGGGACATGGATGTTTCGCAAGAACTACTAGTACTTTTTGCGAGATCTTGCAAAAGGTTTTTTTCTTCTGTCAGTGAAGCGGAAGTGAAACAGACACAGCGATGGAGGAGCGGGAGCCTAGCCATCATCTGTGCTCTGTTGTGGGACCATAATATGTCAGTTGCAACCATGGAGGACCATTTGGAGCGCTTCTTAGTGTCTACAGAGGTCCCAAAAGAGGACATTACACGAATGAAGAGAGACAAGGTGAGCATACATTTCCGGTTCACCATCGCTGTGTCTGTTTTACTTCCGCTTCACTGACATAAGAAAAAAACCTTTTGCGAGATCTCACAAAATATTTGTTTCCCTCCATGTCCCTTTAGGGGCTCCGTAGAAACCTATATTTAATAGATCATAAGATGTTCTGTTCATTTAAAGCCAATAATGACATTTTTGTGGTCCCCTTGATTTTGAAAAGTATTGCCAATCTTATGAGTAGCAATGAGGGTTAGCCTAAGCCAGGGGTCGGCAACCCGCGGCTCTTTGATCACTCTGATGCGGCTCAGCTGCATACTTGCCTAACCCCCCCGGTTTTCCGGGAGGTTTCCGGATTTCTGTGCCTCTCCCGGAAATCTCCTGGGGCAAACATTCTCTGATTTTCACCCGGACAACAATATTAAGGGTGTGCCATGATGGCACTGCCTTTAACATCCTCTACAACATGTCGTTGCGTCCGCTTTTACACCATGCTATCTTATCTGTGTGCCGGCCCGGTCACATGTCGTATGCGACCTCTGCTTACACACGTAAGCGACTGCAAGGCATACTTGGTCAACAGCCATACAGGTTACACTGAGGGTTGTGATATAAACAACTTTAACTAATATGCGCCACACTGTGAACCCACACCAAACAAGAATGACAAACACATTTCAGGAGAACATCCGCACCGTAACACAACAGAACAAATACCCAGAATCCCATGCATCCCTAACTCTTCAGGGCTACATTATACACCCCTGCTACCACCAAACCCCGCCCACCTCAATTGACGCACGGAGGGGGGATTTGGTGGTAGCGGGGTGTATAATGTAGCCCGGAAAAGTTAGGGATGCATGGGATTCTGGGTATTTGTTCTGTTGTGTTTATGTTGTGTTACGGTGCAGATGTTCTCCAGAAATGTGTTTCTTATTCTTGTTTGGTGTGGGTTCACAGTGTGGTGCATAGTAGTAACAGTGTTAAAGTTGTTTAAACGGGCACCCTCAGTGTGACCTGTATGGCTGTTGACCAAGTATGCCTTGCAGTCACTTATGTGTGTCTGCAAAAGCCGCATACACCATGTGACTGGGCTGGCAAGCTGTTTGTACAGGTTGTAGAGGGCGCTAAAGGCAGTGCCATCATAGCACACCCTTATTATTGTTGTCTGGGTGAAAATCAGCAGACATTGAGAGAATAGTTGCTCTGAAATCCGGGAGTCTCCCGGAAAAATTGGGAGGGTTGGCAAGTATGATGCTGTCAAGGGGTATTCATATAAAACTCGCGAGCCGCACTAACATTACATTTTCATATTAAGGTGCGAGCCGCGTGTCTGAGACCAATGGTTTATACACAGCACAAAGCAAAAAAAACTTTGTATGCTGTGTTATTTCATTTTAAATTTCAAAAGACTTTTGTGGCTCCCATTGTTTTCTTTATTTTGTGAAACGTGTCAAAATGGCTCTTTGAGTGGTAAAGGTTGCCGACCCCCGGCCTAAGCCAATGAGATCCATCAAACATGTGAGAGTATTACCTGAACGCAACACTGTTGACGTGTAAGAATCTCACCTGAACGCAACACTATTGACGTGTAAGAATCTCACCTGAACGCAACACTATTGACGTGTAAGAATCTCACCTGAACGCAACACTATTGACGTGTAAGAATCTCACCTGAACGCAACACTATTGATGTGTAAGAATCTCACCTGAACGCAACACTATTGACGTGTAAGAATCTCACCTGAACGCAACACTATTGACGTGTAAGAATGCAACACTATTGATGTGTAAGAATCTCACCTGAACGCAACACTATTGACGTGTAAGAATGCAACACTATTGACGTGTAAGAATCTCACCTGAACGCAACACTATTGACGTGTAAGAATCTCACCTGAACGCAACACTATTGACGTGTAAGAATCTCACCTGAACACAACACTATTGACGTGTAAGAATCTCACCTGAACACAACACTATTGACGTGTAAGAATGCAACACTATTGAAGTGTAAGAATCTCACCTGAACGCAACACTATTGACGTGTAAAAATCTCACCTGAACGCAACACTATTGACGTGTACGAATGCAACACTATTGAAGTGTAAGAATCTCACCTGAACGCAACACTATTGACGTGTAAGAATGCAACACTATTGACGTGTAAGAATCTCACCTGAACGCAACACTATTGACGTGTAAGAACGCAACACTATTGACGTGTAAGAATCTCACCTGAACGCAACACTATTGACGTGTAAGAATGCAACACTATTGACGTGTAAGAATCTCACCTGAACGCAACACTATTGACGTGTAAGAATCTCACCTGAACGCAACACTATTGACGTGTAAGAATGCAACACTATTGAAGTGTAAGAATCTCACCTGAACGCAACACTATTGACGTGTAAGAAAGCAACATTTAAGAGTATTAGCTGATTTGAGGTGTAAGAATCTCACCTGAACGCAACACTATTGACGTGTAAGAATCTCACCTGAACGCAACACTATTGATGTGTAAGAATCTCACCTGAACGCAACACTGTTGACGTGTAAGAATCTCACCTGAACGCAACACTATTGAGGTGTAAGAATCTCACCTGAACGCAACACTATTGACGTGTAAGAATCTCACCTGAACGCAACACTGTTGACGTGTAAGAATCTCACCTGAACGCAACACTGTTGACGTGTAAGAATCTCACCTGAACGCAACACTATTGACGTGTAAGAATCTCACCTGAACGCAACACTATTGACGTGCAAGAATCTCACCTGAACGCAACACTGTTGACGTGTAAGAATCTCAACTGAACGCAACACTGTTGACGTGTAAGAATCTCACCTGAACGCAACACTATTGACGTGTAAGAATCTCACCTGAACGCAACACTGTTGACGTGTAAGAATCTCAACTGAACGCAACACTGTTGACGTGTAAGAATCTCACCTGAACGCAACACTATTGACGTGTAAGAATGCAACACTATTGACGTGTAAGAATCCCACCTGAACGCAACACTGTTGACGTGTAAGAATCTCACCTGAACGCAACACTGTTGACGTGTAAGAATCTCAACTGAACGCAACACTGTTGACGTGTAAGAATCTCACCTGAACGCAACACTGTTGACGTGTAAGAATCTCAACTGAACGCAACACTGTTGACGTGTAAGAATCTCACCTGAACGCAACACTGTTGACGTGTAAGAATCTCAACTGAACGCAACACTGTTGACGTGTAAGAATCTCACCTGAACGCAACACTATTGACGTGTAAGAATGCAACACTATTGACGTGTAAGAATCTCACCTGAACGCAACACTATTGACGTGTAAGAACGCAACACTATTGACGTGTAAGAATCTCACCTGAACGCAACACTATTGACGTGTAAGAATGCAACACTATTGACGTGTAAGAATCTCACCTGAACGCAACACTATTGACGTGTAAGAATCTCACCTGAACGCAACACTATTGACGTGTAAGAATGCAACACTATTGACGTGTAAGAATCTCACCTGAACGCAACACTATTGACGTGTAAGAATGCAACACTATTGAAGTGTAAGAATCTCACCTGAACGCAACACTATTGACGTGTAAGAATGCAACACTATTGACGTGTAAAAATCTCACCTGAACGCAACACTATTGACGTGTACGAATGCAACACTATTGAAGTGTAAGAATCTCACCTGAACGCAACACTATTGACGTGTAAGAATGCAACACTATTGACGTGTAAGAATCTCACCTGAACGCAACACTATTGACGTGTAAGAACGCAACACTATTGACGTGTAAGAATCTCACCTGAACGCAACACTATTGACGTGTAAGAATGCAACACTATTGACGTGTAAGAATCTCACCTGAACGCAACACTATTGACGTGTAAGAATCTCACCTGAACGCAACACTATTGACGTGTAAGAATCTCACCTGAACGCAACACTATTGACGTGTAAGAATGCAACACTATTGAAGTGTAAGAATCTCACCTGAACGCAACACTATTGACGTGTAAGAATCTCACCTGAACGCAACACTATTGACGTGTAAGAATGCAACACTATTGAAGTGTAAGAATCTCACCTGAACGCAACACTATTGACGTGTAAGAATCTCACCTGAACGCAACACTATTGACGTGTACGACTGCAACACTATTGAAGTGTAAGAATCTCACCTGAACGCAACACTATTGACGTGTAAGAATGCAACACTATTGACGTGTAAGAATCTCACCTGAACGCAACACTATTGACGTGTAAGAACGCAACACTATTGACGTGTAAGAATCTCACCTGAACGCAACACTATTGACGTGTAAGAATGCAACACTATTGACGTGTAAGAATCTCACCTGAACGCAACACTATTGACGTGTAAGAATCTCACCTGAACGCAACACTATTGACGTGTAAGAATCTCACCTGAACGCAACACTATTGACGTGTAAGAATCTCACCTGAACGCAACACTATTGACGTGTAAGAACGCAACACTATTGACGTGTAAGAATCTCACCTGAACGCAACACTATTGACGTGTAAGAATGCAACACTATTGACGTGTAAGAATCTCACCTGAACGCAACACTATTGACGTGTAAGAATCTCACCTGAACGCAACACTATTGACGTGTAAGAATGCAACACTATTGACGTGTAAGAATCTCACCTGAACGCAACACTATTGACGTGTAAGAATCTCACCTGAACGCAACACTATTGACGTGTAAGAATCTCACCTGAACGCAACACTATTGACGTGTAAGAATCTCACCTGAACGCAACACTATTGACGTGTAAGAATCTCACCTGAACGCAACACTATTGACGTGTAAGAATCTCACCTGAACGCAACACTATTGACGTGTAAGAATCTCACCTGAACGCAACACTATTGACGTGTAAGAATCTCACCTGAACGCAACACTATTGACGTGTAAGAATCTCACCTGAACGCAACACTATTGACGTGTAAGAATCTCACCTGAACGCAACACTATTGACGTGTAAGAATCTCACCTGAACGCAACACTATTGACGTGTAAGAATCTCACCTGAACGCAACACTATTGACGTGTAAGAATGCAACACTATTGACGTGTAAGAATCTCACCTGAACGCAACACTATTGACGTGTAAGAATCTCACCTGAACGCAACACTATTGACGTGTAAGAATCTCACCTGAACGCAACACTATTGACGTGTAAGAATCTCACCTGAACGCAACACTATTGACGTGTAAGAATGCAACACTATTGACGTGTAAGAAAACAACACTTAAGAGTATTAGCTGATTTGAGGTGTAATAATCTCACCTGAAAGCCGCCAGTCTGCTGGAGAGGACGCCGGCGTACAGGTGGTACAAGACGATGGCCACCCCGAAGAGGCAGAAGACGGCCACACCAAAGGGAGACATTCGGATGCCCATGGGAGACATGGTCGTAGAAAGATCTTTTACTGGCTGGATGGCAGCAATAAAAGGCGCCAAGGGAATTGTAATGTGTGTAGCTAATCACAACAGGAATGGCGCTGGCTGGCTGGCTGGCAGCTGCGTACGTGGCTACTTCGCCCACGTGGATTATACTTTGTAAGAGTCAAGATGTGGATTCAAGTGTGTAGTAAGGAAGCAATATGTGTATTTAAGTGTGTATTAAAGAGACAAGATGTGTATTAAAGTGTGTAGTAAAGAGTCAAGATGTCAGCTGTAGTCGATGAATACATTGAAATGTTGTCTTCTTTAGCGGAAGGCGAGTTTACGGAATGAGCGCGACTGCCAAACGCGACATTACATTTCCTTGTTGCCTAACGAGACATTATATTTCCTTGCACAATTTTGTGGCTGCCAAACGAGACATTTTTTCCAGCGACGTCGAAGGCAGACGAGAAGAAGAGAAAAATGATGTCTTGTGTCCACATCTCTCCTTCTCTTCCGGGTGGGTGCCGGCGACGTCATCACTGCGCGACAATGATCACAATATATAAAATATATTTTTTTAAACCTTCATTTATAGCATTCAACATTAACGTACCAGCAAATAAATACTAATAATGAAAACAAGTAGAAAAACAGCGCCAGCGGGTTGTGAAGTCAGTAAAGCAAGTAAAGTATAAATATGTAAGAAAGTGTAAAGTCAATAAAGCAAGTAAAGTGTAAGAAAGTGTAAAGTCAATAAAGCAAGTAAAGTATAAATATGTAGGAAAGTGTAAAGTCATATAGGCTCACACAAGTTCCGTAAATAATTGACATTTGGAGCACAGATTCATAGTTTCCACAGCTTGGTGCTTGTTAGAGGTAGAAAGCGTTTTCAAATAAAGTTCTTATTCTTTTTTAAAGGCACAAAAAACAGGTCGGGTATTGACAAATGTACATTTCTGAATATAAAATGCAGCCAATAGTATAATGAGGTTGCACAGGTAAAATTCCGACTACTAAATAGTTGGACGGCAGAGAGATGATAATCGATCTTATTATGTCGCAAGCCAATTTTTTATACACAAAAGTCGATTTCTTAAAGTGAAACCCACATTTTTACATTGGATTAAAGGTTTCCAATACTAGAAATATCTTGGAAAATTGTTAAAAATAAAATCCATATTGAAGAAATGTAATCGTATTTAAAATGTTATTACATTTTGTCTTGTCTATTTGTATTAACCTTACTTTCTTCACCTTTTTTGTTTCTATTTACGTATTGATGCTCAACCTTGTGAATGTTTGTGTGTTCTTTTGTTCAATTAGAAACAAGAAAATACAAATAAAAAATAAATGTTTGTACAAAAGCAGATTATTTCTAAACTGAAAAATACCATTTAAAATTATTAATAGAATATACCCAACTGATATTTTATTTTGACATTCCGGTTGACAACTGTTATAGCTGTAATACGATACTGTACCTTTATTTTGGGAGATCAGAGGTTAAGTTATGGAGATGTCTCCATTCACTATAGAAGACATTTTAAAAATTGCATTTTTATGAAAGATAGCAACCTAGAAATTATTGATATTATGTTGCGAGCATCATTTGTCATACATAAAAGTCGATTTCTTGATGTGAAACCCCAAATCTCCCATTGGATTAATCATTTAAATTATTAATAAAATCTTGAAAAATGTTAAAAAAAAGAAAAAAGAAAATCCCTTAATTTATTGTCTTTATTGGAATAATTTTTGTTGTTTTAGATGAGCCCAGTTTTTAATATATACAGTATATATATATATATTTTTTAATCAATTTGTATTGTTTCTTACTTTACTTCAAAAAATGTGTTTGTGTATGAAAGGTGAACGAGACCACTTTGTTTGTGTTGTCAGCTCTTTCCTAAAAGCAGTTAGCTCATGATTACTTCTGTTCATCTGCTCTACTTTCCTTTATGAAAGGTGAACAACACCACTTTGTTTGTGTTGTTCACACAGCAACTGCATCAAGACCAGACCAGGATTTATGATCATTGTTTTTGTAAGTCCCTTGGTGGGATTAAAATCTTCCTTCCAAATCTCCACATTGGTCATCTTGTCCTCCTCTGCTGTCTGCGGGCCAGTTGACTGATATGTGGTACGACTTCAGCTCCTCCTCTGACACTAAATGTGGGGCACAGCTCATGAGGTCGCGACCTCGGAAGGACTTGGGGAAGGCTATGACATCACGTATGCTGAAGGCACCCACCAGGATGGACACCAGCCGGTCCAAACCTACAAAACAAAAGATCTTTGGATTTGTAGCGCAGCTCTACTTTTGGTTTCTATTTCTCTTGTTTAACCATGGCCCTGATGAGGATAAACTCATGATAGTTCATCTTACCAAGGGCGATGCCACCATGGGGTGGCGCTCCTGAGTCCAGAGCCTCCAGCAGGTGAGCAAGAAGAGTGGGATCCTCCTGGGAAGGTAAAGGTCAGTCAGTTACCATCAGTCACTCATCACAATATCCCATATTGTTCAACTGATAAGGATATTAGGCAGCACACCTTTATCAGTATCGTGCTTCTTCACACATACTTTGAAAAAGTCTTCATTGTAGTCCTTAATCCTCATTTTCAATGAAAAACAACCATCAGCTATTATCTCTTTGTCTTCTACTCTGCTCCTAAATTGATGTTGCTGATCATATTTCATTCATTATTATCTATTGACTTTTTTTCATTTTTCACTATCAAATGGTTCAAATCATTTTGATAGTAGGCTAATATGGCTAATATAGACACTTACATCATGCGTTGTCTTCATTATAACACTTATACATTTTGATAGTAGGCTAATATAACTAATATAGACACCTACATCATGTGTTGCCTTCATTATAACACTTATATAAGACTTTTAATGTCATTTTGATAGTAGGCTAATATAACTAATATAGACACTTACATCATGTGTTGTCTTCATTATAACACTTATATAAGACTTTTAAAGTCATTTTGATAGTAGGCTAATATAGACACTTACATCATGTGTTGTCTTCATTATAACACTTATATAAGACTTTTAAAGTCATTTTGATAGTAGGCTAATATAGACACTTACATCATGTGTTGTCTTCATTATAACACTTATATAAGACTTTTAAAGTCATTTTGATAGTAGGCTAATATAACTAATATAGACACTTACATCATGTGTTGTCTTCATTATAACACTTATATAAGACTTTTAAAGTCATTTTGATAGTAGGCTAATATAGACACTTACATCATGTGTTGTCTTCATTATAACACTTATATAAGACTTTTAAAGTCATTTTGATAGTAGGCTAATATAACTAATATAGACACTTACATCATGTGTTGCCTTCATTATAACACTTATATAAGACTTTTAAAGTCATTTTGATAGTAGGCTAATATAGACACTTACATCATGTGTTGTCTTCATTATAACACTTATATAAGACTTTTAAAGTCATTTTGATAGTAGGCTAATATAACTAATATAGACACTTACATCATGTGTTGTCTTCATTATAACACTTATATAAGACTTTTAAAGTCATTTTGATAGTAGGCTAATATAACTAATATAGACACTTACATCATGTGTTGTCTTCATTATAACACTTATATAAGACTTTTAAAGTCATTTTGATAGTAAGCTAATATAGACACTTACATCATGTGTTGTCTTTATTTTAAGACTCATATAAGGCTTTTAACTTTTTGTAGCTCCAGACAGATTAGTTTATTGTATTTTTGCTCCAATATGGCTCTTTCAACATTTTGGTCTGCCGACCCCTGACCTTAAAGTGTAAAGCACACGTTGGCAGATCTTTTACCTTGAGGATATTCTTCAAGACGTGAAGCTGCATAGAAGCGTTATGAATACGGATGGATCCTCCTCCGATCTCACAGCCGTTCAACACCAGGTCGTAGTGCTGACCACGGACCTGGACAAGATGGTCAAGAAGGAAGTTGCTAGAAGATAGGTGAGGTACAACACCTACTTGCTGTGGGTGTGTGTACAGTAGCGCTGTGTCCTCTGGCACTGGAGCAGTAAATGGATGATGGGCAGACTCAAGCTGCTCAGGATCATCCTCTTTAGGCAGGAAGAGAGGGAAATCCACAACCCACAGAAAGTGGAAGCTTGAAGGGTCACGGACTGAAGAGCCGTGAGACTCCAGGAGATCTGCACACCTCAAACGAAGACTACCCAGCAGTGGTCGCTGCCATACCAGCAGTCATATTTAGTCCAAAGCCTGACTTTCTGGGATTGTACAGAGTCTCTTACCACAATGTCAGTAGGACCAGCAGCTATGAGGAGGAGGTCTCCAGGTTGGGCTCTGGTCTTCTTCAACAAGGCATCAGTGATGGAGTCCGCCAGCAGCTTCTTCAGGGGAGACTTCAGTGTTCCGTCAGCTCGGACCAGCACCACACTCACCTCCTTAGGACCAAAGAAACCACTTTGGTTTTATTGTGCACCAAGTAGAACTTGAGCCAGGTGGGTGTCCAGGAAGTAGGATCAAAAGACAAAACTGTTTAAGTACCCTTGAGCAACATATTCAACATTGTGCCATCATTGTGTCAATGATAGTACGACGGAATCTCCATTTACATACACACACACATATATATATATATATATATATATATATATATATATATATATATATATATATATATATATATATATATATATATATATATATATATATATATATATGAACTTCCGGTTCAGATCGCTGGACCTCCTTTACAGACTGTACCCTGACATTCAAATCGCAAAGAAGGAACATTCCTGGTGTTACCTGACGGCTGAACCACCCAGCTGCGACACCACTACCAAGCATACCACAGCCTGAAACAACAGGAATGGCTCTAACGGTGAAAACCCTGACTGACTGAGATGCTTCCGTGTGTTCTGCCACCCGACTCGCCATATGTTATGATTATTTATATATGTTGGAACTCAAGGTGTGGCTGCTCATGTTGACCTATCTTTGAAACAACTAGCATGGTATAAGATGGACACAATTGTGTCCCACATTGTTCCCTTGCTCTCTGTCTCGCCTACAAAACCAAAGAACTTAGGTCCAATGATAAGACACGGCGTAGCTGCCAAACATTACACCGACACCCAAATACCACATTTTCAATTGTTTAGGTTTAGCCCATGGTTATGTTAAACACATAACTATGGGCTGCACTTTAGACACCTGTAGGCTACGAGGAGCTAGCAGCTACACAACAGCTGAGCTAAAACGACACATTACACATTTAAGCATATCAAATAATTATACTTGCTCATTACATACACATAGTCGTCAAGACAGAAGTCTGATAGAAAGTATTCAGTAACAAACGTGTCCGCATCATTCAACTTTCTACAACATGAGCTTGACTTAATGAATTATTGAGGCTACCAGGTGTAGTAAAATTTCAAAATACTATTGCTAAAGCATTCGCCACAAGGGTAGTATTTTTCTAGCATTGGTGACAATATAAATATAAGCATATTTGTTACTTTCACCATATTGAATAAGTTACATAAAAGCTAGGGTTTAGTTGAGTTTGAGTTAATTGTGATAGTGCTAAGGGGTCCCCTACCCTAACACCACCCCCCAGTGGACCATAGAGGCTAAAGAGACAATCATTGACCTCAAACATGACCTGTCCTCCGCTACTTGACTATTAGCTGACCTTTTTCTGAGATGTTTCTGAAAGTGATAGTATGACTAACACAGTCCTTTTTTCAGAAACAGAAGGGGGTGAGTGAGGGTGGATACAGACTCCTTGGAACAAAATCGACAATCATCCGACTCTGACACATTCCATAGTTTTAACATTTTTCCCGTGGGTAAGAAGTTATAACTAATTTTAATTTGAAAATAACGATTTTACACATCGATAGTAGTTTAATAGGTCAAATTTAGAAAATGGAGGAGGTGAGGGTGAACCATGTATAGTCTTTGACTTCACTGATATGATCAATACGGTACAAGGGAAAAGGTACGTACTGACTTGTGTTGACAATCACAGTGGTTGGCCGGAATCAACAACAACCTCAAAAGAGGATGCAATATCAGTAATTAAATGACTTGTGAATGACCTAGTACCCCGACATGGTTTCCCCAAAAAGATAAGGTCAGACAACGGCAACCATTAAAAAAATACTCACTTAGCCTTGGTCGAAAAGGCTTTCGGACTAGAACACAGGTTTGGGGTACCATCCTGAGTCCCAAGGCAAGGTTGAAAGGATGGACCAGAACATTAAAAACTAATTGGCTAAAATCTGTGCACAGACCAAATTTAATTGGATTGACATGTTGCAATTAGCGTTAATGATCATTCGAAGGTCCGTGAATAAAACTGTTTTACCGCCCTTTGAGTTTTTCACCCTATGAGCTGCATACAGGTCAGCCATTCACAGGACCAGCAGCCCCCCATGGAAGGAGGACTCAGCGTAAAACCAAAATGGTATTTTACACAAAAAATTGCAAAATTTGTGTGCCAGTTCTTCTGTACAGATTCCCTTCCGCCCGCTGAGAGGGTCAAGATCAAGGTCATCAAACGCAAGTGGACAGAGCTCAGGTGGACTGGTCCCTTCAAGGTCGTGGAACGGACGTCCCACGCCCTTCGACTGGCTGGTGGAGGGGGACACCTGGTACCACCTCTCCCTCTGCACTACAGCTGAAGAACCTGACAGATTACCAGGGGATGTCATTGCTGACATCGCCACATCATCTGCCCCTCAGCCCAGGAGACGAGAGAGATTTTCTACCTACATTACTCTTTTCAACTTCTATATTGTATATCCTTGTGTGAGACCAATCCAGTATGCTAAATGTTTCTTAGTTTTTCTTGCTTGTTTGCAGCATAACTGTATGTGTCGTTACATGAAGTGAAAAGTTTGATGTTTATCCCCGTTTATCCCTTGGGCGTGTTCTACTGTCTTTGTGTCTCAGTTCATCCTTCCTGACGACAGTGACTGACAAGTGTCTAAGAACATACAGCGGACTTTAAATAGACTGGGTCAAAGGGGATAGCAAGACTTATTTTTTGACCTGTGCAGTGTGATTAATTACGGGGGACACAATAGCTATTACCGTGGTAATAACCTCTATATTTGTTACGACTCAACCCTGAACCATTGGTGTCGGATGCAGACAACATACTCTGGTAAGTTGTGCCCATCTTCCCTTTTATGTTGTTTTGGGGGTTGACCTGACTGATACAGACGCTAAAGGAATTATTAAAATTAATGTCCTTGAGAGGGCGTTAACTACCTCTACACCCTCTGTAGCACCTAAAGTACCACCCCACCTCGGTGGTGTTTCAAAGGCTCACATCCGTGCGTGCTAATGACATCACCACCGAAGGCCTGGTAACTTTGACCTTTGACCTTAGGAGCGGGTGCAGACAACCTGTGGCTCAGGTGGATGCCAAAACCTGGGTGACTGTGTTGCTTCTTCCGCTGGACGTCCCTTTTCCCACACTTACCCCGCCCCTTTTAAGTTGACTGACATGTGTACCCTTCTGTTGACAATGCCACCCGACTTCTTCCCTTTGTGGCCCAAAAGCTGAATTACACGCGTTTTCAAATTACAGGACCCTCTCCGTCCCCCAACAAATTGGGTGACATCAACCATTACTGGTGCACCACACTGATAGATGGCTCTAGGATAGGGCCTTGGGCACGAGCTGACTTATTCTGGTGTTGTGGGAAGCACAGATTGTACATTAGAATCCCGACGTCAGCCGTTGGGCTTTGTGCTATGGTTAGACTGGTGACCCCACTCACCAAATTAACACCCCTTGGAACTCCTGTTTCAGCGGCCTCTCTAACTCCCCGCCGCCGTTGAGACTAACCAACCTGACTCGTGACGCCGTTGAGGGACTTGTTGAACAACTTGCCCCGACCTCCCTCATGGCCATCCAGAACCGCATAGCCCTTGATCGCATCCTAGCCAAGGAAGGTGTGTGTGCAATGTTTGGTGTCCAATGCTGTACCTTCATTCCTAACAACACTGCCCCCGATGGCTCAGTTCAGAGGGCTTTAGAAAGCCTCCATGCCCTGTCCAGGGAACTTACAGAAGTTTCAGGGGCCTCTGACCCCTTCAAAGATTGGCTCCAGAGCACATTTGGCAGGTGGACTGAGCTAATTAAGTCTGTCCTGGTCTCAATTGGACTTTTTTTGGCCATCATAGCCTCATGTGGCTGCTTTATCGCCCCTTGTGCTAAATCTTTATGCACCCGCATCATTGTTAGAGCTGTAGAAGGTCAACCCCACCCTGTTTCTGGACTCGTTATGTCTCTGAAGGGGGTCAAGCAAAATGGAGACTTTCGAGAAATGTTGGTTTCCTTCCCCGACCCTGACGACAGTGACGTGGACTCCCTCCATCTATCTCCAATGTAAATATGCTGTTGTTTTTATTGCTAGCTTGCTCAAAGAAAAAAACAGCACCTACTTTAATGTGGGGCGTGCTTTACAAGTGTTTAACTAGTAGTAAAAGATCTTATTAAAAGATCTTAAAGGGGGAGTGATGGAACGAGATATTTTCCATATATCCATATTTTGTGTTATTTTTTACTTCCGTAGTCATATTACAAAACAGCTAGTGCTTTTCCAAATTGTCTGGTTAGTAAAAGGTTGACTGTGTGTTTGAGGCCTTGGAGCTTCTGGAATGCAAGCGGTAGACAAAACAAGAGGGTGGAAGACACAGGAAGAGTGAGAGAAAGGTAGACCGATCTGGACCGGGCTAGGGAACGCTTGGGTGCTGGATTGGTCTCATTATTGCCAAAGCTTTGACAATAAACAACGAAATACCAACTACTGCTTTTGGTGGTCAATTTAACATCAGCTTATTTGCCATTAAAAGAACTTGGGAGTGGACAGCAGACTTTGACTTCCTTGGGAGGAAGAGCTGTCGACGCAACAATATATACACACATGTATGTATGTATGTATGTGTATACATATATACGTATATAAGTATATATATATATATATATATATATATATATATATATACATATATATATATACTTATATACATACATACTGTGGAGCATCACAATACCTCCGAACAGGTGAGACTGGGCAGAGGGCCAGCCATCACAGTGAAAGCATGCACCAGGAGGTCAAACTACGCCACTCTTTAGGTGTGGTCATTGAAGGCAAGTACATCCCTAATTTTATCCTCAATCAGGCTGAGGTGTGGCCACCTGCCCCAAGGCAGCTGTGGCAGGCTGGCAATCACTGTGTTGGAGTTAAATAGCACCTCGGTGTTTGACTCATTGTGTGGCTGGCTCCCTGCTGGGAAAGGTCTGCTTCCATCGGGCGGTAAGTGTGTTGCTCCACTGAAATATAGTTTGTAAATTAGTCTGCTAAATGTGTGTAAGATGTTTGATTCATTGAATGCTGGGATTTATTTAACTTTGCACTGATCAGTTTCTTTGCTATATGTTCCAGGCAATTTAGGAGACATGATCCAGACTTGGAAAAAGTGACAATTTGTTTGTTTCAAGGGAAGCCCCAATCGGGAAGAACTTTAAGTTATCCTTTATTCAGAAAAACTGACTGAATAAAACAACGCTGCGGCGTTTGAACTTTAAACAGAACTGTCTCTGGGAGGTTGGTTTGTGACCGCACATCACAAATTGGTGGAGAATGCGGGTATAGAAGACCCTCCCCAACCACATTATGGAGCAAGCAATAAGGGCACTCCTGCAAAGCCAGGCGGAGTTGCAGAATGCGATGAAGGAACTGCTCAAGCAGGTCAACAAAGACGAAGCAGTGGTTCGAGCCCCGGGGGGAGTCCTCACCAAACAAAGCCCCGATGACGACATTGAAGCCTATTTGGAGCTCTTTGAGCGCACTGCTACCAGGGAGCGATGGCCACCCGGTGAGTGGGCAGGAATAATTGCCCCGTTCCTCATTGGGGAGGCCCAGCACGCCTGCCGCGACCTGCCAGCAGAGGACGCACGAGACTACACCAAGCTCAAGGCCGCCATATTAGCAAGCCATGGGTACAGCCTACCAGCTAGAGCTCAGCGATACCACGCCTGGGCCTACTGTGCCAGCCAGCCGCCCAGGGCCCAGCTCGCAGAGCTGCTACGCCTTACCCAGGGATGGCTGACGAGTAGCGGGGAGACACCCTGGATCCAAAGATTGGTGATTGATCGGTGTATTCGAGCTTTGCCGCCCGATGCCAGAAAGTATGCTGCGCAGGTGAGCCCCGCCTCCCTGGATTCTCTGGTAGCTCTGTTGGAGAACTACCAAGTTAGCAACGAGATGCTCCGAACCACCAGAGCTGAGCCAAGCCGCCCCACCCCTGCTGAAAGGACGGGCCGTGCGCGCCTGCGATCTCCTCCCCGTACTCCTCCACGTAATGCCCCAAGGGATAGCAACCCACAGGAAAGGTTGGCCCGGCCCCCCAGAAGGTGCTATGTCTGCGGGCGAGAAGGCCACATCTCCTGGGCCTGTCCGGAACGGGACCGAGACGTCTCAATGCCCTCTTCCGCCAGCTCGGGTGCCCACCGACCTTGCTTGCACACCGGGGACACCGGCCGACCCCAGGCCTCCCTGCCGGTGCGGGTGGGAGGTACCGACGCCCATGCCCTGATTGATTCTGGCAGCGTCGTCACCTTGGTGAGGGCTGACTACGCTGGTCCTGTCGGCTCAGACACCGTCCCGGTCACCTGCGTCCATGGTGATGTCCGCCATTATCCGGTCAGCCATATCCGGGTCCAGACCCCCCGTGGAGACGCCGTTGTGGCTGCTGGGGTGGTCCCCAACCTACCTGTCCCTCTGCTGATAGGCACGGATTGTGTCCTCTTCCAGCGGTATTGGAACCCAGGCCGCCGCCCACATCCTCCCCGACAAACAAGACGCCGGGACCGGCGCCCCGCAGCCTCGACCCCGCGGACCGCATTCCCCACCTTCCGAGCACCTAGAGGAACCTCACCAGGAAGTGGAGCATCTGAGAGAGACGCCAGTGGGGGAGAGACCCCTCCAGCCAGTGAAGACCCCTTCTCTGAGTTCCCGCTCATGCCGGTCGAGGGGAATCCACCTCAAGGCGAGTACGCCACAGCCCAATGGGCTGACCCGAACCTGGAAATGGCCCGCCAAAGCATCGCCACCATAGACGGTCAACTGGTCGCTGGGGTGAGTGGGGTGTCTTATCCTCATTTTTTGGTAAAAGCGGGTCTGTTGTACCGAAGTGAAAAAACTAAGGGGGGGGGAGTTGTTGAACAACTATTAGTGCCGAAAAGTTACGTCACCCGGGTGTTGTACCTCGCTCACTCCCACCAATTAGGGGCTCATCTGGGAGCCCAGAAGACTTACGACCGAGTGGTCGCACGTTTTTATTGGCCTGGGGTGAAACGAGCCGTCGAGGACTTTTGTCGCACATGTCCGGAATGTCAAAAAGCGGCACCGCGGCCCTTTCTCCGGAATCCCCTCATACCCCTTCCTATTATTGAGACGCCATTTTCACGGATAGCTATGGACATTGTGGGGCCGTTGCCAAAATCGTCTCGTGGACACCGCTATATACTGGTCATTGTCGATTATGCAACCCGATACCCCGAGGCCATTCCCTTGCGTGTTGCTACCGCCAAGAATGTTGCCCATGAACTACTCATGCTTTTTAGCCGGGTTGGAATAGCAGACGAGGTTTTGACAGACCAGGGTACCTGTTTTATGGCCCGTGTAATGACCGCGTTGTATAAATGGCTTAAGATAAAACAGATCAGAACCTCCGTCTATCACCCACAAACTAACGGACTAGTGGAACGCTTTAATTCAACCTTGAAGACAATGTTAAGGAAACTGGTTGAAGTTGACGGGAAAGACTGGGACCAATTAATTCCTTATGTACTGTTTGCTATTCGTGAAGTGCCACAAGCCTCTACAGGTTTTTCCCCTTTTGAGCTGCTCTACGGGCGGAATCCACGGGGTCTGCTGGACCTCGCCAAGCAAGCCTGGGAAAGTCAGCCCTCCCCCCACCGGAACGTTATAGACCACGTGGAACACCTACAGGAGAGAGCCAGAAGGGTATGGCCACTGGTCCGGAACCATATGGAGAAGGCTCAAGCTGCCCAGGCACGAACATACAACAAGGGCGCTCATCTCCGTGAGTTTAAGGTGGGTGACCTTGTCTTAGTATTGGTCCCGACGGCAGAGTGCAAATTCTTGGCTAAATGGCACGGCCCGTACGAGATCGCTGAGCGAGTGGGGGCCGTCAACTACCGTGTGCAGCAACCCGGCCGGAGGAAAGGTTTACAGCTGTACCATGTAAATGTATTGAAAAGATGGCACACTGCTGCACCTTTGCCTAGCCCTGCCTTTCTAACGGACCTCTCTTCCCAGAAACCCGCCGTCAATGTAGGCGTAGACCTTGGCCCAACACAAGTCCAAGATGTCCAAGAGCTATTGGGCCGCTACCGGGACATTTTTGCAGAGATGCCCGGGCGCACCCATGTCATAGAACATGACATAGAGACCCCGCCTGGGAAGGTGGTCAGGCAACGACCATACAGGGTCCCAGAAGCGCGGAGGGAAGCGATAAAAGAAGAGGTAAAAAAGATGCTTGACCAAGGCGTCATTGAAGAGTCCTACAGCCCTTGGTCCAGTCCAATTGTCATCGTCCCTAAACCAGATGGCTCCTTGAGGTTTTGCAACGACTTCCGAAAACTAAACGAAATATCCACCTTCGATGCATATCCCATGCCTAGAGCCGATGAGCTGATTGACCGCCTTGGACCTGCCCGCTTTGTCAGCACCATGGACTTGACCCAAGGTTATTGGCAGGTACCCCTGACCCAGAGAGCCAAACCCAAGACGGCCTTCTCAACTCCAGATGGCTTGTTCCAGTACACTGTCCTCCCCTTCGGCATCCACGGGGCCCCTGCGACCTTCCAGCGCATGATGGACCGAATCCTCCGTCCTCACCAAGCCTATGCCGCCGCCTACCTTGATGACATCGTGGTCCACAGCGCCACCTGGGCCCACCATCTGGAACACCTGGAGGCTGTCCTCAGGGCCCTTCGTCAGGCTGGTCTAACAGCGAACGCCAAGAAGTGCCGGGTAGGATGGACCGAAACTGACTACCTCGGGTATACGATAGGCCGTGGGTGTGTGCGACCCCAAGCCCAGAAGGTGGAGAAGATACGGAATTGGCCCCGCCCCATCACTAAAAGACAGGTGCAGTCCTTCTTAGGTCTGATCGGCTACTACCAGAAGTTTATCAAAGACTTTGCCACAATAGCGGCCCCCCTCAACGACCTCACTCGCCAACGGTCAACCCACCGAGTATCTTGGACCACCGAAACGGAAGGGGCCTTCGAGAAGTTAAAGCAAGCTCTGTGTGAGGAACCCATCCTTGTTGCACCTGACTTCACGAAGCCATTCGTCCTCCACACAGATGCCTCTGGCACTGGGATCGGGGCAGTCCTAGCCCAATTGGTTGGCGCCGATGAACACCCCGTAACCTTCGTTAGCCGAAAACTGCTAAAGCACGAGAAAAACTACTCTACCGTGGAGAAGGAGTGTCTTGCTGTGAAGTGGGCCATCCACCATCTCAGGTATTACCTATGGGGAAGACGCTTCACTCTGGTGACCGACCACGCCCCCCTCAAATGGATGGCCACCAATAAGGACAGCAACGCTCGGGTGACACGCTGGTTCCTGGAACTGCAAAATTATAAATTCACTGTCGAGCACCGCCCTGGAAAGGATATCCGCCACGCCGACGCGATGTCCCGCCGCTACGAAGATGAGGAACAGGAAGCTCCTCGTACCAACAAGGAGCTTAGGGGGGGGATATGTGGAGCATCACAATACCTCCGAACAGGTGAGACTGGGCAGAGGGCCAGCCATCACAGTGAAAGCATGCACCAGGAGGTCAAACTACGCCACTCTTTAGGTGTGGTCATTGAAGGCAAGTACATCCCTAATTTTATCCTCAATCAGGCTGAGGTGTGGCCACCTGCCCCAAGGCAGCTGTGGCAGGCTGGCAATCACTGTGTTGGAGTTAAATAGCACCTCGGTGTTTGACTCATTGTGTGGCTGGCTCCCTGCTGGGAAAGGTCTGCTTCCATCGGGCGGTAAGTGTGTTGCTCCACTGAAATATAGTTTGTAAATTAGTCTGCTAAATGTGTGTAAGATGTTTGATTCATTGAATGCTGGGATTTATTTAACTTTGCACTGATCAGTTTCTTTGCTATATGTTCCAGGCAATTTAGGAGACATGATCCAGACTTGGAAAAAGTGACAATTTGTTTGTTTCAAGGGAAGCCCCAATCGGGAAGAACTTTAAGTTATCCTTTATTCAGAAAAACTGACTGAATAAAACAACGCTGCGGCGTTTGAACTTTAAACAGAACTGTCTCTGGGAGGTTGGTTTGTGACCGCACATCACAATACGTACACACATACATACATACATACATACATACATGTGTGTATATATATATATATATATATATATATATATATATATATATATATATATATATATATATATATATATATATATATATATATATATATATATATATACTAGGGCTGCAACTAACGATTAATTTGATAACTCCGGCTTCCTCCCACCTCCAAAAAGACATGCACCTGGGGATAGGTTGATTGGCAACACTAAAATGGTCCCCAGTGTGTGAATGTGAGTGTGAATGTTGTCTGTCTATCTGTGTTGGCCCTGCGATGAGGTGGCGACTTGTCCAGGGTGTACCCCGCCTTCCGCCCGATTGTAGCTGAGATAGGCTCCAGCGCCCCCTGCGACCCCGAAGGGAATAAGCGGTAGAAAATGGATGGATGGATTAATCTGTCGATTATTACTTCGATTAATCGATTAATAATCGGATAAAAGAGACAAACTACATTTCTATCCTTTCCAGTATTTTATTGAAAAAACCCAGCATACTGGCACCATGTTGTGGACATTGGGGGTGCAGCATACAGCAATAATAACACAGAAATGTAACTCATCAGATCAGAACTGAATCAGATATTGTACACGTTTCTGTTGTGAATAATAAAGGATTCATTTTAGGCTGCCTCTGAATAATAGCATGAAATATTCCAGCACCTTCATAACGTTTAGTTATGTAGCCGAGTATTCTGGGTTCGCATATTATGTGTACTAATATAATATAATAATAAAATAATAAATGGGAGTCATAAGAGCAGGTCCGGTCTCCACCACTTCTTTAATGTTCACTCTCCTTTTTCTCTCTCCCCACACACCTTCTTCCACAACCACCTTTATAGACCTCTCACGTCACAGCCCTACGGCAACTCTGGAGGGACAAAACTCCTCCTTACCTAACATTATCTGGTAATTTGGGACATCCTGAAAAGTTTGTTACATACGTCCCCCCCTCAATTAGAAACGTCCCCGTTTCGTCACAAACAAACAAGGGGAAATAGAACAGAGAACAAAAATCACAATCTTAATGCACCAACAAATCAACAATATTTTAACTGATCCACAAAGTATTGCATAAGATAGCACCCTGGCCCCTCAAAACATGCAAAAACGTGCAGATGTGAAGGAGGTCGGTCCAATCGCCCACTGCGAGATAGTTCAGTTGTGCGCAGGAGGTCGCCCCAGTCGCCCCCTGCGAGATAGTTCGATTGTGACGCGCCATCATGCCATCAGACTTGGGGTTATAGGCAGTGAAGGAATCAATAAAGTACCATCTGGTGGTGCTGGCAGAGTCTCTGGAAGGGACAACCACCCCGGGACCCCTTCCCCCCCACATGGGACTTACGGGCCACTCCAAAATGTCCATGACCACCCTCCTGAGGGGCCGACAAACCTGTGACCACCCCATGGGAACTTCTGGGCCACTCCAGAATATCCATGGTTACCCTCTGGAAGGGGGCAACAATTCTGGGACCCGCCCACGGGGACTTATGGGCAACTCCAGAATGTCCATGGCCACCCTCTGGAGGGGCCGACAAATCTGGGACCCACCCACGGGGACTTCAAGGGCACTGGCGGGTCCGACACGCTCCGCACTGCTCACACCACCGTCGGATGTCTCCCAGCATGAAGGGCCAGCAGCAAGACCGCCGGGAACGCCTCCGTAACCAGCCGGCTCACATCCGCAGCACACACCTCCAAGCTCTCCACCGGAGCACGCACATGCGCCGATAGGCTGGCCCAGAAGCGGTCCATCAATTGTCTCTGTCCAGCTGAGAAATTCTGGCACCGTCGCCGGGGAAGGGAGCTGTTAAGTCCATTTTTGACATTCATGCCGTGTGAGTGTCTGTCAAACAGCGTCTTGCCGAGCTTAAAAGTGTCGTCGTCACCACACCACGTGTCCGCAAAACAGCCAGGAAGCTTAGCAGCTAACTATACACGTGCAGCTAACTGAAAACTCACGAGTCCTGTGTAACACTTTCTTCTTTTCTTTTTTTTTTCCAACACAGCAGTTAAAATCCCACCGCTGCCACCAATGTAGCCGAGTATTCTGGGTTCGCATATTATGTGTACTAATATAATATAATAATAAAATAATAAATGGGAGTCATAAGAGCAGGTCCGGTCTCCACCACTTCTTTAATGTTCACTCTCCTTTTTCTCTCTCCCCACACACCTTCTTCCACAACCACCTTTATAGACCTCTCACGTCACAGCCCTACGGCAACTCTGGAGGGACAAAACTCCTCCTTACCTAACATTATCTGGTAATTTGGGACATCCTGAAAAGTTTGTTACAGTTATACTAAAACGTCACTCAAATCTAAATATATTTATATAGCTTTATCGGCCCGGCTACATTGATCCATTATGAAACCAACCTGAGATATTTCTGTCCGTTACGTTTATTTCCAAATTGGTAAGCGTGCGTTTTCTCTCTCAAAATGGAGTCAAATGTGCCGGAGACACATTATCAGCCCCGCGTTGCAACAAAGGCAGAACTAACGTTACTCACAAAAAAGCTGAAGTCATGAATGCTTGTTGCCACTATGGACTTCAAAAGTTACGTAGTGTGAGTTCTTCCCTTCATCCATGGCTGCAACATGTTTCTACTTCAGGTGCTTCTGAAGCAATGTTGTACTTCCGTGACATTTTGCAGGAAACACTCTTCTTTCAAGTCTTTAAAGTGAAGTGTTCCCACACTTTGGACCACTTAGGTCGTACACTTTTCTCCATTGAAGCAATAACCTCAAGATGTTTCTCCGCTAAACTATCACTAGTGTTTTCCTGCGCCATTTTTCCAATGTTTCCAGACGGCGTGGTCACGTGAGCTGCACATGACACATCATTGGCTAGCTTACCTCCACCTCATGAGACGTAGCCTCACCGCCGCTGTTTTCTACTTATTTGGATTATTGTTTCTCAGCTGTTTGTAAATGTTGCAGTTTAGAAATAAAGGTTTATAAAACAAAAAAAAACAACAACAAAAAAATAACCCAAAAAATAAATAAAAAAAAATAAATAAAAAAAAGCCTCCGCGCATGCGCATAGCATAGTTCCAACGAATCGATGACTAAATTAATCGCCAACTATTTTGGTAATCGATTTTAATCTATTAGTTGTTGCAGACCTAATATATACATACATACATACATACATACATACATACATACATACATACATACATACATATATATATATACACTACCGTTCAAAAGTTTGGGGTCACATGTAAATGTCCTTATTTTTGAAGGAAAAGCACTGTACTTTTCAATGAAGATAACTTTAAACTAGTCTTAACTTGAAAGAAATACACTCTATACATTGCTAATGTGCTAAATGACTATTCTAGCTGCAAATGTCTGCTTTTTGCTGCAATATCTACATAGGTGTATAGAGGCCCATTTCCAGCAACTATCACTCCAGTGTTCTAATGGTACAATGTGTTTGCTCATTGGCTCAGAAGGCTAATTGATGATTAGAAAACCCTTGTGCAATCATGTTCACACATCTGAAAACACTTTAGCTCCTTACAGAAAATACAAAACTGACCTTCCTTTGAGCAGATTGACTTTCTGGAGCATCACATTTGTGGGCTCAATTAAACGCTCCAAATGGCCAGAAAAAGAGAACTTTCATCTGAAACTCCACAGTCTATTCTTGTTCTTAGAAATGAAGGCTCAAACACTAAATTGTTTGGGTGACCCCAAACTTTTGAACGGTAGTGTATATATATATATATATATATATATATATATATATATATATATATATATATATATATATATATATATATATATATATATATATATATATATATATATATATATATATATATATATATATAAATGGCCTATAGAGTACTACCATCTAATATCTTGGAAGTACAACTGCATTGCAAATGATACTGAAAAGTGTAATAAAAGAAAATATAAAAACTGGACAGTACAGTTATCATAATCAGCTCATTTTTAAATGTTACATTAAAAAATAAAATGTTATGATCAAATAAAAATGATTGTTTATTAACATACACAAAAGTACCAATATCCACTCTCAGGTACCATGAATTGGTACTGTATCAGCTCAAAGGTGAATGGTAGCCATCCCTACATACGGCAAGCAAACAAGTGTTACCTGGTGAAAGTGAGTCTTTGACACCTGTTTCAGTCCCTCCAAATCTTTAGCAGTAAACACTTCCTGAAGGCCAATACAAAGAAGCACGTTAGAAAAGTGGACAGCGGTGGTAGCAAAAAGAATGTGTTGGTTCTTACTGCTCCACTGGGGACACACATGGCCAAAATGGAGCTTCCTGGTTGGCTGACGGCTGATTTGAAGAAGCTGATGTCAGCAGACAGGAAGAGGTCTGTGATGTCCATCAGCTGGACACAACAGCAAGACACATATTGCTTGCTTAAGTCAAATGATCAGCAGGAGATGTATGTGTCTATTTTATTTCATACAGTCAGGCCAAAGTATTCACAGCGCTTCACATTTTCTTTTCTTACAGTCCTATTCAGAAATGAAATGAATTGTGGTTGGTTGATGAGCCTTTTGTGTATTTCTGCAGCATGTTGAGGCCATTGGGAAGTGCTGTTGTGTGTTGGTTGATGAGCCTTTTGTGTATTTCTGCAGCATGTTGAGGCCATTGGGAAGTGCTGTTGTGTGTTGGTTGATGAGCCTTTTGTGTATTTCTGCAGCATGTTGAGGCCATTGGGAAGTGCTGTTGTGTGTTGGTTGATGAGCCTTTTGTGTATTTCTGCAGCATGTTGAGGCCATTGTGAAGTGCAGTTGTGTGTTGGTTGATGAGCCTTTAGGCCATTGGGAAGTGCTGTTGTGTGTTGGTTGATGAGCCTTTAGGCCATTGTGAAGTGCAGTTGTGTGTTGGTTGATGAGCCTTTAGGCCAATGTGAAGTGCAGTTGTGTGTTGGTTGATGAGCCTTTAGGCCAATGTGAAGTGCAGTTGTGTGTTGGTTGATGAGCCTTTAGGCCAATGTGAAGTGCAGTTGTGTGTTGGTTGATGAGCCTTTAGGCCAATGGGAAGTACAGTTGTGTGTTGGTTGATGAGCCTTTAGGCCAATGTGAAGTGCAGTTGTGTGTTGGTTGATGAGCCTTTAGGCCAATGGGAAGTACAGTTGTGTGTTGGTTGATGAGCCTTTAGGCCAATGTGAAGTACAGTTGTGTGTTGGTTGATGAGCCTTTAGGCCAATGTGAAGTGCAGTTGTGTGTTGGTTGATGAGCCTTTAGGCCAATGGGAAGTACAGTTGTGTGTTGGTTGATGAGCCTTTAGGCCAATGTGAAGTACAGTTGTGTGTTGGTTGATGAGCCTTTAGGCCAATGGGAAGTACAGTTGTGTGTTGGTTGATGAGCCTTTAGGCCATTGTGAAGTGCAGTTGTGTGTTGGTTGATGAGCCTTTAGGCCATTGTGAAGTGCAGTTGTGTGTTGGTTGATGAGCCTTTAGGCCATTGTGAAGTGCAGTTGTGTGTTGGTTGATGAGCCTTTAGGCCAATGTGAAGTACAGTTGTGTGTTGGTTGATGAGCCTTTAGGCCATTGTGAAGTACAGTTGTGTGTTGGTTGATGAGCCTTTAGGCCAATGGGAAGTGCAGTTGTGTGTTGGTTGATGAGCCTTTAGGCCATTGTGAAGTGCAGTTGTGTGTTGGTTGATGAGCCTTTAGGCCATTGTGAAGTGCAGTTGTGTGTTGGTTGATGAGCCTTTAGGCCAATGAGAAGTGCAGTTGTGTGTTGGTTGATGAGCCTTTAGGCCAATGAGAAGTGCAGTTGTGTGTGACTTTACAGCAATAGTTGCTTGTACTTATTTGAACATTTGATTTGGACTGTATTGTATTTATGTTTTGTCCAAAATATTCAATAAACAAATGTAAAATTAAAAACATTTCTAATTCATTTTTGTTCTCAACATTCTCCACACAATACCCCATAATGCCAATATTAAAAAAGACTTGTTTGCAAATTGATAAAAACTCCAAAAGTAAGAATTGACCTTCATGCCAAATCTGGTATCGGGTTTGTCCACACCATAGTCCCTCATGGCCTCTTGGTACGTCATGGTTGGGAAGGGAATGGTGATGCCACCTTTGTCCGCAGGCCAGGAGTACTGCAGCAAAGCCTCCACCAGAGATGTGATTCCCGCCTGCTCCACAAAAGACATTTCTATGTCCAGCTGAGAGATACAAAGCAGGTGCATGAATAACTCAGTACAACTATTGTGGTCTTTGCTTCTTTCTCCCTACTTGGGTGAACTCAGGCTGGCGGTCTGGTTTGGAGCCTTCGTCACGATAGCACCGCGCAACCTGGAAGTACCTGAAACAATGACAGTTCCCATTTTCATGAGCTACAAATAAAATGCCTTTTTTTATTGTCATTACATGACAAAATTTTTCCCATCATGCATTGCAATGGATGGTGGTTATTTAGAATGTTCTATGGCGTGTGGACATTTCTTTAAATGATATCCACAAAGTTGAGTGAGCAGGTTGTGTAATGTGTGACCATGTGTGTTGGTTGCTTTTTTTTCATGCGCCATGACTAGGGAGGGTTGTTTGGATTTGGTCCTACAAATAAACACTGTGCTGTACTACTTTTACTAACATTGTCCACAAGATGGCGGCACAGTCGCAGCAATAAGATTGTCAGACATTAAAAAAAACACCAGATTGGTATTCATCTCAAATGAAAGATGCTGTAGTTTGGACACCCCGGCTCTAGAGCGTCACCAAGAAATGCTGTTGTCATGCACTTTTCCACCACTTGTGGCAGTAATGAGAATATCAAACAAGTTTGGAGCTAAAGTCATGTAGCGCAAAAATTATGACTAAATGCGTGAAGCTGTATTTTCATTTGCGCTTTAGTTTTATTGATTTAAGAAACATATATATTATGATTATTATTAGTATTAACTTTGTTAGAATTCATTTATTTTAGCACTAAATAGTTTGTAAGTTGTCATAAATTGAAATAAATGTGTGTATTTATTTTTCATCAGTTTGTATGAGTCTATATGATGATTTTTATTTAAGAAACATATTATTAATTTAGTTCAAATGTATTTATTGTAGCACTGCGTAATTGTATGTAAATGTATTTTTCATCAGAGTTCTTTCTTTTGCAGAATTTTTGATGAGTATTTACTTGTGCAATCAGCCTGACCTAAGCCTTGATAATAATATTTGTGATGAAAACATGCTTTCATATCATTTGACAAGGTTGTAAACTGTAAGTAGGTCAGATATAATTACTGAATACAATTAAAATCAAGAGTAAGATGATTAATCCTGTGTTATTATTTCAGTGGGCCCCGGGCCCTTCTGTAGTGGAAAGTAAAAGAGGTTTAGAACCCCTGCTTAATGAGAATGTAATAGTGGGGGGAAACAATGAAGAAGTAGTGAGTTCCCACCTGTCAATTCCTGCCACCATTAAAAGCTGTTTGAACTGCTGAGGACTCTGAGGGAGCGAGTAGAAACGAGCTGGCTCTCTGGAGGGAACCACAAACTCTTTAGCTCCCTGCAAAAGCCAGAGAAAAATCATGAATAATAAATGGTTGTAATGTCAAGCCACAGGCTGACATCATTGGGGTAGCAATTACAATATCAAATATATCAATCCATAAGAGGTGATTTTAGCCAGCCCTAATGACTATATGTACGGAGAATGCATTTGACATTTGACCTCAATTGTGTGCCGCTCAAATTGTATTTGTTAAACGTTTCAAACAATCTCCATGCTAATTCTCCTTAGCCTGTCAATGGGCTTGTCCATTGTATCTTAGCATTAAGCTAGCAGCGAAAGAGCCATCCTAATTTAAAAGACTTTTGACATATTTGGCAAAATAGATGAATTCAAAGTGCAGCCTGTGTTAAATTGTAGTTTTAAAATAATAAATAAAATCATATGCTAACTACAGGATGATGTCATACTGACCAATAGATGACTATTGTGGTGCAGGTACATCTAGTGTGATACTTGTAGTTGTGTTGGCAAAGTATCAGACATGAAATACAAGATGGTTACCCCTGGTGTTCTTTTAAACAGAGTGGGAGTTTCTACGTCAACAAAACCTGCAGGAAGAAGAGGACGTCAATCCAGGATGGTGGAGAGAAGCTGAGCAAGTAGAAGAAGTGCAATGACCGTGCATATAGCAGAGATATTCTCTCATCTTCATCACCAGCTGGGACCTCAGTCGCAGGTTCTTCTGCAAGTTGGACGAGCGCAGGTCCAGGTAGCGAAACCGCAGGCGCAACGACTCGGATTTCTGGACAACAGAAACAGAATTTATGATCATGGCCAGGGGGCCTTGCGGCAAATTCTGGGCCACCCTAAACCTGAGTCTTTATAAACTAGTGATGACTCTGTGTCAAACTTGTGTCAAGGGTCCTTGAATGCACCACAGTTCCACGGTCTATGAAATGAAAAAGTAGAAGCTGTACATAAGTTTCTTATTATTATATTCCATCTCCTGGGGATTAAACCTTCCTTGTGTCTAGAAACTAGTGACGCCTCTGTTACAAAGAGTCCTTGAATGCACCACAGTTACGTGTCATGAGATGAAAAAGTGAAACATGTGAGAACTTAAAGGTGAGCTAAGTGTATTATTATTGATCTTATGAACATTTGTCATGTTTCAATGGCAGGAAAACAATATTCCAACTACAATGCACTCACTTTGACAAAGTCTTTCAATTCAAAGGGCAACTTGCGGCAGGTGTTATAGACGTCCACGTCCTCGGCGAGGACTTCGATGTCTCCTGTTGGCATCCCCTGTGACAAACACGCACACTCAGCACTTCTCCGACTCATGTTCCTCACTGCTTGTTATCTAACACATTTTGAAGGCACCTTGTTCTCCTGTCCTGGTGGCCGTTGCCTAACGATCCCTGCGACTTTGATCACGGACTCAGCAGTGAGACTGCACAGGACTCCTTTAAGGTGGCGCGCAGACTTGGAACAGCAGAAAACAAAACCTAGCCACAGCTAATTCCAAACATGTTAAGTCAGCATCCAATCTTTACACTTACTTCCTCCTGAGGTATGAGAACTTGGGTGGAACCGCTGAAATCTCGAAGAATGACGAACAGGTCTTGTCTGTTTAAGACGGGTAAAAGGTTATTTTCCAAGCTCCCGTCCAAAGAAAAGAAGGACGCACCTCACCTGAGGTACTGGACCCAACCACAGAGCGTGACCTTCTCTCCCACATGCTGGCGTCTCAGCTGTCCACAGGTGTGACTTCGAAAGGACAGAGAGCTGCTACCTGCGCACATCAAAGCCACCTCCTTAGTTCTGAACAGCTATCAAATATAGTGTGCTTTTCTAGCAACTACTGTATCATCTTGTCATGTCAAATGATTTCAATACAATCATAAACCAAAAACTAATGAAAAAAATGACATATTAAGTCAACATTTCATTTTTTTCCTAACATACATCTTACATCTGCATCTTCAAATCATTTCTAAGATGGTCTCAATGACAGCTCACTAGAGTTTTGAAGAATCTGCTGCAGAAATGTCTTGAAATGTGTTTTCAACTCAAGTTGAAGAGCCCAAATGAAGATTAAGAGAGGACCTAAGATGGAACCTTGAGGAACGCCACCAATAGAAGTGAAGAAGTTGATCAAATGACTGCATCTGATGTGAAGCAGCTACAGAAACACCTTCATTAACCAAAAAGTATATCTCCATATATTTTGACTCAAACTTGATATTGGATATATATCTCAATATATTTTCCAGTGAAAGTATACAGTACATATAAAGCCAGATTCACTAAAATTGAAGTGAATGACAACTGTACTGTAAACACTTTTATTAACCAGTTAGTCAAGATGGGTATTAACAGTACTTTTATTAACCCAGTTAGTCAAGATGAGTATTAACAGTACTTTTATTAACCAGTTAGTCAAGATGAGTATTAACAGTACTTTTATTAACCAGTTAGTCAAGATGAGTATTAACAGTACTTTTATTAACCAGTTAGTCAAGATGAGTATTAACAGTACTTTTACAAACCAGTTAGTCAAGATGGGTATTAACATTACTTTTATTAACCAGTTAGTCAAGATGGGTATTAACAGCACAGAAAATAAACTGTTTAAGTAGCACAGAATTACATAACATAAACAAAATAGAAAAATATGATTTCTATGTAAGATAAATAGCATAGCTGTGCAAATAATACAACATAAATAAATAGCGTAGCTGTGCAAATAATACAACATTAATAAATAGCATAGCTGTGCAAATAATACAACATGTATCAAAGTCAGATAAAAAAGACATGAGTTAATTCCCAGTGGAGGATGTCATGGACGGTCACACACACACATGAGTTCATTCCCAGTGGAGGATGTCATGGACGGTCACACACACACATGAGTTCATTCCCAGTGGAGGATGTCATGGACGGTCACACACACACACGAGTTCATTCCCAGTGGAGGATGTCATGGACGGTCACACACACACACATGAGTTCATTCCCAGTGGAGGATGTCATGGACGGTCACACACACACATATGAGTTCATTCCCAGTGGAGGATGTCATGGACGGTCACACACACACGAGTTCATTCCCAGTGGAGGATGTCATGGACGGTCACACACACACACATGAGTTCATTCCCAGTGGAGGATGTCATGGACGGTCACACACACACACGAGTTCATTCCCAGTGGAGGATGTCATGGACGGTCACACACACACACATGAGTTCATTCCCAGTGGAGGATGTCATGGACGGTCACACACACACACGAGTTCATTCCCAGTGGAGGATGTCATGGACGGTCACACACACACATGAGTTCATTCCCAGTGGAGGATGTCATGGACGGTCACACACACACACATGAGTTCATTCCCAGTGGAGGATGTCATGGACGGTCACACACACACATGAGTTCATTCCCAGTGGAGGATGTCATGGACGGTCACACACACACATGAGTTCATTCCCAGTGGAGGATGTCATGGACGGTCACACACACACGAGTTCATTCCCAGTGGAGGATGTCATGGACGGTCACACACACACACATGAGTTCATTCCCAGTGGAGGATGTCATGGACGGTCACACACACACACGAGTTCATTCCCAGTGGAGGATGTCATGGACGGTCACACACACACACATGAGTTCATTCCCAGTGGAGGATGTCATGGACGGTCACACACACACACGAGTTCATTCCCAGTGGAGGATGTCATGGACGGTCACACACACACATGAGTTCATTCCCAGTGGAGGATGTCATGGACGGTCACACACACACACGAGTTCATTCCCAGTGGAGGATGTCATGGACGGTCACACACACACATGAGTTCATTCCCAGTGGAGGATGTCATGGACGGTCACACACACACACATGAGTTCATTCCCAGTGGAGGATGTCATGGACGGTCACACACACACATGAGTTCATTCCCAGTGGAGGATGTCATGGACGGTCACACACACACACATGAGTTCATTCCCAGTGGAGGATGTCATGGACGGTCACACACACACACGAGTTCATTCCCAGTGGAGGATGTCATGGACGGTCACACACACACACATGAGTTCATTCCCAGTGGAGGATGTCATGGACGGTCACACACACACACGAGTTCATTCCCAGTGGAGGATGTCATGGACGGTCACACACACACATGAGTTCATTCCCAGTGGAGGATGTCATGGACGGTCACACACACACACATGAGTTCATTCCCAGTGGAGGATGTCATGGACGGTCACACACACACATGAGTTCATTCCCAGTGGAGGATGTCATGGACGGTCACACACACACATGAGTTCATTCCCAGTGGAGGATGTCATGGACGGTCACACACACACATGAGTTCATTCCCAGTGGAGGATGTCATGGACGGTCACACACACACATGAGTTAATTCCCAGTGGAGGATGTCATGGACGGTCACACACACACACATGAGTTCATTCCCAGTGGAGGATGTCATGGACGGTCACACACACACGAGTTCATTCCCAGTGGAGGATGTCATGGACGGTCACACACACACACATGAGTTCATTCCCAGTGGAGGATGTCATGGACGGTCACACACACACACATGAGTTCATTCCCAGTGGAGGATGTCATGGACGGTCACACACACACGAGTTCATTCCCAGTGGAGGATGTCATGGACGGTCACACACACACACATGAGTTCATTCCCAGTGGAGGATGTCATGGACGGTCACAGACACACACGAGTTCATTCCCAGTGGAGGATGTCATGGACGGTCACACACACACACATGAGTTCATTCCCAGTGGAGGATGTCATGGACGGTCACACACACACACGAGTTCATTCCCAGTGGAGGATGTCATGGACGGTCACACACACACATGAGTTCATTCCCAGTGGAGGATGTCATGGACGGTCACACACACACACGAGTTCATTCCCAGTGGAGGATGTCATGGACGGTCACACACACACATGAGTTCATTCCCAGTGGAGGATGTCATGGACGGTCACACACACACACATGAGTTCATTCCCAGTGGAGGATGTCATGGACGGTCACACACACACATGAGTTCATTCCCAGTGGAGGATGTCATGGACGGTCACACACACACACATGAGTTCATTCCCAGTGGAGGATGTCATGGACGGTCACACACACACATGAGTTCATTCCCAGTGGAGGATGTCATGGACGGTCACACACACACATGAGTTCATTCCCAGTGGAGGATGTCATGGACGGTCACACACACACATGAGTTCATTCCCAGTGGAGGATGTCATGGACGGTCACACACACACATGAGTTCATTCCCAGTGGAGGATGTCATGGACGGTCACACACACACACATGAGTTCATTCCCAGTGGAGGATGTCATGGACGGTCACACACACACGAGTTCATTCCCAGTGGAGGATGTCATGGACGGTCACACACACACACATGAGTTCATTCCCAGTGGAGGATGTCATGGACGGTCACACACACACACATGAGTTCATTCCCAGTGGAGGATGTCATGGACGGTCACACACACACGAGTTCATTCCCAGTGGAGGATGTCATGGACGGTCACACACACACACATGAGTTCATTCCCAGTGGAGGATGTCATGGACGGTCACACACACACATGAGTTCATTCCCAGTGGAGGATGTCATGGACGGTCACACACACACACGAGTTCATTCCCAGTGGAGGATGTCATGGACGGTCACACACACACACATGAGTTCATTCCCAGTGGAGGATGTCATGGACGGTCACACACACACACATGAGTTCATTCCCAGTGGAGGATGTCATGGACGGTCACACACACACACATGAGTTCATTCCCAGTGGAGGATGTCATGGACGGTCACACACACACACATGAGTTCATTCCCAGTGGAGGATGTCATGGACGGTCACACACACACACACGGTTCTGCTCAGCGCCAAGTAAGTGACTTAACTTCATCTTTATTTTAGCATGAACAATGTTATTTTATTCTAGTTTAAAATGTAGAAAAATAAACTCTTCAAATAAGACATTTTGGTATTCCCCCACATATAACATCTTTATTTAAAGATTGTGCAACATCTGGAGGATGCCTTCATTAACATCTGGAGGATGCCTTCATTAACATCTGGAGGATGACTTCATTAACATCTGGAGGATGCCTTCATTAACATCTGGAGGATGCCTTCATTAACATCTGGAGGATGCCTTCATTAACATCTGGAGGATGCCTTCATTAAGAATTGCAAGTTGAATAATCCTTCTTTGTCAAATAAAATACTCATTTTTATCTTCAAAGTCCTGCTAATTTTTTAGATTTAGGGGATCTTATCAAGTAAGATTATCTTTCCAAGCAGCGAGTTCATTTCACTTCTTTTTGTTTCCTAAAATCTTTTCCATCTTATATTTTGACAGCTGTGTTTTGCAGCGCACTCTTGTTGTGTTTGTCATCTGTTGTGTTGTGTGCAGCGCACTCTTGTTGTGCAGCGCACTCTTGTTGTGTTTGTCATCTGTTGTGTTGTGTGCAGCGCACTCTTGTTGTGTTTGTCATCTGTTGTGTTGTGTGCAGCGCACTCTTGTTGTGTTTGTCAGTTGTTGTGTTTGTCAGCTGTGTTTGACAGCTGTGTTTTGCAGCGCACTCTTGTTGTGTTTGTCAGCTGTTGTGTTTTGCAGTGCACTCTTGTTGTGTTTGTCAGCTGTTGTGTTTGTCAGCTGTTGTGTTTGTCAGCTGTTGTGTTGTGTGCAGTGCACTCTTGTTGTGTTTGTCATCTGTTGTGTTGTGTGCAGTGCACTCTTGTTGTGTTTGTCAGCTGTTGTGTTGTGTGCAGCGCACTCTTGTTGTGCAGCGCACTCTTGTTGTGTTTGTCAGCTGTTGTGTTTGTCAGCTGTTGTGTGCAGTGCACTCTTGTTGTGTTTGTCAGCTGTTGTGTTGTGTGCAGTGCACTCTTGTTGTGTTTGTCAGCTGTTGTGTTGTGTGCAGCGCACTCTTGTTGTGCAGCGCACTCTTGTTGTGTTTGTCAGCTGTGGTCCGCAGCGCTACTCACGTGTAATACATTTGTGGCACTAACCACCAATTCAAACAAATTCATTCTAACAAAATCATTCATAATAATAATAATATGTATGTTTCTTCAATAAACTGTCAAAGTGCAAATGTAAATACAACTTCACCGCTTTAGTCATCATTTTTGCGCTTTAGCTGCACACTTCATCTGTTTGTTTGTACCTGTGATAGTACGCTATCGTGTGAAGTACCTGTGATAGTAGGCTGTAGTGTGAAGTACCTGTGATAGTAGGCTATCGTGTGAAGTACCTGTGATAGTAGGCTGTAGTGTGAAGTACCTGTGATAGTAGGCTATCGTGTGAAGTACCTGTGATAGTAGGCTATCATGTGAAGTACCTGTGATAGTAGGCTGTAGTGTGAAGTACCTGTGATAGTAGGCTGTAGTGTGAAGTACCTGTGATGGTAGGCTATCGCGTGAAGTACCTGTGATAGTAGGCTATCATGTGAAGTACCTGTGATAGTAGGCTATCATGTGAAGTACCTGTGATAGTAGGCTATCGTGTGAAGTACCTGTGATAGTAGGCTATCATGTGAAGTACCTGTGATAGTAGGCTATCGTGTGAAGTACCTGTGATAGTAGGCTATCATGTGAAGTACCTGTGATAGTAGGCTATCATGTGAAGTACCTGTGATAGTAGGCTATCGTGTGAAGTACCTGTGATAGTAGGCTATCGTGTGAAGTACCTGTGATAGTAGGCTATCGCGTGAAGTACCTGTGATAGTAGGCTATCATGTGAAGTACCTGTGATAGTAGGCTATCGTGTGAAGTACCTGTGATAGTAGGCTATCATGTGAAGTACCTGTGATAGTAGGCTATCATGTGAAGTACCTGTGATAGTAGGCTATCATGTGAAGTACCTGTGATAGTAGGCTATCATGTGAAGTACCTGTGATAGTAGGCTATCGTGTGAAGTACCTGTGATAGTAGGCTATCATGTGAAGTACCTGTGATAGTAGGCTATCGTGTGAAGTACCTGTGATAGTAGGCTATCCTGTGAAGTACCTGTGATAGTAGGCAATCATGTGAAGTACCTATGATAGTAGGCAATCATGTGAAGTACCTGTGATAGTAGGCTATCATGTGAAGTACCTGTGATAGTAGGCTATCGTGTGAAGTACCTGTGATAGTAGGCTATCCTGTGAAGTACCTGTGATAGTAGGCAATCATGTGAAGTACCTGTGATAGTAGGCTATCATGTGAAGTACCTGTGATAGTAGGCTATCATGTGAAGTACCTGTGATAGTAGGCAATCATGTGAAGTACCTGTGATAGTAGGCTATCACGTGAAGTACATGTGATAGTAGGCTATCGTGTGAAGTACCTGTGATAGTAGGCTGTAGTGTGAAGTACCTGTGATAGTAGGCTAACGTGTGAAGTACCTGTGATAGTAGGCTATCATGTGAAGTACCTGTGATAGTAGGCTATCGTGTGAAGTACCTGTGATAGTAGGCTATCATGTGAAGTACCTGTGATAGTAGGCTATCATGTGAAGTACCTGTGATAGTAGGCTGTAGTGTGAAGTACCTGTGATAGTAGGCTAACGTGTGAAGTACCTGTGATAGTAGGCTATCATGTGAAGTACCTGTGATAGTAGGCTATCATGTGAAGTACCTGTGATAGTAGGCTGTAGTGTGAAGTACCTGTGATAGTAGGCTGTAGTGTGAAGTACCTGTGATAGTAGGCTAACGTGTGAAGTACCTGTGATAGTAGGCTAACGTGTGAAGTACCTGTGATAGTAGGCTATCCTGTGATAGTAGGCCATCATGTGAAGTACCTGTGATAGTAGGCTATCCTGTGAAGTACCTGTGATAGTAGGCTAACGTGTGAAGTTTCTGTGATAGTAGGCTATCCTGTGATAGTAGGCCATCATGTGAAGTACCTGTGATAGTAGGCTATCCTGTGATAGTAGGCCATCATGTGAAGTACCTGTGATAGTAGGCTATCCTGTGATAGTAGGCCATCATGTGAAGTACCTGTGATAGTAGGCTATCCTGTGATAGTAGGCTGTAGTGTGAAGTACCTGTGATAGTAGGCTGGGACAGGTACACGTTGTCAGAGCAGCTCATGTGTCTGACATTCCAAAGTTGACTTGCAACTCTATGAGCTCCTAAGGTTCTCAGCAGCACAAATCTGCACGTTGTAGCCATGATGATGCAGCAATTATTCCATAACAAATCCCATGATGATGCAGCAATTATTCCATGATGATGGAACAATTATTTCATAACAAGCGACGAGTGACTAGATCAGATGCGTCTTGGTAAAAAAAAAAAAGTTAGAAAAAAGTTGATGTGTTGCGTCAGGAGATGTTAAAAACATTTATCGCACGCATAATAACCAAGTTGTGACTCAATGATTGCAATTGTTTGAATTATTGTTGTTAAAGGTCGACAATGAAAGCAGTGAACATTTCCGGCATCAACCATTTACTTCCGGTTTCTTTCTGTAGTTGGTGTCAGTTTAATGACTTGTTTAACAGTAACGCTAGTTCAAAATATGACAGGTATTTGTTTTTTAATATCTTTAAGTACATATTTGTGTTAAAATAGCTCCAGATCAATGATATCATTTAAAAGCCAACAGCGGCTCCCCCTCTGACGAATGTGGATTCCTCCATTTTCTTCTTCTTCGGAGTATATTCGCAAATACAACCGCCAGCGGCCCCTACCGGATGTGAGTGTTATAGCATATGATTATTTACATGCAAATACTGTCGCCAGAGTGTAAACACAAAAGTGTGTGAGTTGCGCAAAATAACAAATATTCTGTATCATGTACATTTAAATTCACCCTGTGACCAAGAGAGGGACAAGCGGCAGAAAATGTCGAGCTCGGATCTTCCTAAGTCCACCAGTTTTACGAATTGACTTTAGGTAGCAAGACTTTGGAATAGTTACATGTTTTCCCTTTTGTACGATCCACTTTCAACCAGTTTGTTGCTCCCTCTCGGTCAGCGTGTGGTGGAATTTCATTTTAAAATCCATCCATCCATCCATTTTCTACCCATTGTCCCTTCCGGAGTCGCGGGGGTGCTAGTGGAAGGCGGCTTACACCCTGGACAAGGAAGGCGGGGTACACCCTTGACAAGGAAGGCGGGGTACACCCTGGACAAGGAAGGCGGCTTACACCCTGGACAAGGAAGGCGGGGTACATCCTTGACAAGGAAGGCGGGGTACACCCTGGACAAGGAAGGCGGGGTACACCCTGGACAAGGAAGGCGGTGTACACCCTGGACAAGGAAGGCGGGGTACACCCTGGACAAGGAAGGCGGCTTACACCCTGGACAAGGAAGGCGGCTTACACCCTGGACAAGGAAGGCGGTGTATACCCTGGACTAGGAAGGAGGGGTACATCCTGGACAAGGAAGGAGGGGTACACCCTGGACAAGGAAGGTGGGGTACACCCTGGACAAGGAAGGCAGTGTACACCCTGGACAAGGAAGGCGGTGTATACCCTGGACTAGAAAGGAGAGGTATACCCTGGACAAGGAAGGAGGGGTACATCCTGGACAAGGAAGGAGGGGTACACCCTGGACAAGGAAGGAGGGGTACACCCTGGACAAGGAAGGCAGTGTACACCCTGGAGAAGGAAGGCGGTGTATACCCTGGACTAGGAAGGAGAGGTATACCCTGGACAAGGAAGGAGGGGTACACCCTGGACAAGGAAGGCGGTGTACACCCTGGACAAGGAAGGAGGCGTACACCCTGGACAAGGAAGGAGGAAGGCGGTGTACACCCTGGACAAGGAAGGAGGAAGGCGGTGTACACCCTGGAGAAGGAAGGCGGCCTACACCCTGGACAAGTCACTACCTCATCGCGGGGCCATCATTTTAAAATGTAAAAAGTAAAATGATTCGTTAATGGTGTTGAGGAGCAATAACTGCAATTAAAATACGGTTTGATTTTCATTTTATATTTCATATAACAACAATTAAGATCCCACGTAAACAGAAACAACAACAAAAACAGACCAAAACGGATGTTTTGTTATTTGTATTTTCAAAAGTCAAACCGCAGATAATTACTACAGTACCCGTATGGAGCATCACACTTGAGTTATTTAAACATGGCTCAACAACCACTGACACCTACACAGCTCAACAACCACTGACACCTACACAGCTCAACAACCACTGACACCTACACAGCTCAACAACCACTGACACCTACACAGCTCAACAACCACTGACACCTACACAGCTCAACAACCACTGACACCTACACAGCTCAACAACCACTGACACCTACACAGCTCAACAACCACTGACACCTACACAGCTCAACAACCACTGACACCTACACAGCTCAACAACCACTGACACCTACACAGCTCAACAACCACTGACACCTACCCAGATCAACAACCACTGACACCTACACAGCTCAACAACCACTGACACCTACACAGCTCAACAACCACTGACACCTACACAGCTCAACAACCACTGACACCTACACAGCTCAACAACCACTGACACCTACACAGCTCAACAACCACTGACACCTACCCAGATCAACAACCACTGACACCTACACAGCTCAACAACCACTGACACCTACACAGCTCAACAACCACTGACACCTACACAGCTCAACAACCACTGACACCTACCCAGATCAACAACCACTGACACCTACACAGCTCAACAACCACTGACACCTACACAGCTCAACAACCACTGACACCTACACAGCTCAACAACCACTGACACCTACACAGCTCAACAACCACTGACACCTACACAGCTCAACAACCACTGACACCTACACAGCTCAACAACCACTGACACCTACACAGCTCAACAACCACTGACACCTACACAGCTCAACAACCACTGACACCTACACAGCTCAACAACCACTGACACCTACACAGCTCAACAACCACTGACACCTACACAGCTCAACAACCACTGACACCTACACAGCTCAACAACCACTGACACCTACACAGCTCAACAACCACTGACACCTACACAGCTCAACAACCACTGACACCTACACAGCTCAACAACCACTGACACCTACACAGCTCAACAACCACTGACACCTACACAGCTCAACAACCACTGACACCTACCCAGATCAACAACCACTGACACCTACACAGCTCAACAACCACTGACACCTACACAGCTCAACAACCACTGACACCTACACAGCTCAACAACCACTGACACCTACACAGCTCAACAACCACTGACACCTACACAGCTCAACAACCACTGACACCTACACAGCTCAACAACCACTGACACCTACACAGCTCAACAACCACTGACACCTACACAGCTCAACAACCACTGACACCTACCCAGATCAACAACCACTGACACCTACACAGCTCAACAACCACTGACACCTACACAGCTCAACAACCACTGACACCTACACAGCTCAACAACCACTGACACCTACACAGCTCAACAACCACTGACACCTACACAGCTCAACAACCACTGACACCTACACAGCTCAACAACCACTGACACCTACACAGCTCAACAACCACTGACACCTACACAGCTCAACAACCACTGACACCTACACAGCTCAACAACCACTGACACCTACACAGCTCAACAACCACTGACACCTACACAGCTCAACAACCACTGACACCTACACAGCTCAACAACCACTGACACCTACACAGTTCAACAACCACTGACACCTACACAGCTCAACAACCACTGACACCTACACAGCTCAACAACCACTGACACCTACACAGCTCAACAACCACTGACACCTACACAGCTCAACAACCACTGACACCTACACAGCTCAACAACCACTGACACCTACACAGCTCAACAACCACTGACACCTACACAGCTCAACAACCACTGACACCTACACAGCTCAACAACCACTGACACCTACACAGCTCAACAACCACTGACACCTACACAGCTCAACAACCACTGACACCTACACAGCTCAACAACCACTGACACCTACACAAATCTTAACATTTCCATTTCCATTCATGAAACAAACATGTTGTGACTAAAACAAACACTGACCGCCAGGTAAACAAAAGCAGATATGGCGACCAGGGCCCCACAATGCATTGCGAGATCACGTGACCTTTCAAGTTAAAGAATATCTTGTCCAGAGGGCGGCGCTGCAGACTTCTGAGATACACATTGATTGATTGATTGATTGATTGATTGAAACTTTTATTAGTAGATTGCACAGTACAGTACATATTCCGTACAATTGACCACTAAATGGTAACACCCCAATACGTTTTTCAACTTGTTTAAGTCGGGGTCCACTTAAATTGATTCATGATACAGATATATACTATCATATATACTATCATCATAATACAGTCATCACACAAGATAATCATCAGAGTATATACATTGAATTATTGACATTATTTACAATCCGGTGAGGTGGGATGTTGAGGGGGGTGGGTGTTAGTTTAGGGTTGTAGCTGCCTGGAGGTGTTCTTTTAGTGCGCTTTTGAAGGAGGATATGATGCACTTTCTTTTCCACGTGTTGGGAGTGCATTCCACATTGATGTGGCATAGAAGGAGAATGAGTTAAGACCTTTGTTAGATCAGAATCTGGGTTTAACGTGGTTAGTGGAGCTCCCCCTGGTGTTGTGGTTATGGCGGTCATTTACGTTATGGAAGTAGTTTGACATGTACTTCGGTATCAGGGAGGTGTAGAGGATTTTATAGACTAGTCCAGTGGTTCTTAACCTGGGTTCCATGGAACCCTAGGGGTTGGGTGAGTCGGGCTCAGGGGTTCGGCGGAGGTCAAGACACACCCGACTCATCGTGTAAATAAAAACTTCTCCCTATCGGCGTATTACGGATACGACAACAGCAGAAGTCAGACTGATTTGCAGGTGTGTCATTTGTTGTGAGTTTATGTTGGTTTTGTTGTTTGAACAAGGTGATGTTCATGCACGCTTCATCAAGTGCACCAGTAATAAAACACGCTAACACTTTAGTATGGGGAACATATTCACCATTAATTAGTTGCTTATTAACATGCAAATTAGTAACATATTGGCTCTTAACTAGTCATTATTAAGTACTTATTAATGCCTTATTCGGCATGGCCTTATTATAACCCTAACCCTCTAACCCTGGCCCTAACCCTCTAACCCTGACCCTAACCCTAACCGAATAACTCTAAATTAAGTCTTTGTTACATAGAATATGTTCCCCTAGTGTCCAAATAACTCTAAATTAAGTCTTTGTTACTTAGAATATGTTCCCCACACTAAAGTGTTACCAAAAACATATAACTTTGTCCTGAATTTGAAAAGAAAACAACATTTTATTTGTCACTAAAGAAGGGTTGGGTGAATGCGCATATGAAACTGCTGGGGTTCAGTACCTCCAACAAGGTTAAGAACCACTGGACTAGGCTCAGTGCAAGTTGTTTTACTCTGTTCTCCACCCTGAGCCAGCCCACTTTGGAGAAGTGGGTGAGGTGTGATCTGGGGTGGAGCTCTAGAAGTAACCTGACTAGCTTGTTCTGGAATGTTTGGAGTCTAGATTGGAGGGTTTTGGAGCGTACAGTAAAGCGAGAGACGGTGTAAACAATACAACATTTGCACCACGAGTATGGCAGGCAGCAGGGTGATGAAGGCTATCCGGGTGAGCGAGTTCGGGGATCCGTCCGTCCTCAAACTGTGCGCCGACGTCAAGGTTCCGCAACCCGGGAAAAGTCAGGTGAGGAAATAGTTGTGTTCTGGTGAGTACACTAACTTTTACAAACCTTCCAAGATCCGCTCTTTAAAGTGTACTTCAATATTTGGACAAACTTGTAAATGATTGATGTACCAAACAGTACGGAGCTGAAACATACTTGCCAACCTTGAGACACGGGTGGGGGTGTAAATGATTGATGTACCAAGCAGTACCGAGCTGAAAACACTTTTAGCACAAGTCGTGTTCGGAATAATAGCAGCAAGCAGGGAGTGGATGTATGTGTTCTGGAATAAGGACAGAGGTCAAATGGAATACATCTATCTGTGGCAGCAAAGGAGGCATTTAGTTGGCTTTGCATCCCCATTGAACACAACTGTGGTGCGTTCAAGGACCCTTGCAAAAGGAGCGGTGTCACTAGGTTCTAAAGAGACCCCAGGAGATGCACTCCTAATAACACAATCATAATAATCATTCATATATGGATTGGTATTTTCCACTGATGACAATATCTTCTTATTAATCACAACCAAATAATACAAAAATCTCTACATTCTGGATATTAGGGGCACCCAGAAAAATAATTTTACATCCAAATCGCGATTCTTATCTATCCTCATTCTAAATCAGTCAAAAATCCATCCAAAAATGGAAAAAAAACTTTTTTTTTAGCTATTTTTATCCTCTGATCCTAAAATTCCTGCATTTTGAGACATGTCTCCATCTTGCAAACATGCTAACTGTTCTCATTATAACAAGTTAATGTTAGCATGCTAACGTTTTATGCAAGCATTTTTTACAAATTGTATCCGTCTTATCATGACTGTTGATACTTGGCGCCCTCATAGAAGTATGTTAACTTTGCTTATGTCATCATGCTAGTGTTAGCATGCTAACATTTTGAGCTAAATCTGACCGTTGAAACCCAAGATTCATGGCTTTTGACTGAGACATGTCTCTATCTTGCAAGTATGCTATCTGTTGCCATTATACCAAACCAACGTTAACATGCTAACATTTTGACTCATTTTATTTGTGTGAACCTAAATAGCATGGATCCTGATACTTGGCGACATCTTAGAAGTATGTTAACTTTTCCAATGTCATCATGCTTATATATATGCTGTATATATATCATGTGTGTTCCATGTGGTGTGCTGCAGGTGTTAATTGGAGTCCATGCGTGCGGGGTGAATCCAGTGGAGACGTACATCCGAGCTGGGGCGTCCAGCCGCAAGCCCCCTCTGCCATACACACCTGGCACTGACGTAGCTGGAGTGGTGGACAGTGTGGGAGAAGGTGTCACAACAGTCAAGGTAGTCTTCTCCTCACTGCCAATCATCAGTCTTTTTCTACCATAGGGCTGCGAGTTAAGAGACATGTGTTTGTCAGCTGTGTAATACACTTGTCCACCACTTGTGGCAGTAATGACAATATCAACCACACAGAAGGAGCTAAAGTCATAGAGAAGTTCCTTAAGCGCCAAAATGATGACTAAAGTGCCTTTTCATTTGCACTTTACTTGTATTGGCAGTTCATTCAGGAAACATATTTATATATATAATAATGATTTATCATTCAGGAAACATATTTATATACAATAATAATTTATCATTCAGGAAACATATTTATATAAAATAATGATTTATCATTCAGGAAATATATTGTTGTCGTGCATTATCACCATAGTATCAACACCTCTATCGTGCATTATCACCATAGTATCTGTCAGGGTTGCCCCTGACAGTTTGGTTGCGTTTGTCTTAGTTTCCTGTCAGTGCTTTTATTTTGTCTTCATTTCCTGCTTGTATCCCTGAGTGCTTTTTCCCCTCAGCTGTGGCTGATTGGCACCGGGCCACACCTGGTGTCAATCAGCCAGATGCTATTTGAACCTGCCTTCCCCTCCAGTCAGGGCTGGATTATTGTCATTCCTACCTGTCGTGTAGCTCGTTACAGCTACTACCTGTCGTGTAGCTCGTTACAGCTACTACCTGTCGTGTAGCTCGTTACAGCTACTACCTGTCGTGTAGCTCGTTACAGCTACTACCTGTCGTGTAGCTCGTTACAGCTACTACCTGTCGTGTAGCTCGTTACAGCTACTACCTGTCGTGTAGCTCGTTACAGCTACTACCTGTCGTGTAGCTCGTTACAGCTACTACCTGTCGTGTAGCTCGTTACAGCTACTACCTGTCGTGTAGCTCGTTACAGCTACTACCTGTCGTGTAGCTCGTTACAGCTACTACCTGTCGTGTAGCTCGTTACAGCCACTACCTGTCGTGTAGCTCGTTACAGCTACTACCTGTCGTGTAGCTCGTTACAGCCACTACCTGTCGTGTAGCTCGTTACAGCTACTACCTGTCGTGCTACTACTTGTCCTTGTACCTGTCGTCGTAGCGGTAAGCTGTTCCTGTTAGCTATTTGTAGTTTGCTTTCTCCTAGCTCTTTTGTTTTGTGTTTTCTTGTTAGCCATTAGCTGTTTCCAGTTTTTCTGTTTGCTGGTTCCTATTTTCAGTTTTGGCTATTCCTAGTTTCTGGTTTGTGTTTTTACCTTTATTTTATGAACATTAAATCATGTTTTCCCGCTCAATGCCTGCCGCCATCTCTGCATCTTGGGGTTTCTCACCTACACAATGTGACAAGTATCAACACCTCTATCGTGCATTATCACCATAGTATCATCACCTCTATCGTGCATTATCACTGTAGTATCATCACCTCTATCGTGCATTATCATCATAGTATCAACACCTCTATCGTGCATTATCACCATAGTATCAATACCTCTATCGTGCTTTATCACCATAGTATCATCACCTCTATCGTGCATTATCACCATAGTGTCAACACCTCTATTGTGCATTATCACCAAAGTATCATCACCTCTATCGTGCATTATCACCATAGTATCAATACCTCTATCGTGCTTTATCACCATAGTATCATCACCTCTATCGTGCATTATCACCATAGTGTCAACACCTCTATTGTGCATTATCACCAAAGTATCAACACCTCTATCGTGCATTATCACCATAGTATCAACACCTCTATCGTGCATTATCACCATAGTATCATCACCTCTATCGTGCATTATCACTGTAGTATCATCACCTCTATCGTGCATTATCATCATAGTATCAACACCTCTATCGTGCATTATCACCATAGTATCAATACCTCTATCATGCTTTATCACCATAGTATCATCACCTCTGTCGTGCATTATCACCATAGTGTCAACACCTCTATTGTGCATTATCACCATAGTATCATCACCTCTATCGTGCATTATCACCATAGTGTCAACACCTCTATTGTGCATTATCACCATAGTATCATCACCTCTATCGTGCATTATCACCATAGTGTCAACACCTCTATTGTGCATTATCACCATAGTATCATCACCTCTATCGTGCATTATCACCATAGTGTCAACACCTCTATTGTGCATTATCACCATAGTATCATCACCTCTGTCGTGCATTATCACCATAGTGTCAACACCTCTATTGTGCATTATCACCATAGTATCATCACCTCTGTCGTGCATTATCACCATAGTATCAACACCTCTATTGTGCATTATCACCATAGTATCATCACCTCTATCGTGCATTATCACTGTAGTATCATCACCTCTATCGTGCATTATCATCATAGTATCAACACCTCTATCGTGCATTATCACCATAGTGTCAACACCTCTATCGTGCATTATCACCATAGTATCAACACCTCTATCGTGCATTATCACCATAGTATCAATACCTCTATCGTGCATTATCATCATAGTATCAACACCTCTATCGTGCATTATCACCATAGTGTCAACACCTCTATCGTGCATTATCACCATAGTATCAAAACCTCTATCGTGCATTATCATCATAGTATCAACACCTCTATCGTGCATTATCACCATAGTGTCAACACCTCTATCGTGCATTATCACCATAGTATCAACACCTCTATCGTGCATTATCACCATAGTATCAATACCTCTATCGTGCATTATCACCATAGTATCAATACCTCTATCGTGCTTTATCACCATAGTATCATCACCTCTATCGTGCATTATCACCATAGTATTAAGGCTGCAGCTAACGATTATTTTTCTATCGATTAATCTATAGATTATTTTTTCGATTAATCGGTTAATCTATAGATTATTTTTTCAATTAATCTATAGATTATTTTTTCCTTTTGCCGATTATTTTTTTATTCAAAATGAAGATGAAAAAATAAATGTAGGCCTGTTTTTTCAAAAGGCATGGCTTTTATTTACAAAAAAAAAGAAGTATGGCCACTCAGTCAACATTGACAACAACATGACTAAATATTCTGTAACAATGTAAACATTTAAAACTTTTAACATTTAACAAAATTAAAAGTAGCTTATTTGCTTTTTAATGTGCAAATATAAAAGTCAACATCCAGTGCAAATCTTAATATTCTGCAATAGTATAAGCATTTCAAAAGTAAAAGTATTGCTTTTTTTGCTTTAAAATGTACAAAAATAAAGATAAACATCCAATACAAAAAAGTGCAAAACGAAATATTCTGTAACAAAAGTGTAAACATTTCAACAAAAGTGAAAGTATTGCTTATTTGCTAAAATGTGCAAAAATAAAGATAAACATCCAATACAAAAAAGTGCCAATCTAAATATTCTGGAGCACTGTAAACATTAAGTATTGCTTTTAAAATGTGCAAAATAAACATCCAGTCCAACACAGTACACAATAACCAATTCTACTCATTCCAGTGAGTGACTAACAGTTGTAATGAAGAAAGGTTAGCATGTCTACATGCTCTGCTTCTTTTCTTGTTTACAATATTCCCAGCAGCTGAAAATAGGCGCTCAGAAGGGGTCGATGTGGCTGGAACTGAGAGGTAATTAGCCTTCACCTCAAGCCAGGATTGCAAGCGAGCTGAGCTGCAGTTTAAGTTTCTAGAAGGTCAACGGGCTCATAGTGATGTTACTAGTAGTTGACTGGGAGGTGTTTATTATCATTTGGGGAGAGTCCGCTGCCTGATGCTCACCTGCTAAACACCTATCTGCTCCACGCTGAAGCGCTGACTACATGCGCTCTGAATACGCACTGCTGATTGGCTGATAATGCTGCGTGTGTACCAATCAGATGGTTGTGTGGGTGGGACAATGCTGCGTGTGTACCAATCAGATGGTTGTGTGGGTGGGACAATGCTGCGTGCTGAGACAGAGGCAGACGGAGCAAAGCAGCTTGTTAAGACTTTAGCAGCTAAAGTTAGCTTTAGCTTAGAAACTCGTTCGGTACACCGCCGTACCGAACCGAAAGCCCCGTACCGAAACGGTTCAATACAAAACACGTACCGTTACACCCCTAGCAGATACAAATGACACATTCATGTTTTTGTGTAATGATGACAACGTATGCTCGCGCGGACGATTGACTAGTTGATGGTTTTCTTTTCAAATGTTGGTTCATAGCCGTTGTGCTGCTATGATAGGCCATTTACGCTCGACACAGTGTGCATACAACAACATTATTAGGCCGTGTATTGAAATACTCCCACACTTTTGACCACTTTTGGCATGCTTTCCCCCCCTCGCTCGCACCGCTCGCATCGTCTTCTTTGATCGTCTGCTTTGCGCTTCGCCATGACGGTAGTGTGACGTCATTATGCGACGCGTCGACGCACAAAAACGGCGTCGACGTATTTACGTAACCGATGACGTCGACTACGTCGACGCGTCGTTTCAGCCTTACATAGTATCAACACCTCTATTGTGCATTATCACCATAGTATCATCACCTCTATCGTGCATTATCACCATAGTGTCAACACCTCTATTGTGCATTATCACCATAGTATCATCACCTCTGTCGTGCATTATCACCATAGTATCAACACCTCTATTGTGCATTATCACCATAGTATCATCACCTCTATCGTGCATTATCACTGTAGTATCATCACCTCTATCGTGCATTATCATCATAGTATCAACACCTCTATCGTGCATTATCACCATAGTGTCAACACCTCTATCGTGCATTATCACCATAGTATCAACACCTCTATCGTGCATTATCACCATAGTATCAATACCTCTATCGTGCATTATCATCATAGTATCAACACCTCTATCGTGCATTATCACCATAGTGTCAACACCTCTATCGTGCATTATCACCATAGTATCAACACCTCTATCGTGCATTATCACCATAGTATCAATACCTCTATCGTGCATTATCACCATAGTATCAATACCTCTATCGTGCTTTATCACCATAGTATCATCACCTCTATCGTGCATTATCACCATAGTATCAACACCTCTATTGTGCATTATCACCATAGTATCATCACCTCTATCGTGCATTATCACCATAGTGTCAACACCTCTATTGTGCATTATCACCATAGTGTCAACACCTCTATTGTGCATTATCACCAAAGTATCAACACCTCTATCGTGCATTATCACCATAGTATCAACACCTCTATCGTGCATTATCACCATAGTATCAACACCTCTATCGGGCATTATCACCTTAGTATCAACACCTCTATTGTGCATTATCACCATAGTATCAACACCTCTATTGTGCATTATCACCAAAGTATCAACACCTCTATCGTCAGCCAAATTTATATCGTACATCCAATTAAGTGGGTATCGTTCCCATTTGAAGCGATAGTTCCAATCACTGCTACCTGGGAGTTGATACAGTACTCCAGCTTTGGTACTTTGGTATCAATTGTTTGATAATACAAAGATGTAACATTTATCAATGAAAAAGTCTTGTTTTATACACTTGTGAGTGTTAATTGAAGACATTAGATGTCAGTCCTGTAAAGGACATCTACGTATGTTGCCTAACCAGGAAGTAGCTTTTTCCATCAAGCCCAACGTGTTATGTTGCGCCCTACAAAGTGTTTATACTGTAAGTGGTGTGCTTATTACACGCCGGCTGATTGATTGTAACAATCATCTTCGTTGTAGTTTCCATTAGCGCTTTTGGAGGGGTTCAAATCGCCATGTAAAATTCCTAATGCTAATAGTAGCATGTCTATGGCAAATCCAATGTAAATTAGCATCAAGTTGGCACATTTTGGAGGAGTGAAGTCCTAATTTGGAAAATTGCAACATTACTTAGCGCTGCTTGACTGTTGACGTGAGTCGGTGTTTAGTTTGCAACCGGACATGACCTACTTTTTGTGAGATGAAGAGAAAGCAGAGCGTTGGGAGTAAGAAGGTGTGTGATGGAACACTCTGATGGACCTTTGTACACAATCAAACTATCTGGCCTGTGTGAGAAAGTAAGACTTTCCCACTCTAGTTAACAGGGCCCCATTGTCTCATGCTGTGATGGAACACTCTGATGGACCTCTGTCTCCCCTAGAGGGGGGGAGGTTACCCACATATGCGGTCCTCTCCAAGGTTTCTCATAGTCATTCACCGACGTCCCACTGGGGTGAGTTTTTCCTTGCCCGTATGTGGGCTCTGTACCGAGGATGTCGTTGTGGCTTGTACAGCCCTTTGAGACACTTGTGATTTAGGGCTATATAAATAAACATTGATTGATTGACCTTTGTACACAATCAAACTATCTGGCCTGTGTGAGAAAGTAAGACTTTCCCACTCTAGTTAACAGTGCCCCATTGTCTCACGGTCGGTGCTTCCCAGACTCGTGCTCTCTCCACAGTGCATGAAGGAACATGTGCTGCTCCAGTCTTCAATAAAATTAAGAAAGACAATTTAGTTTGAATGACTCAAACAAGAACATTTCCAACAAAGTGCAATGAGTTTGATGTTTTGATCTGTGAATGGGAATTGTTGCTCTGCAGGCCGGGGACCGTGTTTTTACCACGGCCTGCAAGTCTGGAGGGTATGCAGAATTGGCTCTAGCCACAGAGGAGAGTGTCCACAAACTGCCGGACACTTTGGACTTCAGACAGGGAGCGGCCATCGGCATCCCGTACTTCACCGCCTACAGAGCGCTGGTTCAAAAGTAAGTCAACCTCCTCTGAAGACTTTTGCATCCCGTACTTCACCGCCTACAGAGCGCTGGTTCAAAAGTAAGTCAACCTCCTCTGAAGACTTTAGCATCCCGTACTTCACCGCCTACAGAGCGCTGGTTGAAAAGTAAGTCAACCTCCTCTGAAGACTTTTGCATCCCGTACTTCACCGCCTACAGAGCGCTGGTTCAAAAGTAAGTCAACCTCCTCTGAAGACTTTAGCATCCCGTACTTCACCGCCTACAGAGCGCTGGTTCAAAAGTAAGTCAACCTCCTCTGAAGACTTTAGCATCCCGTACTTCACCGCCTACAGAGCGCTGGTTCAAAAGTAAGTCAACCTCCTCTGAAGACTTTAGCATCCCGTACTTCACCGCCTACAGAGCGCTGGTTCAAAAGTAAGTCAACCTCCTCTGAAGACTTTAGCATCCCGTACTTCACCGCCTACAGAGCGCTGGTTCAAAAGTAAGTCAACCTCCTCTGAAGACTTTGGTATCCCATACTTCACCGCCTACAGAGCGCTGGTTCAAAAGTAAGTCAACTTCCTCTGAAGACTTTAGCATCCCGTACTTCACCACCTACAGAGTGCTGGTTCACAAGTAAGTCAACCTCCTCTGAAGACTTTAGCATCCCGTACTTCACCGCCTACAGAGCGCTGGTTCACAAGTAAGTCAACCTCCTCTGAAGACTTTAGCATCCCGTACTTCACCGCCTACAGAGCGCTGGTTCACAAGTAAGTCAACCTCCTCTGAAGACTTTGGTATCCCGTACTTCACCGTCTACAGAGCGCTGGTTCACAAGTAAGTCAACCTCCTCTGAAGACTTTAGCATCCCGTACTTCACCGCCTACAGAGCGCTGGTTCACAAGTAAGTCAACCTCCTCTGAAGACTTTGGTATCCCGTACTTCACCGCCTACAGAGCGCTGGTTCACAAGTAAGTCAACCTCCTCTGAAGACTTTGGTATCCCGTACTTCACCGCCTACAGAGCGCTGGTTCACAAGTAAGTCAACCTCCTCTGAAGACTTTAGCATCCCGTACTTCACCGCCTACAGAGCGCTGGTTCACAAGTAAGTCAACCTCCTCTGAAGACTTTTGTATCCCGTACTTCACCGCCTACAGAGCGCTGGTTCACAAGTAAGTCAACCTCCTCTGAAGACTTTTGTATCCCGTACTTCACCGCCTACAGAGCGCTGGTTCACAAGTAAGTCAAACTCCTCTAAAGAATGACATCTCTCTCACTCTGCGCCTTTTTCCTTTCATACTAGCTATGAATCTAAACTGCCTTTTTGAGATGGCCGCGCTTCTTAAATAAATGAAGAAAAGACTATTTTGTTTGAGTACTGTACTAGCAAAACCGAAGGGAAACGGCGGTAGAAAAAGAGTGAGTGCATATTGGCTTGAATCCTGTAAATGTGTTGCAGGGCCCACGTGAAGGCTGGAGAGACTGTCCTCATCCACGGAGCCAGTGGAGGGGTGAGAGCCTCCTCCCTTCACCACTATACGTCACACCCAACCACGCCAAACACTTCTTCTTAGAGCCTCCCCCCTTTCACAACTATACGTTCCCCCCATGACCACTCCAAACACTTCTTCTTAGAGCCTCCTCCCTTCGCCACTATACGTCACACCTGACCACGCCAAACACTTCTTCTTAGAGCCTCCTCCCTTCACCACCATGCGCCACACTTAAGCATACCAAACACTTCTTCTTAGAGCCTCCTCCCTTCACCACTATACGTCACACCCGACCACGCCAAACACTTCTTCTTAGAGCCTCCTCCCTTCACCACCATGCGCCACACTTAAGCATACCAAACACTTCTCCTTTTGCGGGCGCAGGTCGGCGTGGCGACGTGCCAGCTGTCGCGCATGCTAGGCCTCACGGTGTTGGGCACCGCAGGGACCAAAGAGGGAATGGAGCTGGTCGCCAGAAATGGAGCTCACCTGACGTTTAACCACAGAGAGAAGGACTATACTGGCCAAATCATGGTACTGCACACTCCCAGAAATGCTAGAAGCTTCTAGAGCAGACAGTAAAATACTTGTTTGTAATATTCTGACTCTATGGCCAAATCAAAATAATATTAGTTATATTTATAATGCAGACGACCACCATAATATTCAATATATGGTTCAATAAATACCCTATTTTCCGGACTATAAAGTGCACCGGTATATAAGCTACACCCACTAAATTTTAGAAGAAAAAATATGTTTCCATATATTAGCTGCAGATACTGTATATAGGTTGTGAAAGGAGTTATTTACACAGAAATATTCTGTAAATGTTTGTTTACATAACTTCATTGTTTCCACATGGTATCTGTAACACGGCAGTAAAACAGCTGATCAAACAAAACAGAAGTCATGGTCATGGACCCACTAGCTGCGGACGCTAGCTCTCCAATCAGCTAAACAGACTCAATAACTCCGCGCTGATGTTTTGCTGAATTTAAAAACTGAAACAATGCAAAAAGAATGCCATTGTAAGTTAATAACACTAACACAGCTACTTGTAAACATGTTAGCATATTAGCTAATGCTAAAAACACTAGCTACATTACTATAGCATGTACATATATGCATGAAAACATTCCTACAGACATCACACATGTGACGCTTTAGTAAGTAAGAATTGTTTTAGTTATATTGTAAAACTTATAAATGTTGCTTGGAGTGACGAATGAAGAATCCATATGAGTAGGAACGCTATGGAAAGCTCTTAAAAGAAGAGCAATGCAGCACCTGCATCATCCAAAAGATGGCGCCATAGCATAAACAACAACACACCTCTTCAGTGTATTCACTTTTTTTTCTTAAAAACTGTCAGCGAAGAAAAACCCATAAGTTAGCCACACCGTTTTATAATCAGCAGGGTTCAAAGCGTAGGAAAAAAGTAGCGGCTTATAGTTTGGAATTTAGGGTAGTTGATAGTGTATTGGCTAGTCAGGTCAGTCTTTGCTAAATCTTGTATTTTGTTGCGACCTACAAAGTGTAAGTAAGTAAGTATTATTACTCACCAGCTGTTTGATAATAACGTGCATTTTACTTGTTGTACTTTTGAAATCGCCATGTAAAAACGCTAATGCTATTTAGTACCATGTCAATTGTAAAGCCAATTTATATTAGCGCATTTTTGGAGTCTTGCTTTACTCAGGCTGGAGCTTTTTTTGAAATCCCTTTTTAGTTGGCATTGAGAGTTGCAACATTACCTAGACCTAATGGACCTCACACACCTGTGTCTGACTCATGTGGACCTCACACACCTGTGTCTGACTCATGTGGACCTCACACACCTGTGTCTGACTCATGTGGACCTCACACACCTGTGTGTCTGACTCATGTGGACCTCACACACCTGTGTCTGACTCATGTGGACCTCACACACCTGTGTGTCTGACTCATGTGGACCTCACACACCTGTGTGTCTGACTCATGTGGACCTCACACACCTGTGTGTCTGACTCATGTGGACCTCACACACCTGTGTCTGACTCATGTGGACCTCACACACCTGTGTCTGACTCATGTGGACCTCACACACCTGTGTCTGACTCATGTGGACCTCACACACCTGTGTCTGACTCAGGTGGACCTCACACACCTGTGTCTGACTCATGTGGACCTCACACACCTGTGTCTGACTCATGTGGACCTCACACACCTGTGTCTGACTCATGTGGACCTCACACACCTGTGTGTCTGACTCATGTGGACCTCACACACCTGTGTGTCTGACTCATGTAGACCTCACACACCTGTGTCTGACTCATGTGGACCTCACACACCTGTGTGTCTGACTCATGTGGACCTCACACACCTGTGTCTGACTCATGTGGACCTCACACACCTGTGTGTGACTCATGTGGACCTCACACACCTGTGTGTCTGACTCATGTGGACCTCACACACCTGTGTCTGACTCATGTGGACCTCACACACCTGTGTGTGTGACTCATGTGGACCTCACACACCTGTGTCTGACTCATGTGGACCTCACACACCTGTGTCTGACTCATGTGGACCTCACACACCTGTGTGTGTGACTTATGTGGACCTCACACACCTGTGTGTGACTTATGTGGACCTCACACACCTGTGTGTCTGACTCATGTGGACCTCACACACCTGTGTGTCTGACTCATGTGGACCTCACACACCTGTGTGTTGACTCATGTGGACCTCACACACTGTGTCTGACTCATGTGGACCTCACACACCTGTGGTCTGACTCATGTGGACCTCACACACCTGTGTCTGACTCATGTGGACCTCACACACCTGTGTCTGACTCATGTGGACCTCACACACCTGTGTCTGACTCATGTGGACCTCACACACCTGTGTCTGACTCATGTGGACCTCACACACCTGTGTCTGACTCATGTGGACCTCACACACCTGTGTCTGACTCATGTGGACCTCACACACCTGTGTCTGACTCATGTGGACCTCACACACCTGTGTCTGACTCATGTGGACCTCACACACCTGTGTCTGACTCATGTGGACCTCACACACCTGTGTGTGTGACTCATGTGGACCTCACACACCTGTGGTCTGACTCATGTGGACCTCACACACCTGTGTCTGACTCATGTGGACCTCACACACCTGTGTGTCTGACTCATGTGGACCTCACACACCTGTGTGTCTGACTCATGTGGACCTCACACACCTGTGTGTCTGACTCATGTGGACCTCACACACCTGTGTCTGACTCATGTGGACCTCACACACCTGTGTGTCTGACTCATGTGGACCTCACACACCTGTGTCTGACTCATGTGGACCTCACACACCTGTGTGTCTGACTCATGTAGACCTCACACACCTGTGTCTGACTCATGTGGACCTCACACACCTGTGTCTGACTCATGTGGACCTCACACACCTGTGTCTGACTCATGTGGACCTCACACACCTGTGTCTGACTCATGTGGACCTCACACACCTGTGTCTGACTCATGTGGACCTCACACACCTGTGTCTGACTCATGTGGACCTCACACACCTGTGTGTGTGACTCATGTGGACCTCACACACCTGT
>NC_084744.1:59507215-59536858 GCF_033978785.1 Entelurus aequoreus | reverse complement strand
ACATCACATCAAACATATTACACATCACATCAAACACATTACACATCACATCAAACACATTACACATCACATCAAACATATTACACATCACATCAAACATATTACACATCACATCAAACACATTACACATCACATCAAACATATTACACATCACATCAAACATATTACACATCACATCAAACATATTACACATCACATCAACATATTACACATCACATCAAACATATTACACATCACATCAAACATATTACACATCACATCAAACATATTACACATCACATCAAACATATTACACATCACATCAAACATATTACACATCACATCAAACATATTACACATCACATCAAACATATTACACATCACAACAAACACATTACACATCACAACAAACATATTACACATCACATCAAACATATTACACATCACATCAAACATATTACACATCACATCAAACATATTACACATCACATCAAACATATTACACATCACATCAAACATATTACACATCACATCAAACATATTACACATCACATCAAACATATTACACATCACATCAAACATATTACACATCACATCAAACATATTACACATCACATCAAACATATTACACATCACATCAAACATATTACACATCACATCAAACACATTACACATCACATCAAACATATTACACATCACATCAAACATATTACACATCACATCAAACACATTACACATCACATCAAACACATTACACATCACATCAAACATATTACACATCACATCAAACATATTACACATCACATCAAACACATTACACATCACATCAAACATATTACACATCACATCAAACATATTACACATCACATCAAACATATTACACATCACATCAAACATATTACACATCACATCAAACATATTACACATCACATCAAACATATTACACATCACATCAAACATATTACACATCACATCAAACATATTACACATCACATCAAACATATTACACATCACATCAAACATATTACACATCACATCAAACATATTACACATCACAACAAACATATTACACATCACAACAAACATATTACACATCACATCAAACATATTACACATCACATCAAACATATTACACATCACATCAAACATATTACACATCACATCAAACATATTACACATCACATCAAACATATTACACATCACATCAAACATATTACACATCACATCAAACACATTACACATCACATCAAACATATTACACATCACATCAAACATATTACACATCACATCAAACATATTACACATCACATCAAACATATTACACATCACATCAAACATATTACACATCACATCAAACATATTACACATCACATCAAACATATTACACATCACATCAAACATATTACACATCACATCAAACATATTACACATCACATCAAACATATTACACATCACATCAAACATATTACACATCACATCAAACACATTACACATCACATCAAACATATTACACATCACATCAAACATATTACACATCACATCAAACATATTACACATCACATCAAACATATTACACATCACATCAAACACATTACACATCACATCAAACATATTACACATCACATCAAACATATTACACATCACATCAAACACATTACACATCACATCAAACATATTACACATCACATCAAACATATTACACATCACATCAAACATATTACACATCACATCAAACATTTCCTCCTAAGAGTCTTATTACAAGTATATTTCCTCCTAAGAGAGTCTTATTACAAGTATATTTCCTCCTAAGAGAGTCTTATTACAAGTATATTTCCTCCTAAGAGAGTCTTATTACAAGTATATTTCCTCCTAAGAGAGTCTTATTACAAGTATATTTCCTCCTAAGAGTCTTATTACAAGTATATTTCCTCCTAAGAGAGTCTTATTACAAGTATATTTCCTCCTAAGAGAGTCTTATTACAAGTATATTTCCTCCTAAGAGAGTCTTATTACAAGTATATTTCCTCCTAAGAGAGTCTTATTACAAGTATATTTCCTCCTAAGAGAGTCTTATTACAAGTATATTTCCTCCTAAGAGTCTTATTACAAGTATATTTCCTCCTAAGAGAGTCTTATTACAAGTATATTTCCTCCTAAGAGAGTCTTATTACAAGTATATTTCCTCCTAAGAGTCTTATTACAAGTATATTTCCTCCTAAGAGAGTCTTATTACAAGTATATTTCCTCCTAAGAGAGTCTTATTACAAGTATATTTCCTCCTAAGAGAGTCTTATTACAAGTATATTTCCTCCTAAGAGAGTCTTATTACAAGTATATTTCCTCCTAAGAGTCTTATTACAAGTATATTTCCTCCTAAGAGAGTCTTATTACAAGTATATTTCCTCCTAAGAGAGTCTTATTACAAGTATATTTCCTCCTAAGAGAGTCTTATTACAAGTATATTTCCTCCTAAGAGTCTTATTACAAGTATATTTCCTCCTAAGAGAGTCTTATTACAAGTATATTTCCTCCTAAGAGAGTCTTATTACAAGTATATTTCCTCCTAAGAGTCTTATTACAAGTATATTTCCTCCGAAGAGAGTCTTATTACAAGTATATTTCCTCCTAAGAGTCTTATTACAAGTATATTTCCTCCTAAGAGAGTCTTATTACAAGTATATTTCCTCCTAAGAGAGTCTTATTACAAGTATATTTCCTCCTAAGAGAGTCTTATTACAAGTATATTTCCTCCTAAGAGAGTCTTATTACAAGTATATTTCCTCCTAAGAGAGTCTTATTACAAGTATATTTCCTCCTAAGAGTCTTATTACAAGTATATTTCCTCCTAAGAGAGTCTTATTACAAGTATATTTCCTCCTAAGAGAGTCTTATTACAAGTATATTTCCTCCTAAGAGTCTTATTACAAGTATATTTCCTCCTAAGAGAGTCTTATTACAAGTATATTTCCTCCTTAGAGTCTTATTACAAGTATATTTCCTCCTTAGAGTCTTATTACAAGTATATTTCCTCCTAAGAGAGTCTTATTACAAGTATATTTCCTCCTAAGAGAGTCTTATTACAAGTATATTTCCTCCTAAGAGAGTCTTATTACAAGTATATTTCCTCCTAAGAGTCTTATTACAAGTATATTTCCTCCTAAGAGAGTCTTATTACAAGTATATTTCCTCCTAAGAGAGTCTTATTACAAGTATATTTCCTCCAAAGAGAGTCTTATTACAAGTATATTTCCTCCTAAGAGAGTCTTATTACAAGTATATTTCCTCCTAAGAGAGTCTTATTACAAGTATATTTCCTCCTAAGAGAGTCTTATTACAAGTATATTTCCTCCTAAGAGAGTCTTATTACAAGTATATTTCCTCCTAAGAGAGTCTTATTACAAGTATATTTCCTCCTAAGAGAGTCTTATTACAAGTATATTTCCTCCTAAGAGAGTCTTATTACAAGTATATTTCCTCCTAAGAGAGTCTTATTACAAGTATATTTCCTCCTAAGAGAGTCTTATTACAAGTATATTTCCTCCTAAGAGAGTCTTATTACAAGTATATTTCCTCCTAAGAGAGTCTTATTACAAGTATATTTCCTCCTAAGAGAGTCTTATTACAAGTATATTTCCTCCTAAGAGTCTTATTACAAGTATATTTCCTCCTAAGAGAGTCTTATTACAAGTATATTTCCTCCTAAGAGTCTTATTACAAGTATATTTCCTCCTAAGAGAGTCTTATTACAAGTATATTTCCTCCTAAGAGAGTCTTATTACAAGTATATTTCCTCCTAAGAGAGTCTTATTACAATATGCATCATTTGAAATAGAAGACAGTTGTTTTGAAGGATCAATAAATGAGCTCAAGCATTGATGTCTTGCATAATGTTGGTGGATTACCTTCTGCATCCTCCCCCTCTCCATCTCCATCTCCTGTGTCTTCATGGCTCACCTGAGGAAGATGCAACATTTAGCACACGTGAGGAAGATGCAACATTTAGCACACGTGAGGAAGATGCAACATTTAGCACACGTGAGGAAGATGCAACATTTAGCACACTTGAGGAAGATGCAACATTTAGCACACGTGAGGAAGATGCAACATTTAGCAGACGTGAGGAAGATGCAACATTTAGCACACCTGAGGAAGATGCAACATTTAGCACACCTGATGAAGATGCAACATTTAGCACACGTGAGGAAGATGCAACATTTAGCACACCTGATGAAGATGCAACATTTAGCACACGTGAGGAAGATGCAACATTTAGCACACCTGAGGAAGATGCAAAATTTAGCACACGTGAGGAAGATGCAACATTTAGCACACGTGAGGAAGATGCAACATTTAGCACACCTGAGGAAGATGCAACATTTAGCACACTTGAGGAAGATGCAACATTTAGCACACGTGAGGAAGATGCAACATTTAGCACACGTGAGGAAGATGCAACATTTAGCACACGTGAGGAAGATGCAACATTTAGCACACGTGAGGAAGATGCAACATTTAGCACACGTGAGGAAGATGCAACATTTAGCACACGTGAGGAAGATGCAACATTTAGCACACGTGAGGAAGATGCAACATTTAGCACACGTGAGGAAGATGCAACATTTAGCACACGTGAGGAAGATGCAACATTTAGCACACGTGAGGAAGATGCAACATTTAGCACACGTGAGGAAGATGCAACATTTAGCACACGTGAGGAAGATGCAACATTTAGCACACGTGAGGAAGATGCAACATTTAGCACACGTGAGGAAGATGCAACATTTAGCACACGTGAGGAAGATGCAACATTTAGCACACGTGAGGAAGATGCAACATTTAGCACACGTGAGGAAGATGCAACATTTAGCACACGTGAGGAAGATGCAACATTTAGCACACGTGAGGAAGATGCAACATTTAGCACACGTGAGGAAGATGCAACATTTAGCACACGTGAGGAAGATGCAACATTTAGCACACGTGAGGAAGATGCAACATTTAGCACACGTGAGGAAGATGCAACATTTAGCACACGTGAGGAAGATGCAACATTTAGCACACTTGAGGAAGATGCAACATTTAGCACACTTGAGGAAGATGCAACATTTAGCACACGTGAGGAAGATGCAACATTTAGCACACGTGAGGAAGATGCAACATTTAGCACACGTGAGGAAGATGCAACATTTAGCACACTTGAGGAAGATGCAACATTTAGCACACTTGAGGAAGATGCAACATTTAGCACACGTGAGGAAGATGCAACATTTAGCACACGTGAGGAAGATGCAACATTTAGCACACGTGAGGAAGATGCAACATTTAGCACACGTGAGGAAGATGCAACATTTAGCACACGTGAGGAAGATGCAACATTTAGCACACGTGAGGAAGATGCAACATTTAGCACACGTGAGGAAGATGCAACATTTAGCACACGTGAGGAAGATGCAACATTTAGCACACGTGAGGAAGATGCAACATTTAGCACACGTGAGGAAGATGCAACATTTAGCACACGTGAGGAAGATGCAACATTTAGCACACTTGAGGAAGATGCAACATTTAGCACACTTGAGGAAGATGCAACATTTAGCACACGTGAGGAAGATGCAACATTTAGCACACGTGAGGAAGATGCAACATTTAGCACACGTGAGGAAGATGCAACATTTAGCACACGTGAGGAAGATGCAACATTTAGCAGACGTGAGGAAGATGCAACAAGACGTGTGAAGAGCAAGGACAGGAAGTAGCTGTCTTAGTACTGCACAGTATTTGATATGTGGAAGTTGTATTGTTGTTAGCATCAAGTAGAGCTGACCCCCCACATTGACCTGCTGTCTGTCCTGGTTCCCCTCTTACCGTAGCATCTATGTACCATGAGCACTCGGAGTAGTTCTTGAAAAGTTGGCCAGTTTACAGAGATAAACGGGCCCTAGTTTGCCCGTGCCTGGTCTATAGTGTACAAATGCATTGTTAGTCACCAACCTCTACACCCCCCGTCATGTCAGCAGATGTGGGTGGCATCCCCAGAGGAGGAGGCGGCGGCATCATGTGGCTGTGTGGAGGGTATCCGTAGTAGTTGTAGTTGTATCCCCCGTTGTAACCGCCATTGTTGTAGCCGCTGTACTGACCATAACCGCCCCACTGAGAGTAGTAACCTTGCCCCATACCACTGTATGGAGGTTGGATGTAATTGCTCTGGTAATTGTGAGTCAGGTTTCTGGTGTCTAGTGTCTTCTGGCTGAAAAACAAATTGAGTGGTATTATTCAGGCACACCCAATTGGCAACAAAAGTTCTCAAGTTCTCTCTTCCTATGGATGGGTTGGAAACTGGAGATCTAAAGTAAAGTGGCAAACAGCAAAACTTCACCAGGGCCATCATTGCGGTTAAGTTGTAGGGCCCATTTCTACTGTGAAACCATATCACATCAGATTTCAACTGAATAATTGATGGATAACTATCTAATGAGTTGTGACTAAGGCTGGGAGATAAAACTATATCAGTATATATCGTGATAGACTTGTAAACAATATCAATTATGAAGGAAGTGATCAGTGGGAGTAACAGTATCAGTTTGGTTGTGCCATCTTGTTGTCTCGCAGTTGATTCTTTGCATGGAGTGAGAAGAGAAACTAAGAAGTCCTGGGTGTTGTGCTCCTTCATGGTGTTTGAACGTTTAGGGGACGTGCTGTCATGAAAGAAGAAGTAGGCCATGTATGGATATACTGGATATATCGCAGGTTTGTCTCTGGGCCATATAGAAAATGACTACCGTATTTTTCAGACTATAAGTGGCAGTTTTTTTCATAGTTTGGCCGGGGGTGCGACTTATACTCAGGAGCGACTTATGTGTGAAATGATGAACACATTAGTGTAAAACATCCAATAATATTATTGATGTCATTCACGTAAGAGACTAGACGTATAAGATTTCATGGGATTTAGCCATTAGATTGTTTGGTAAACGTATAGCATGTTCTATATGTTATAGTTATTTGAATGACTCTTACCATAATATGTGAGGTTAACATAGCAGTTGGTTATTTATGCCTCATATAACGTACACTTATTCAGCCTGTTGTTCACTATTCTTTACACATTTTAAATTGCCTTTCAAATGTCTATTCTTGCTGTTGGCTTTCATCAAATACATTTCCCCAAAATATGCGACTTATACTCCAGTGCCACTTATATATGTTTTTTTCCTTCTTTATTATGCATTTTCGGCCGGTGCGACTTATACTCCGGTGCGATTTATACTCCGAAAAATACGGTAACCTTCCTCTGATTATAATCCCCTCAACTATATCAAGGCAGAAAGGAAATGTCAACACAAGCATGGAAACACTCAAAGTAAACACAATTGTACATCACATTGAATACTTAACAATAGCCTATTAAAATGAAGGAATATGTAAGAAATGCTTAATAAAGTGTAACAAAATAGTTCAACTTGTGAAAATGTAGACATACAGAAAGCAGAGAAAAAGTATTTTCTGCAGGTTTATGGCAAAGCAGATACAGCTGTGCTCTAAAGGGTGAGTGCAGCTGGTGTGGTATTCCAGCATCATTTACAGACCACATTGGTCTGACTAGGGTCCTTTTTTTAAAAAAACAAAAAACTGCCATACTGTTGAGGTGACTTCCTCTTTTATCCACAATTTCTCCAGTTTTACTTTCTATTTATGGCTCCATGCAAAGAATCAACAACGTGACAGTCACTCCCACTGATCAGTGACCACTTCCTGCGTTGCTTGGTTACCAAAGAGCGAGTGCCTTTCTACATGCAACTTCCGGTTTCTTCCGACGGAGAAGGGAAAAAGTCATCTAACGTTTTATCGAACGCATTTTTAATTGATAACAATTACGTGTCCATGGCGATATATATTGATATCATTTTATGGCCCGGCCCTAGGGAGTAGGTTGTACAGTATGCAATCTCTGCTGTTTGGTGCAACTGGACAATGATTTATGAGAGCATTTACATATCCTGCTTAAACACTCCACGTCTTTAACACTAAAAGCCATTAGTAGGTACGCACACCACCAGTCCAATCTCTGGGGTCACTATGTGCTCTTACGCACACCACCAGTCCAATCTCTGGGGTCACTATGTGCTCTTACGCACACCACCAGTCCAATCTCTGGGGTCACTATGTGCTCTTACGCACACCACCAGTCCAATCTCTGGGGTCACTATGTGCTCTTACGCACACCACCAGTCCAATCTCTGGGGTCACTATGTGCTCTTACGCACACCACCAGTCCAATCTCTGGGGTCACCATGTGCTCTTACGCACACCACCAGTCCAATCTCTGGGGTCACTATGTGCTCTTACGCACACCACCAGTCCAATCTCTGGGGTCACTATGTGCTCTTACGCACACCACCAGTCCAATCTCTGGGGTCACTATGTGCTCTTACGCACACCACCAGTCCAATCTCTGGGGTCACCATGTGCTCTTACGCACACCACCAGTCCAATCTCTGGGGTCACTATGTGCTCTTACGCACACCACCAGTCCAATCTCTGGGGTCACTATGTGCTCTTACGCACACCACCAGTCCAATCTCTGGGGTCACTATGTGCTCTTACGCACACCACCAGTCCAATCTCTGGGGTCACTATGTGCTCTTACGCACACCACCAGTCCAATCTCTGGGGTCACCATGTGCTCTTACGCACACCACCAGTCCAATCTCTGGGGTCACTATGTGCTCTTACGCACACCACCAGTCCAATCTCTGGGGTCACTATGTGCTCTTACGCACACCACCAGTCCAATCTCTGGGGTCACTATGTGCTCTTACGCACACCACCAGTCCAATCTCTGGGGTCACTATGTGCTCTTACGCACACCACCAGTCCAATCTCTGGGGTCACCATGTGCTCTTACGCACACCACCAGTCCAATCTCTGGGGTCACTATGTGCTCTTACGCACACCACCAGTCCAATCTCTGGGGTCACTATGTGCTCTTACGCACACCACCAGTCCAATCTCTGGGCTCACTATGTGCTCTTACGCACACCACCAGTCCAATCTCTGGGGTCACTATGTGCTCTTACGCACACCACCAGTCCAATCTCTGGGGTCACTATGTGCTCTTACGCACACCACCAGTCCAATCTCTGGGGTCACTATGTGCTCTTACGCACACCACCAGTCCAATCTCTGGGGTCACCATGTGCTCTTACGCACACCACCAGTCCAATCTCTGGGGTCACTATGTGCTCTTACGCACACCACCAGTCCAATCTCTGGGGTCACAGACAAACTTGACAAAAGAGTTGTTCATTTCAAATCAAATGTGCTAAGTATACAGAAACAGCATGAATGAAAAAGCCCACATATAATCTTACCTTTTTGCCAAAGCAACGCTGAGAGTGAGTGCCTTCCCCCCAAGAACTGTGCCCTGGCACTCCTCGATTGCCTTCTTCTGCTCACTTTCCTCACCAAAATTGACAAAGCCGTAACCTCTGCAGACAAAGAAATGTCAGACTGCCTGGCCGTACCACAGCATAATCCTTACTAGGCATTTGATAGCAACTTATAGTGAGAAATAAATATATATATATATAGATGGGTATTATTATGGTAGAACTGAAACTTGTGCTTTTACTTTAAACATCAGGTAGCATCACTTGAATTGTGACTTGCTCTGGCTTAGCCTATATGGGAAAAACAATAGTTTTAGCGGAAAACAAGAAAACATTTCTTCAGGCTTCTAGCGAATGTAAATGTAGAAAATTGTCAATGTCCTTTTGATCTACAACACATGATATAAAGAAACATTATTGTTGATCACACTTTGCTAGCCTTGATATATACAGTATGTTACCTGGAGTAGCCATACTGGTCAGTGACCACTTTGGCTCCCTTGCAGGAGGAATACTTCTTAAAGATTTGGTGGAGCTGGTAGTCATTTGCGTCAGAGGGTAAGTCACCCACAAACACTGAGAACTCAAGCCTGAGAGAAGAGGAGGGCAATTAATAGGACTTAGTGACACACTTGACTTAGTGACACACTCACGCTGGCTGAATGTACGTCACTAAATACATTGTTTAGTGACACACTCACGCTGGCTGAATGTACGTCACTAAATACATTGTTTAGTGACACACTCACGCTGGCTGAATGTACGTCACTAAATACATTGTTTAGTGACACACTCACGCTGGCTGAATGTACGTCACTAAATACATTGTTTAGTGACACACTCACGCTGGCTGAATGTACGTCACTAAATACACACTCACCAAAAAAACCTCATTTTGCCAAAACCCTCATTAGCTTTGGAGCAACAAATGGGGAGAAATGATGACTTTTGTGTGAAGTATTGTGTTGTTTGCAATCACTATATCAGCCGGTGCTTTTAGTCTTGCCTTTTGGAATATTTTGCTGTGGCGCCTCATTATTTATTGACTTTACTTCATTTTATTTGTCACTATCAAATGTTTACAGCTTTAATAACGAGTGATTTACTTTTTTACACTTTAGGCATCTGAAATATTTTCTGTTACAGACTAAAAACAATGTTAATAGGGATACAGTGTTATGCAGAGGTGTGCTTATAACAATTGTATAGACACATGATACTATTTATAGACCCGGCGGAGAGTTGGGGGGGCAAATGTTTTCTTCTAACAGAAAATAATTGAGGAGCACTGAGGTGAGAGGATGAACTTACAAAATCAGTGTATTCTCCCCACTGTACATTGTGTTATCATGACTTTACACTGTACATTGTGTTGTCATGACTTCATTGTCCCCACTGTACATTGTGTTATCATGACTTTACACTGTACATTGTGTTGTCATGACTTCACACTGTACATTGTGTTATCATGACTTTACACTGTACATTGTGTTGTCATGACTTCATTGTCCCCACTGTACATTGTGTTATCATGACTTCACACTGTACATTGTGTTATCATGACTTCACACTGTACATTGTGTTATCATGACTTCACACTGTACATTGTGTTATCATGACTTCACACTGTACATTGTGTTATCATGACTTCACACTGTACATCGTGTTATCATGACTTCACACTGTACATTGTGTTATCATGACTTCACACTGTACATTGTGTTATCATGACTTCATTGTACATTACTTGATGGAAGAAGAAGCGTTGAAATAATATATGAAGTCATTCAACATGGTGAGGAGTGTACTGTATGTGCATTTTGGACTGCAAGTGTCAGCTATATCTGTAAGTAGTTGATTATTGGCACTTGACTCATAAGTTGAACTTACCCTGCGTCTGAGCGCTTGTTATGGGAGGCAAAATTGAGTTTAAAATTCCTAGGCTGTGAAAGAGAAGAGACAGCAGTTAAGCACACACACACACACACACACACACACACACACACACACACACACACACACACACACACAGCACAGGCATGTAGTAGAACTCTGATATTGCTGGAACCATGAGAGACGTTATTATGCTTATGTGGCTTTACATACCTCCTCAATTACACTCTCCAAACAAAGTACAACAGACACAGGCCCTCCACAGTACCACCAAGTGCCATTACATTTCACTCCCGGGCCACATTTGTAAAACTATATATTTATTACATGTTCAAATATGCCACCTGTAATTGTAACAGCACACCTGCAATCATTAGCATCATAATAGTACACCTGCAATCATTAGCATCATAATAGTACACCTGCAATCATTAGCATCATAATAGTACACATGCAATCATTAGCATCATAATAGTACACCTGCAATCATTAGCATCATAACAGTACACCTGCAATCATTAGCATCATAATAGTACACCTGCAATCATTAGCATCATAATAGTACACCTGCAATCATTAGCATCATAATAGTACACCTGCAATCATTAGCATCATAATAGTACACCTGCAATCATTAGCATCATAATAGTACACCTGCAATCATTAGCATCATAACAGTACACCTGCAATCATTAGCATCATAATAGTACACCTGCAATCATTAGCATCATAATAGTACACCTGCAATCATTAGCATCATAATAGTACACCTGCAATCATTAGCATCATAATAGTACACCTGCAATCATTAGCATCATAATAGTACACCTGCAATCATTAGCATCATAATAGTACACCTGCAATCATTAGCATCATAACAGTACACCTGCAATCATTAGCATCATAATAGTACACCTGCAATCATTAGCATCATAATAGTACACCTGCAATCATTAGCATCATAATAGTACACCTGCAATCATTAGCATCATAATAGTACACCTGCAATCATTAGCATCATAATAGTACACCTGCAATCATTAGCATCATAATAGTACACCTGCAATCATTAGCATCATAATAGTACACCTGCAATCATTAGCATCATAATAGTACACCTGCAATCATTAGCATCATAATAGTACACCTGCAATCATTAGCATCATAATAGGGGGATTCCCACAAATATTTGAATGATGCTGATTCCGAACTGTCATTTTTAAATGTATTATTGATCATCTAACTTCTTATTCTCTTGTATTACATACAGCTGTTTAAGCACAACATGTATTACATACAGCTGTTTAAGCACAACATGTATTACATACAGCTGTTTAAGCACAACATGCATTACATACAGCTGTTTAAGCACAACATGTATTACATACAGCTGTTTAAGCACATACATACAGCTGTTTAAGCACAACATGTATTACATACAGCTGTTTAAGCACAACATGTTTTACATACAGCTGTTTAAGCACAACATGTATTACATACAGCTGTTTAAGCACAACATGCATTACATACAGCTGTTTAAGCACAACATGTATTACATACAGCTGTTTAAGCACAACATGTATTACATACAGCTGTTTAAGCACAACATGTATTACATACAGCTGTTTAAGCACATACATACAGCTGTTTAAGCACAACATGTATTACATACAGCTGTTTAAGCACAACATGTATTACATACAGCTGTTTAAGCACAACATGTATTACATACAGCTGTTTAAGCACAACATGCATTACATACAGCTGTTTAAGCACAACATGTATTACATACAGCTGTTTAAGCACATACATACAGCTGTTTAAGCACAACATGCATTACATACAGCTGTTTAAGCACAACATGTATTACATACAGCTGTTTAAGCACAACATGTATTACATACAGCTGTTTAAGCACAACATGTATTACATACAGCTGTTTAAGCACAACATGTATTACATACAGCTGTTTAAGCACAACATGTATTACATACAGCTGTTTAAGCACAACATGTATTACATACAGCTGTTTAAGCACATACATACAGCTGTTTAAGCACAACATGTATTACATACAGCTGTTTAAGCACAACATGTATTACATACAGCTGTTTAAGCACAACATGTATTACATACAGCTGTTTAAGCACAACATGCATTACATACAGCTGTTTAAGCACAACATGCATTACATACAGCTGTTTAAGCACAACATGCATTACATACAGCTGTTTAAGCACATACATACAGCTGTTTAAGTACAACATGCATTACATACAGCTGTTTAAGCACAACATGTATTACATACAGCTGTTTAAGCACATACATACAGCTGTTTAAGCACAACATGCATTACATACAGCTGTTTAAGCACAACATGTATTACATACAGCTGTTTAAGCACAACATGTATTACATACAGCTGTTTAAGCACAACATGTATTACATACAGCTGTTTAAGCACAACATGTATTACATACAGCTGTTTAAGCACAACATGTATTACATACAGCTGTTTAAGCACAACATGCATTACATACAGCTGTTTAAGCACAACATGTATTACATACAGCTGTTTAAGCACAACATGTATTACATACAGCTGTTTAAGCACAACATGCATTACATACAGCTGTTTAAGCACAACATGTATTACATACAGCTGTTTAAGCACAACATGTATTACATACAGCTGTTTAAGCACAACATGTATTACATACAGCTGTTTAAGCACAACATGTATTACATACAGCTGTTTAAGCACAACATGCATTACATACAGCTGTTTAAGCACAACATGTATTACATACAGCTGTTTAAGCACAACATGTATTACATACAGCTGTTTAAGCACAACATGTATTACATACAGCTGTTTAAGCACAACATGCATTACATACAGCTGTTTAAGCACAACATGTATTACATACAGCTGTTTAAGCACAACATGCATTACATACAGCTGTTTAAGCACAACATGCATTACATACAGCTGTTTAAGCACAACATGCATTACATACAGCTGTTTAAGCACAACATGTATTACATACAGCTGTTTAAGCACATACATACAGCTGTTTAAGCACAACCAAGTCAACAGTCCACAATAACTACTAAGTCCAAACTACTATAATTTCAATCCTTTGCTCTCTGCCCTCAAAGCCAGTGACTTATTTCCTGAGTTTGTAAACATTGACAAAAACGAAAAATAAATATTTAGTCAGAATAAAAATAAGGATGTAATCATTGTAAAATCAATCCTATGCTGATACTAAACTTAGTGCCCTTTAGTCTACTCAAGGCCGCTAACACAGCAAGAGACACTGATGCTTAATTGGTGTTTTATTACCTTTTGCTAGGGATGTAAGAATAAAGGGTAAATATCAATACAAAAGTCAAACATCCACTGCAGAACACGCTGCTTGTCATCAATACAAAAGTCAAACATCCACTGCAGAACACGCTGCTGGTCATCAATACAAAAGTCAAACATCCACTGCAGAACACGCTGCTGGTCATCAATACAAAAGTCAAACATCCACTGCAGAACATGCTGCTTGTCATCAATACAAAAGTCAAACATCCACTGCAGAACACGCTGCTGGTCATCAATACAAAAGTCAAACATCCACTGCAGAACACGCTGCTTGTCATCAATACAAAAGTCAAACATCCACTGCAGAACACGCTGCTGGTCATCAATACAAAAGTCAAACATCCACTGCAGAACACGCTGCTGGTCATCAATACAAAAGTCAAACATCCACTGCAGAACACGCTGCTTGTCATCAATACAAAAGTCAAACATCCACTGCAGAACACGCTGCTTGTCATCAATACAAAAGTCAAACATCCACTGCAGAACACGCTGCTTGTCATCAATACAAAAGTCAAACATCCACTGCAGAACACGCTGCTGGTCATCAATACAAAAGTCAAACATCCACTGCAGAACACGCTGCTGGTCATCAATACAAAAGTCAAACATCCACTGCAGAACACGCTGCTTGTCATCAATACAAAAGTCAAACATCCACTGCAGAACACGCTGCTTGTCATCAATACAAAAGTCAAACATCCACTGCAGAACACGCTGCTTGTCATCAATACAAAAGTCAAACATCCACTGCAGAACACGCTGCTGGTCATCAATACAAAAGTCAAACATCCACTGCAGAACACGCTGCTTGTCATCAATACAAAAGTCAAACATCCACTGCAGAACACGCTGCTGGTCATCAATACAAAAGTCAAACATCCACTGCAGAACATGCTGCTTGTCATCAATACAAAAGTCAAACATCCACTGCAGAACACGCTGCTGGTCATCAATACAAAAGTCAAACATCCACTGCAGAGCACGCTGCTGGTCATCAATACAAAAGTCAAACATCCACTGCAGAACACGCTGCTGGTCATCAATACAAAAGTCAAACATCCACTGCAGAACACGCTGCTTGTCATCAATACAAAAGTCAAACATCCACTGCAGAACACGCTGCTGGTCATCAATACAAAAGTCAAACATCCACTGCAGAGCACGCTGCTGGTCATCAATACAAAAGTCAAACATCCACTGCAGAACACGCTGCTGGTCATCAATACAAAAGTCAAACATCCACTGCAGAACACGCTGCTTGTCATCAATACAAAAGTCAAACATCCACTGCAGAACACGCTGCTGGTCATCAATACAAAAGTCAAACATCCACTGCAGAACACGCTGCTGGTCATCAATACAAAAGTCAAACATCCACTGCAGAACACGCTGCTGGTCATCAATACAAAAGTCAAACATCCACTGCAGAACACGCTGCTTGTCATCAATACAAAAGTCAAACATCCACTGCAGAACACGCTGCTGCTCATCAATACAAAAGTCAAACATCCACTGCAGAACACGCTGCTTGTCATCAATACAAAAGTCAAACATCCACTGCAGAACACGCTGCTTGTCATCAATACAAAAGTCAAACATCCACTGCAGAACACGCTGCTGGTCATCAATACAAAAGTCAAACATCCACTGCAGAACACGCTGCTGGTCATCAATACAAAAGTCAAACATCCACTGCAGAACACGCTGCTGGTCATCAATACAAAAGTCAAACATCCACTGCAGAACACGCTGCTTGTCATCAATACAAAAGTCAAACATCCACTGCAGAACACGCTGCTTGTCATCAATACAAAAGTCAAACATCCACTGCAGAACACGCTGCTTGTCATCAATACAAAAGTCAAACATCCACTGCAGAACACGCTGCTGGTCATCAATACAAAAGTCAAACATCCACTGCAGAACACGCTGCTGGTCATCAATACAAAAGTCAAACATCCACTGCAGAACACGCTGCTGGTCATCAATACAAAAGTCAAACATCCACTGCAGAACACGCTGCTTGTCATCAATACAAAAGTCAAACATCCACTGCAGAACACGCTGCTGGTCATCAATACAAAAGTCAAACATCCACTGCAGAACACGCTGCTTGTCATCAATACAAAAGTCAAACATCCACTGCAGAACACGCTGCTTGTCATCAATACAAAAGTCAAACATCCACTGCAGAACACGCTGCTTGTCATCAATACAAAAGTCAAACATCCACTGCAGAACACGCTGCTTGTCATCAATACAAAAGTCAAACATCCACTGCAGAACACGCTGCTTGTCATCAATACAAAAGTCAAACATCCACTGCAGAACACGCTGCTTGTCATCAATACAAAAGTCAAACATCCACTGCAGAACACGCTGCTGGTCATCAATACAAAAGTCAAACATCCACTGCAGAACACGCTGCTTGTCATCAATACAAAAGTCAAACATCCACTGCAGAACACGCTGCTGGTCATCAATACAAAAGTCAAACATCCACTGCAGAACACGCTGCTGGTCATCAATACAAAAGTCAAACATCCACTGCAGAACACGCTGCTGGTCATCAATACAAAAGTCAAACATCCACTGCAGAACACGCTGCTGGTCATCAATACAAAAGTCAAACATCCACTGCAGAACACGCTGCTGGTCATCAATACAAAAGTCAAACATCCACTGCAGAACACGCTGCTTGTCATCAATACAAAAGTCAAACATCCACTGCAGAACACGCTGCTTGTCATCAATACAAAAGTCAAACATCCACTGCAGAACACGCTGCTTGTCATCAATACAAAAGTCAAACATCCACTGCAGAACACGCTGCTGGTCATCAATACAAAAGTCAAACATCCACTGCAGAACACGCTGCTTGTCATCAATACAAAAGTCAAACATCCACTGCAGAACACGCTGCTGGTCATCAATACAAAAGTCAAACATCCACTGCAGAACACGCTGCTTGTCATCAATACAAAAGTCAAACATCCACTGCAGAACACGCTGCTTGTCATCAATACAAAAGTCAAACATCCACTGCAGAACACGCTGCTTGTCATCAATACAAAAGTCAAACATCCACTGCAGAACACGCTGCTTGTCATCAATACAAAAGTCAAACATCCACTGCAGAACACGCTGCTGGTCATCAATACAAAAGTCAAACATCCACTGCAGAACACGCTGCTGGTCATCAATACAAAAGTCAAACATCCACTGCAGAACACGCTGCTGGTCATCAATACAAAAGTCAAACATCCACTGCAGAACACGCTGCTGGTCATCAATACAAAAGTCAAACATCCACTGCAGAACACGCTGCTGGTCATCAATACAAAAGTCAAACATCCACTGCAGAACACGCTGCTGGTCATCAATACAAAAGTCAAACATCCACTGCAGAACACGCTGCTGGTCATCAATACAAAAGTCAAACATCCACTGCAGAACACGCTGCTGGTCATCAATACAAAAGTCAAACATCCACTGCAGAGCACGCTGCTGGTCATCAATACAAAAGTCAAACATCCACTGCAGAACACGCTGCTGGTCATCAATACAAAAGTCAAACATCCACTGCAGAACACGCTGCTTGTCATCAATACAAAAGTCAAACATCCACTGCAGAACACGCTGCTGGTCATCAATACAAAAGTCAAACATCCACTGCAGAACACGCTGCTGGTCATCAATACAAAAGTCAAACATCCACTGCAGAACACGCTGCTGGTCATCAATACAAAAGTCAAACATCCACTGCAGAACACGCTGCTTGTCATCAATACAAAAGTCAAACATCCACTGCAGAACACGCTGCTGCTCATCAATACAAAAGTCAAACATCCACTGCAGAACACGCTGCTTGTCATCAATACAAAAGTCAAACATCCACTGCAGAACACGCTGCTTGTCATCAATACAAAAGTCAAACATCCACTGCAGAACACGCTGCTGGTCATCAATACAAAAGTCAAACATCCACTGCAGAACACGCTGCTGGTCATCAATACAAAAGTCAAACATCCACTGCAGAACACGCTGCTGGTCATCAATACAAAAGTCAAACATCCACTGCAGAACACGCTGCTTGTCATCAATACAAAAGTCAAACATCCACTGCAGAACACGCTGCTTGTCATCAATACAAAAGTCAAACATCCACTGCAGAACACGCTGCTTGTCATCAATACAAAAGTCAAACATCCACTGCAGAACACGCTGCTTGTCATCAATACAAAAGTCAAACATCCACTGCAGAACACGCTGCTGGTCATCAATACAAAAGTCAAACATCCACTGCAGAACACGCTGCTGGTCATCAATACAAAAGTCAAACATCCACTGCAGAACACGCTGCTGGTCATCAATACAAAAGTCAAACATCCACTGCAGAACACGCTGCTGGTCATCAATACAAAAGTCAAACATCCACTGCAGAACACGCTGCTGGTCATCAATACAAAAGTCAAACATCCACTGCAGAACACGCTGCTGGTCATCAATACAAAAGTCAAACATCCACTGCAGAACACGCTGCTGGTCATCAATACAAAAGTCAAACATCCACTGCAGAACACGCTGCTGGTCATCAATACAAAAGTCAAACATCCACTGCAGAACACGCTGCTTGTCATCAATACAAAAGTCAAACATCCACTGCAGAACACGCTGCTTGTCATCAATACAAAAGTCAAACATCCACTGCAGAACACGCTGCTTGTCATCAATACAAAAGTCAAACATCCACTGCAGAACACGCTGCTGGTCATCAATACAAAAGTCAAACATCCACTGCAGAACACGCTGCTTGTCATCAATACAAAAGTCAAACATCCACTGCAGAACACGCTGCTGGTCATCAATACAAAAGTCAAACATCCACTGCAGAACACGCTGCTTGTCATCAATACAAAAGTCAAACATCCACTGCAGAACACGCTGCTTGTCATCAATACAAAAGTCAAACATCCACTGCAGAACACGCTGCTTGTCATCAATACAAAAGTCAAACATCCACTGCAGAACACGCTGCTTGTCATCAATACAAAAGTCAAACATCCACTGCAGAACACGCTGCTGGTCATCAATACAAAAGTCAAACATCCACTGCAGAACACGCTGCTGGTCATCAATACAAAAGTCAAACATCCACTGCAGAACACGCTGCTGGTCATCAATACAAAAGTCAAACATCCACTGCAGAACACGCTGCTGCTCATCAATACAAAAGTCAAACATCCACTGCAGAACACGCTGCTGGTCATCAATACAAAAGTCAAACATCCACTGCAGAACACGCTGCTTGTCATCAATACAAACAGTTTAGAAAACTAGAAATTGCATTTTCAGTAGAAATTGCGTGTGAATTCTGAAGCCGGATCTGAACTGAAAGGCTAACAGTTAGCATGCTGGCCATGTAGCATAATGTAACAGAAAATATGACATACTGTCAAGTACCAAATTATATGGCTGAGGTAAATATTTCATGCTAATGTTAACATGCTACCAATAAGTATGCATCTAATACCAAAATATCTGACTCTGAGTGTAACACCTGAAACAATAGCTTAAAAAAGCTAGCATACTATCTTGCGAACATGCTAACATTGGTATGCTAGCAATTGACTAATATTAGCAAGGAACATGCGAATGTTGTGGAAATGTGAAAGTTTAAAAAATTGCTCAATCATTTGGAACGTAAAAAAATGTCCTGGAAAATGTGGAATTCCAATAAATGTGGGATTATTTTGGAGAACGCCTGTCACGAATGAAACGAACATTTTGAAAGTGGAATAAGAAGAAGACAATACTGTGGAATAAGAATAAGACAATACTGTGGAATAAGAATAAGACCATACTGTGGAATAAGAATAAGACAATACTGTGTAATAAGAATAAGACAATACTGTGGAATAAGCATAAGACAATACTGTGGAATAAAAATAAGACAATACTGTGGAATAAGCATAAGACAATACTGTGGAATAAGAATAAGGCAATACTGTGGAATAAGAATAAGACAATACTATGTGTTCATGATCTGGAGCGTTGACACAAAAAGAGTAATAGTGAAGGGAGAAGTCCAACCCCTCGGTCCTTAGCTCTCTGGAAATGAATGATTAGGTTGAATAAACCTAAGGAAGGTCAGATACACTTATTGGACATGAAATCAATATTCTATTCAAGATTGTATTAACAAGTCAGAAGTAAACAATGACTGACCGGGTTTGATCCAGGAATGACTTTTCCATTGAGTTTTTGGATGCAGCTATCAACACTTGCTTCATCTGCCAGCTCCACAAAGCAGTATCCGGCAGAACCGCTGAAAAACGTGACAGTTGAACAAAACGTAGAACAGCAAATACTTCATGCACAGTCAATGTTTACACTTCCACACAGATTGACAACACAAGGGGCGAAGCAAGGAATCCTACCCCGTTATCTTGTGAGCGATTATTCTGACTCCAGACGGCGACTCTCCCATAGCAAGGAAGGCCTGCCTGACGAAGTTTTCATCCATGTATTGCTCCAACTAAACACAGTGAGAGACATGTACAAACATTGTATCAATCATAACAAGAAGTATTCATCCATGTATTGCTCCAACTAAACACAGTGAGAGACATGTACAAACATTGTATCAATCATAACAAGAAGTATTCATCCATGTATTGGTCCAACTAAACACAGTGAGAGACATGTACAAACATTGTATCAATCATAACAAGAAGTATTCATCCATGTATTGGTCCAACTAAACACAGTGAGAGACATGTACAAACATTGTATCAATCATAACAAGAAGTATTCATCCATGTATTGGTCCAACTAAACACAGTGAGAGACATGTACAAGTATTGTATCAATCATAACAAGAAGTATTCATCCATGTATTGGTCCAACTAAACACAGTGAGAGACATGTACAAACATTGTATCAATCATAACAAGAAGTATTCATCCATGTATTGGTCCAACTAAACACAGTGAGAGACATGTACAAGTATTGTATCAATCATAACAAGAAGTATTCATCCATGTATTGGTCCAACTAAACACAGTGAGAGACATGTACAAACATTGTATCAATCATAACAAGAAGTATTCATCCATGTATTGGTCCAACTAAACACAGTGAGAGACATGTACAAACATTGTATAAATCATAACAAGAAGTATTCATCCATGTATTGCTCCAACTAAACACAGTGAGAGACATGTACAAGTATTGTATCAATCATAACAAGAAGTATTCATCCATGTATTGGTCCAACTAAACACAGTGAGAGACATGTACAAACATTGTATCAATCATAACAAGAAGTATTCATCCATGTATTGGTCCAACTAAACACAGTGAGAGACATGTACAAGTATTGTATCAATCATAACAAGAAGTATTCATCCATGTATTGGTCCAACTAAACACAGTGAGAGACATGTACAAACATTGTATCAATCATAACAAGAAGTATTCATCCATGTATTGGTCCAACTAAACACAGTGAGAGACATGTACAAGTATTGTATCAATCATAACAAGAAGTATTCATCCATGTATTGGTCCAACTAAACACAGTGAGAGACATGTACAAACATTGTATCAATCATAACAAGAAGTATTCATCCATGTATTGGTCCAACTAAACACAGTGAGAGACATGTACAAACATTGTATAAATCATAACAAGAAGTATTCATCCATGTATTGCTCCAACTAAACACAGTGAGAGACATGTACAAACATTGTATCAATCATAACAAGAAGTATTCATCCATGTATTGCTCCAACTAAACAGTGAGAGACATGTACAAGTATTGTATCAATCATAACAAGAAGTATTCATCCATGTATTGGTCAAACTAAACACAGTGAGAGACATGTACAAGTATTGTATCAATCATAACAAGAAGTATTCATCCATGTATTGGTCCAACTAAACACAGTGAGAGACATGTACAAACATTGTATCAATCATAACAAGAAGTATTCATCCATGTATTGCTCCAACTAAACACAGTGAGAGACATGTACAAGTATTGTATCAATCATAACAAGAAGTATTCATCCATGTATTGGTCCAACTAAACACAGTGAGAGACATGTACAAACATTGTATCAATCATAACAAGAAGTATTCATCCATGTATTGGTCCAACTAAACACAGTGAGAGACATGTACAAACATTGTATCAATCATAACAAGAAGTATTCATCCATGTATTGGTCCAACTAAACACAGTGAGAGACATGTACAAGTATTGTATCAATCATAACAAGAAGTATTCATCCATGTATTGCTCCAACTAAACACAGTGAGAGACATGTACAAGTATTGTATCAATCATAACAAGAAGTATTCATCCATGTATTGCTCCAACTAAACACAGTGAGAGACATGTACAAACATTGTATCAATCATAACAAGAAGTATTCATCCATGTATTGCTCCAACTAAACACAGTGAGAGACATGTACAAGTATTGTATCAATCATAACAAGAAGTATTCATCCATGTATTGGTCCAACTAAACACAGTGAGAGACATGTACAAACATTGTATCAATCATAACAAGAAGTATTCATCCATGTATTGGTCCAACTAAACACAGTGAGAGACATGTACAAACATTGTATCAATCATAACAAGAAGTATTCATCCATGTATTGGTCCAACTAAACACAGTGAGAGACATGTACAAACATTGTATCAATCATAACAAGAAGTATTCATCCATGTATTGGTCCAACTAAACACAGTGAGAGACATGTACAAACATTGTATCAATCATAACAAGAAGTATTCATCCATGTATTGCTCCAACTAAACACAGTGAGAGACATGTACAAACATTGTATCAATCATAACAAGAAGTATTCATCCATGTATTGGTCCAACTAAACACAGTGAGAGACATGTACAAACATTGTATCAATCATAACAAGAAGTATTCATCCATGTATTGGTCCAACTAAACACAGTGAGAGACATGTACAAACATTGTATCAATCATAACAAGAAGTATTCATCCATGTATTGGTCCAACTAAACACAGTGAGAGACATGTACAAACATTGTATCAATCATAACAAGAAGTATTCATCCATGTATTGGTCCAACTAAACACAGTGAGAGACATGTACAAGTATTGTATCAATCATAACAAGAAGTATTCATCCATGTATTGGTCCAACTAAACACAGTGAGAGACATGTACAAACATTGTATCAATCATAACAAGAAGTATTCATCCATGTATTGGTCCAACTAAACACAGTGAGAGACATGTACAAGTATTGTATCAATCATAACAAGAAGTATTCATCCATGTATTGGTCCAACTAAACACAGTGAGAGACATGTACAAACATTGTATCAATCATAACAAGAAGTATTCATCCATGTATTGGTCCAACTAAACACAGTGAGAGACATGTACAAACATTGTATCAATCATAACAAGAAGTATTCATCCATGTATTGGTCCAACTAAACACAGTGAGAGACATGTACAAACATTGTATCAATCATAACAAGAAGTATTCATCCATGTATTGGTCCAACTAAACACAGTGAGAGACATGTACAAACATTGTATCAATCATAACAAGAAGTATTCATCCATGTATTGGTCCAACTAAACACAGTGAGAGACATGTACAAGTATTGTATCAATCATAACAAGAAGTATTCATCCATGTATTGGTCCAACTAAACACAGTGAGAGACATGTACAAACATTGTATCAATCATAACAAGAAGTATTCATCCATGTATTGGTCCAACTAAACACAGTGAGAGACATGTACAAGTATTGTATCAATCATAACAAGAAGTATTCATCCATGTATTGGTCCAACTAAACACAGTGAGAGACATGTACAAACATTGTATCAATCATAACAAGAAGTATTCATCCATGTATTGGTCCAACTAAACACAGTGAGAGACATGTACAAACATTGTATCAATCATAACAAGAAGTATTCATCCATGTATTGGTCCAACTAAACACAGTGAGAGACATGTACAAACATTGTATCAATCATAACAAGAAGTATTCATCCATGTATTGGTCCAACTAAACACAGTGAGAGACATGTACAAGTATTGTATCAATCATAACAAGAAGTATTCATCCATGTATTGCTCCAACTAAACACAGTGAGAGACATGTACAAACATTGTATCAATCATAACAAGAAGTATTCATCCATGTATTGGTCCAACTAAACACAGTGAGAGACATGTACAAACATTGTATCAATCATAACAAGAAGTATTCATCCATGTATTGGTCCAACTAAACACAGTGAGAGACATGTACAAACATTGTATCAATCATAACAAGAAGTATTCATCCATGTATTGCTCCAACTAAACACAGTGAGAGACATGTACAAGTATTGTATCAATCATAACAAGAAGTATTCATCCATGTATTGGTCCAACTAAACACAGTGAGAGACATGTACAAACATTGTATCAATCATAACAAGAAGTATTCATCCATGTATTGGTCCAACTAAACACAGTGAGAGACATGTACAAACATTGTATCAATCATAACAAGAAGTATTCATCCATGTATTGCTCCAACTAAACACAGTGAGAGACATGTACAAGTATTGTATCAATCATAACAAGAAGTATTCATCCATGTATTGGTCCAACTAAACACAGTGAGAGACATGTACAAACATTGTATCAATCATAACAAGAAGTATTCATCCATGTATTGGTCCAACTAAACACAGTGAGAGACATGTACAAACATTGTATCAATCATAACAAGAAGTATTCATCCATGTATTGGTCCAACTAAACACAGTGAGAGACATGTACAAACATTGTATCAATCATAACAAGAAGTATTCATCCATGTATTGCTCCAACTAAACACAGTGAGAGACATGTACAAACATTGTATCAATCATAACAAGAAGTATTCATCCATGTATTGGTCCAACTAAACACAGTGAGAGACATGTACAAACATTGTATCAATCATAACAAGAAGTATTCATCCATGTATTGGTCCAACTAAACACAGTGAGAGACATGTACAAACATTGTATCAATCATAACAAGAAGTATTCATCCATGTATTGCTCCAACTAAACACAGTGAGAGACATGTACAAACATTGTATCAATCATAACAAGAAGTATTCATCCATGTATTGCTCCAACTAAACACAGTGAGAGACATGTACAAACATTGTATCAATCATAACAAGAAGTATTCATCCATGTATTGGTCCAACTAAACACAGTGAGAGACATGTACAAGTATTGTATCAATCATAACAAGAAGTATTCATCCATGTATTGGTCCAACTAAACACAGTGAGAGACATGTACAAACATTGTATCAATCATAACAAGAAGTATTCATCCATGTATTGGTCCAACTAAACACAGTGAGAGACATGTACAAACATTGTATCAATCATAACAAGAAGTATTCATCCATGTATTGGTCCAACTAAACACAGTGAGAGACATGTACAAGTATTGTATCAATCATAACAAGAAGTATTCATCCATGTATTGCTCCAACTAAACACAGTGAGAGACATGTACAAGTATTGTATCAATCATAACAAGAAGTATTCATCCATGTATTGGTCCAACTAAACACAGTGAGAGACATGTACAAACATTGTATCAATCATAACAAGAAGTATTCATCCATGTATTGGTCCAACTAAACACAGTGAGAGACATGTACAAACATTGTATCAATCATAACAAGAAGTATTCATCCATGTATTGGTCCAACTAAACACAGTGAGAGACATGTACAAGTATTGTATCAATCATAACAAGAAGTATTCATCCATGTATTGGTCCAACTAAACACAGTGAGAGACATGTACAAACATTGTATCAATCATAACAAGAAGTATTCATCCATGTATTGGTCCAACTAAACACAGTGAGAGACATGTACAAGTATTGTATCAATCATAACAAGAAGTATTCATCCATGTATTGGTCCAACTAAACACAGTGAGAGACATGTACAAACATTGTATCAATCATAACAAGAAGTATTCATCCATGTATTGGTCCAACTAAACACAGTGAGAGACATGTACAAACATTGTATCAATCATAACAAGAAGTATTCATCCATGTATTGGTCCAACTAAACACAGTGAGAGACATGTACAAACATTGTATCAATCATAACAAGAAGTATTCATCCATGTATTGGTCCAACTAAACACAGTGAGAGACATGTACAAGTATTGTATCAATCATAACAAGAAGTATTCATCCATGTATTGCTCCAACTAAACACAGTGAGAGACATGTACAAACATTGTATCAATCATAACAAGAAGTATTCATCCATGTATTGGTCCAACTAAACACAGTGAGAGACATGTACAAACATTGTATCAATCATAACAAGAAGTATTCATCCATGTATTGGTCCAACTAAACACAGTGAGAGACATGTACAAACATTGTATCAATCATAACAAGAAGTATTCATCCATGTATTGCTCCAACTAAACACAGTGAGAGACATGTACAAGTATTGTATCAATCATAACAAGAAGTATTCATCCATGTATTGCTCCAACTAAACACAGTGAGAGACATGTACAAACATTGTATCAATCATAACAAGAAGTATTCATCCATGTATTGGTCCAACTAAACACAGTGAGAGACATGTACAAACATTGTATCAATCATAACAAGAAGTATTCATCCATGTATTGCTCCAACTAAACACAGTGAGAGACATGTACAAGTATTGTATCAATCATAACAAGAAGTATTCATCCATGTATTGGTCCAACTAAACACAGTGAGAGACATGTACAAACATTGTATCAATCATAACAAGAAGTATTCATCCATGTATTGGTCCAACTAAACACAGTGAGAGACATGTACAAACATTGTATCAATCATAACAAGAAGTATTCATCCATGTATTGGTCCAACTAAACACAGTGAGAGACATGTACAAACATTGTATCAATCATAACAAGAAGTATTCATCCATGTATTGGTCCAACTAAACACAGTGAGAGACATGTACAATCATAACAAGAAGTATTCATCCATGTATTGGTCCAACTAAACACAGTGAGAGACATGTACAAACATTGTATCAATCATAACAAGAAGTATTCATCCATGTATTGGTCCAACTAAACACAGTGAGAGACATGTACAAGTATTGTATCAATCATAACAAGAAGTATTCATCCATGTATTGCTCCAACTAAACACAGTGAGAGACATGTACAAACATTGTATCAATCATAACAAGAAGTATTCATCCATGTATTGCTCCAACTAAACACAGTGAGAGACATGTACAAACATTGTATCAATCATAACAAGAAGTATTCATCCATGTATTGGTCCAACTAAACACAGTGAGAGACATGTACAAACATTGTATCAATCATAACAAGAAGTATTCATCCATGTATTGCTCCAACTAAACACAGTGAGAGACATGTACAAACATTGTATCAATCATAACAAGAAGTATTCATCCATGTATTGCTCCAACTAAACACAGTGAGAGACATGTACAAACATTGTATCAATCATAACAAGAAGTATTCATCCATGTATTGCTCCAACTAAACACAGTGAGAGACATGTACAAGTATTGTATCAATCATAACAAGAAGTATTCATCCATGTATTGGTCCAACTAAACACAGTGAGAGACATGTACAAACATTGTATCAATCATAACAAGAAGTATTCATCCATGTATTGGTCCAACTAAACACAGTGAGAGACATGTACAAACATTGTATCAATCATAACAAGAAGTATTCATCCATGTATTGGTCCAACTAAACACAGTGAGAGACATGTACAAGTATTGTATCAATCATAACAAGAAGTATTCATCCATGTATTGCTCCAACTAAACACAGTGAGAGACATGTACAAGTATTGTATCAATCATAACAAGAAGTATTCATCCATGTATTGGTCCAACTAAACACAGTGAGAGACATGTACAAACATTGTATCAATCATAACAAGAAGTATTCATCCATGTATTGGTCCAACTAAACACAGTGAGAGACATGTACAAACATTGTATCAATCATAACAAGAAGTATTCATCCATGTATTGGTCCAACTAAACACAGTGAGAGACATGTACAAGTATTGTATCAATCATAACAAGAAGTATTCATCCATGTATTGGTCCAACTAAACACAGTGAGAGACATGTACAATTCATAACAAGAAGTATTCATCCATGTATTGCTCCAACTAAACACAGTGAGAGACATGTACAAGTATTGTATCAATCATAACAAGAAGTATTCATCCATGTATTGCTCCAACTAAACACAGTGAGAGACATGTACAAGTATTGTATCAATCATAACAAGAAGTATTCATCCATGTATTGGTCCAACTAAACACAGTGAGAGACATGTACAAGTATTGTATCAATCATAACAAGAAGTATTCATCCATGTATTGGTCCAACTAAACACAGTGAGAGACATGTACAAGAATTGTATCAATCATAACAAGAAGTATTCATCCATGTATTGCTCCAACTAAACACAGTGAGAGACATGTACAAACATTGTATCAATCATAACAAGAAGTATTCATCCATGTATTGGTCCAACTAAACACAGTGAGAGACATGTACAAGTATTGTATCAATCATAACAAGAAGTATTCATCCATGTATTGGTCCAACTAAACACAGTGAGAGACATGTACAATCATAACAAGAAGTATTCATCCATGTATTGCTCCAACTAAACACAGTGAGAGACATGTACAAGTATTGTATCAATCATAACAAGAAGTATTCATCCATGTATTGGTCCAACTAAACACAGTGAGAGACATGTACAAGTATTGTATCAATCATAACAAGAAGTATTCATCCATGTATTGGTCCAACTAAACACAGTGAGAGACATGTACAAGTATTGTATCAATCATAACAAGAAGTATTCATCCATGTAT
>NC_084744.1:59445369-59507195 GCF_033978785.1 Entelurus aequoreus | reverse complement strand
TTTCTAAGTACAAAATCGAGAGTGGCTAAAAATCACCTCTTTTTCCTTCTCTCGATCAGACACTTAGAAAAAAAAATGAAAAAAAAAAAAAAAAAATTGGATTTTTTCTAAGTACAAAATCGAGAGAGGCTAAAAATCACCTCTTTTTCTTCTCTCGATCAGACACTTAGAAAAAAAACGGAAAAAAAAAAAAAAAAAAATTTGGATTTTTTCTAAGTACAAAATCGAGAGTGGCTAAAAATCACCTCTTTTTCCTTCTCTCGATCAGACACTTAGAAAAAAAACGGAAAAAAAAAAAAATAAAATTTGGATTTTTTCTAAGTACAAAATCGAGAGTGGCTAAAAATCACCTCTTTTTCCTTCTCTCGATCAGACACTTAGAAAAAAAAATGAAAAAAAAAAAAAAAAAATTTGATTTTTTCTAAGTACAAAATCGAGAGAGGCTAAAAATCACCTCTTTTTCCTTCTCTCGATCAGACACTTAGAAAAAAAACGGAAAAAAAAAAAAAAATTTGGATTTTTCTAAGTACAAAATCGAGAGTGGCTAAAAATCACCTCTTTTTCCTTCTCTCGATCAGACACTTAGAAAAAAAACGGAAAAAAAAAATAAAAAATTTGGATTTTTTCTAAGTACAAAATCGAGAGAGGCTAAAAATCACCTCTTTTTCCTTCTCTCGATCAGACACTTAGAAAAAAAACGGAAAAAAAAAAAAAAAAATTTGGATTTTTTCTAAGTACAAAATCGAGAGAGGCTAAAAATCACCTCTTTTTCCTTCTCTCGATCGGACACTTAGAAAAAAAAAAAAAAAAAAAAAAAATTGGATTTTTTCTAAGTACAAAATCGAGAGAGGCTAAAATCACCTATTTTTCCTTCTCTCGATCAGACACTTAGAAAAAAAACGGAAAAAAAAAAAAAAAAAAATTTGGATTTTTTCTAAGTACAAAATCGAGAGAGGCTAAAAATCACCTCTTTTTCCTTCTCTCGATCAGACACTTAGAAAAAAAACGGAAAAAAAAAAAAAAATTTGGATTTTTTCTAAGTACAAAATCGAGAGAGGCTAAAAATCACCTCTTTTTCCTTCTCTCGATCGGACACTTAGAAAAAAAAAAAAAAAAAAAAAAAAATTGGATTTTTTGTAAGTACAAAATCGAGAGAGGCTAAAAATCACCTCTTTTTCCTTCTCTCGATCAGACACTTAGAAAAAAAACGGAAAAAAAAAAAAAAAAAATTTGGATTTTTTCTAAGTACAAAATCGAGAGAGGCTAAAAATCACCTCTTTTTCCTTCTCTCGATCAGACACTTAGAAAAAAAACGGAAAAAAAAAAAAAAATTTGGATTTTTTCTAAGTACAAAATCGAGAGAGGCTAAAAATCACCTCTTTTTCCTTCTCTCGATCGGACACTTAGAAAAAAAAAAAAAAAAAAAAAAAATTGGATTTTTTGTAAGTACAAAATCGAGAGAGGCTAAAAATCACCTCTTTTTCCTTCTCTCGATCAGACACTTAGAAAAAAAACGGAAAAAAAAAAAAAAAATTTGGATTTTTTCTAAGTACAAAATCGAGAGAGGCTAAAAATCACCTCTTTTTCCTTCTCTCGATCGGACACTTAGAAAAAAAAAAAAAAAAAAAAAAAAAAATTGGATTTTTTCTAAGTACAAAATCGAGAGAGGCTAAAAATCACCTCTTTTTCCTTCTCTCGATCAGACACTTAGAAAAAAAACTGAAAAAAAAAATAAAAAATTTGGATTTTTTCTAAGTACAAAATCGAGAGTGGCTAAAAATCACCTCTTTTTCCTTCTCTCGATCAGACACTTAGAAAAAAACGGAAAAAAAAAAAAAAAAAAAATTTGATTTTTTCTAAGTACAAAATCGAGAGAGGCTAAAAATCACCTCTTTTTCCTCCTTCTCTCGATCAGACACTTAGAAAAAAAACGGAAAAAAAAAAAAAAAAAAAAATTTGATTTTTTCTAAGTACAAAATCGAGAGAGGCTAAAAATCACCTCTTTTTCCTTCTCTCGATCAGACACTTAGAAAAAAAACGGAAAAAAAAAAAAAAAAATTTGGATTTTTTCTAAGTACAAAATCGAGAGAGGCTAAAAATCACCTCTTTTTCCTTCTCTCGATCGGACACTTAGAAAAAAAAAAAAAAAAAAAAAAAAAATTGGATTTTTTCTAAGTACAAAATCGAGAGAGGCTAAAAATCACCTCTTTTTCCTTCTCTCGATCAGACACTTAGAAAAAAAAATGAAAAAAAAAATAAAAAATTTGGATTTTTTCTAAGTACAAAATCGAGAGAGGCTAAAAATCACCTCTTTTTCCTTCTCTCGATCAGACACTTAGAAAAAAAACGGAAAAAAAAAAAAAAAAAAATTTGGATTTTTTCTAAGTACAAAATCGAGAGAGGCTAAAAATCACCTCTTTTTCCTTCTCTCGATCAGACACTTAGAAAAATAACGGAAAAAAAAAAAAAAAAATTTGGATTTTTTCTAAGTACAAAATCGAGAGAGGCTAAAAATCACCTCTTTTTCCTTCTCTCGATCAGACACTTAGAAAAAAAACGGAAAAAAAAAAAATAAAAATTTGGATTTTTTCTAAGTACAAAATCGAGAGAGGCTAAAAATCACCTCTTTTTCCTTCTCTCGATCGGACACTTAGAAAAAAAAAAAAAAAAAAAAAAAAATTTGGATTTTTTCTAAGTACAAAATCGAGAGAGGCTAAAAATCACCTCTTTTTCCTTCTCTCGATCAGACACTTAGAAAAAAAACGGAAAAAAAAAATAAAAAATTTGGATTTTTTCTAAGTACAAAATCGAGAGAGGCTAAAAATCACCTCTTTTTCCTTCTCTCGATCGGACACTTAGAAAAATAACGGAAAAAAAAAAAAAATTTGGATTTTTTCTAAGTACAAAATCGAGAGAGGCTAAAAATCACCTCTTTTTCCTTCTCTCGATCAGACACTTAGAAAAAAAACGGAAAAAAAAAAAAAAAATTTGGATTTTTTCTAAGTACAAAATCGAGAGTGGCTAAAAATCACCTCTTTTTCCTTCTCTCGATCAGACACTTAGAGAAAAAACGGAAAAAAAATAATAATAATTTGGATTTTTTCTAAGTACAAAATCGAGAGAGGCTAAAAATCACCTCTTTTTCCTTTTCTCGATCAGACACTTAGAAAAAAAACGGAAAAAAAAAAAAAAAAATTTGGATTTTTTCTAAGTACAAAATCGAGAGAGGCTAAAAATCACCTCTTTTTCCTTCTCTCGATCAGACACTTAGAAGAAAAACGGAAAAAAAAAAAAAAAAATTGGATTTTTTCTAAGTACAAAATCGAGAGTGGCTAAAAATCACCTCTTTTTCCTTATCTCGATCAGACACTTAGAAAAAAAACGGAAAAAAAAAAAAAAAAATTGGATTTTTTCTAAGTACAAAATCGAGAGAGGCTAAAAATCACCTCTTTTTCCTTCTCTCGATCAGACACTTAGAAAAAAAACGGAAAAAAAAAAAAAAAAAATTTGGATTTTTTCTAAGTACAAAATCGAGAGTGGCTAAAAATCACCTCTTTTTCCTTCTCTCGATCAGACACTTAGAAAAAAAACGGGAAAAAAAAAAAAAAAAATTTGGATTTTTTCTAAGTACAAAATCGAGAGTGGCTAAAAATCACCTCTTTTTCCTTCTCTCGATCAGACACTTAGAAAAAAAACGGAAAAAAAAAAAAAAAAATTTGGATTTTTTCTAAGTACAAAATCGAGAGAGGCTAAAAATCACCTCTTTTTCCTTCTCTCGATCAGACACTTAGAAAAAAAACGGAAAAAAAAAAAAAAAAATTTGGATTTTTTCTAAGTACAAAATCGAGAGTGGCTAAAAATCACCTCTTTTTCCTTCTCTCGATCAGACACTTAGAAAAAAAACGGAAAAAAAAAAAAAAAAAATTTGGATTTTTTCTAAGTACAAAATCGAGAGTGGCTAAAAATCACCTCTTTTTCCTTCTCTCGATCAGACACTTAGAAAAAAAAATGAAAAAAAAAAAAAAAAATTGGATTTTTTCTAAGTACAAAATCGAGAGAGGCTAAAAATCACCTCTTTTTCCTTCTCTCGATCAGACACTTAGAAAAAAAACGGAAAAAAAAAAAAAAAATTTGGATTTTTTCTAAGTACAAAATCGAGAGAGGCTAAAAATCACCTCTTTTTCCTTTTCTCGATCAGACACTTAGAAAAAAAACGGAAAAAAAAAAAAAAAAAATTTGGATTTTTTCTAAGTACAAAATCGAGAGTGGCTAAAAATCACCTCTTTTTCCTTCTCTCGATCAGACACTTAGAAAAAAAACGGAAAAAAAAAAAATAATAATTTGGATTTTTTCTAAGTACAAAATCGAGAGTGGCTAAAAATCACCTCTTTTTCCTTCTCTCGATCAGACACTTAGAAAAAAAAATGAAAAAAAAAAAAAAAAAATTGGATTTTTTCTAAGTACAAAATCGAGAGAGGCTAAAAATCACCTCTTTTTCTTCTCTCGATCAGACACTTAGAAAAAAAACGGAAAAAAAAAAAAAAAAAATTTGGATTTTTTCTAAGTACAAAATCGAGAGTGGCTAAAATCACCTCTTTTTCCTTCTCTCGATCAGACACTTAGAAAAAAAACGGAAAAAAAAAAAAAAAAAATTTGGATTTTTTCTAAGTACAAAATCGAGAGTGGCTAAAAATCACCTCTTTTTCCTTCTCTCGATCAGACACTTAGAAAAAAAAATGAAAAAAAAAAAAAAAAAAATTGGATTTTTTCTAAGTACAAAATCGAGAGAGGCTAAAAATCACCTCTTTTTCCTTCTCTCGATCAGACACTTAGAAAAAAAACGGAAAAAAAAAAAAAAATTTGGATTTTTTCTAAGTACAAAATCGAGAGTGGCTAAAAATCACCTCTTTTTCCTTCTCTCGATCAGACACTTAGAAAAAAAACGGAAAAAAAAAATAAAAATTTGGATTTTTTCTAAGTACAAAATCGAGAGAGGCTAAAAATCACCTCTTTTTCCTTCTCTCGATCAGACACTTAGAAAAAAAACGGAAAAAAAAAAAAAAAAAATTTGGATTTTTTCTAAGTACAAAATCGAGAGAGGCTAAAAATCACCTCTTTTTCCTTCTCTCGATCGGACACTTAGAAAAAAAAAAAAAAAAAAAAAAAAATTGGATTTTTTCTAAGTACAAAATCGAGAGAGGCTAAAAATCACCTATTTTTCCTTCTCTCGATCAGACACTTAGAAAAAAAACGGAAAAAAAAAAAAAAAAAATTTGGATTTTTTCTAAGTACAAAATCGAGAGAGGCTAAAAATCACCTCTTTTTCCTTCTCTCGATCAGACACTTAGAAAAAAAAACGGAAAAAAAAAAAAAAAAATTTGGATTTTTTCTAAGTACAAAATCGAGAGAGGCTAAAAATCACCTCTTTTTCCTTCTCTCGATCGGACACTTAGAAAAAAAAAAAAAAAAAAAAAAAATTTGGATTTTTTGTAAGTACAAAATCGAGAGAGGCTAAAAATCACCTCTTTTTCCTTCTCTCGATCAGACACTTAGAAAAAAAACGGAAAAAAAAAAAAAAAATTGGATTTTTTCTAAGTACAAAATCGAGAGAGGCTAAAAATCACCTCTTTTTCCTTCTCTCGATCGGACACTTAGAAAAAAAAAAAAAAAAAAAAAAATAATTGGATTTTTTCTAAGTACAAAATCGAGAGAGGCTAAAAATCACCTCTTTTTCCTTCTCTCGATCAGACACTTAGAAAAAAAACGGAAAAAAAAAAAAAAAAAATTTGGATTTTTTCTAAGTACAAAATCGAGAGAGGCTAAAAATCACCTCTTTTTCCTTCTCTCGATCAGACACTTAGAAAAAAAACGGAAAAAAAAAAAAAAAAATTTGGATTTTTTCTAAGTACAAAATCGAGAGTGGCTAAAAATCACCTCTTTTTCCTTCTCTCGATCAGACACTTAGAAAAAAAACGGGAAAAAAAAAAAAAAAATTTGGATTTTTTCTAAGTACAAAATCGAGAGTGGCTAAAAATCACCTCTTTTTCCTTCTCTCGATCAGACACTTAGAAAAAAAACGGAAAAAAAAAAAAAAAAATTTGGATTTTTTCTAAGTACAAAATCGAGAGAGGCTAAAAATCACCTCTTTTTCCTTCTCTCGATCAGACGCTTAGAAAAAAAACGGAAAAAAAAAAAAAAAAATTTGGATTTTTTCTAAGTACAAAATCGAGAGTGGCTAAAAATCACCTCTTTTTCCTTCTCTCGATCAGACACTTAGAAAAAAAACGGAAAAAAAAAAAAAAAAAATTTGGATTTTTTCTAAGTACAAAATCGAGAGTGGCTAAAAATCACCTCTTTTTCCTTCTCTCGATCAGACACTTAGAAAAAAAAATGAAAAAAAAAAAAAAAAATTGGATTTTTTCTAAGTACAAAATCGAGAGAGGCTAAAAATCACCTCTTTTTCCTTCTCTCGATCAGACACTTAGAAAAAAAACGGAAAAAAAAAAAAAAAATTTTGGATTTTTTCTAAGTACAAAATCGAGAGAGGCTAAAAATCACCTCTTTTTCCTTTTCTCGATCAGACACTTAGAAAAAAAACGGAAAAAAAAAAAAAAAAAATTTGGATTTTTTCTAAGTACAAAATCGAGAGTGGCTAAAAATCACCTCTTTTTCCTTCTCTCGATCAGACACTTAGAAAAAAAACGGAAAAAAAAAAAATAATAATTTGGATTTTTTCTAAGTACAAAATAATCGAGAGTGGCTAAAATCACCTCTTTTTCCTTCTCTCGATCAGACACTTAGAAAAAAAAATGAAAAAAAAAAAAAAAAAAAATTGGATTTTTTCTAAGTACAAAATCGAGAGAGGCTAAAAATCACCTCTTTTTCTTCTCTCGATCAGACACTTAGAAAAAAAACGGAAAAAAAAAAAAAAAAAATTTGGATTTTTTCTAAGTACAAAATCGAGAGTGGCTAAAAATCACCTCTTTTTCCTTCTCTCGATCAGACACTTAGAAAAAAAACGGAAAAAAAAAAAATAAAAATTTGGATTTTTTCTAAGTACAAAATCGAGAGTGGCTAAAAATCACCTCTTTTTCCTTCTCTCGATCAGACACTTAGAAAAAAAAATGAAAAAAAAAAAAAAAAAATTTGATTTTTTCTAAGTACAAAATCGAGAGAGGCTAAAAATCACCTCTTTTTCCTTCTCTCGATCAGACACTTAGAAAAAAAACGGAAAAAAAAAAAAAAAATTTGGATTTTTTCTAAGTACAAAATCGAGAGTGGCTAAAAATCACCTCTTTTTCCTTCTCTCGATCAGACACTTAGAAAAAAAACGGAAAAAAAAAATAAAAAATTTGGATTTTTTCTAAGTACAAAATCGAGAGAGGCTAAAATCACCTCTTTTTCCTTCTCTCGATCAGACACTTAGAAAAAAAACGGAAAAAAAAAAAAAAAAATTTGGATTTTTTCTAAGTACAAATCGAGAGAGGCTAAAAATCACCTCTTTTTCCTTCTCTCGATCGGACACTTAGAAAAAAAAAAAAAAAAAAAAAAAAATTGGATTTTTTCTAAGTACAAAATCGAGAGAGGCTAAAAATCACCTATTTTTCCTTCTCTCGATCAGACACTTAGAAAAAAAACGGAAAAAAAAAAAAAAAAAATTTGGATTTTTTCTAAGTACAAAATCGAGAGAGGCTAAAAATCACCTCTTTTTCCTTCTCTCGATCAGACACTTAGAAAAAAAACGGAAAAAAAAAAAAAAAAATTTGGATTTTTTCTAAGTACAAAATCGAGAGAGGCTAAAAATCACCTGCTTTTTCCTTCTCTCGATCGGACACTTAGAAAAAAAAAAAAAAAAAAAAAAATTTGGATTTTTTGTAAGTACAAAATCGAGAGAGGCTAAAAATCACCTCTTTTTCCTTCTCTCGATCAGACACTTAGAAAAAAAACGGAAAAAAAAAAAAAAAATTTGGATTTTTTCTAAGTACAAAATCGAGAGAGGCTAAAAATCACCTCTTTTTCCTTCTCTCGATCGGACACTTAGAAAAAAAAAAAAAAAAAAAAAAAAAATTGGATTTTTTCTAAGTACAAAATCGAGAGAGGCTAAAAATCACCTCTTTTTCCTTCTCTCGATCAGACACTTAGAAAAAAAACGGAAAAAAAAAAAAAAAAATTTGGATTTTTTCTAAGTACAAAATCGAGAGAGGCTAAAAATCACCTCTTTTTCCTTCTCTCGATCAGACACTTAGAAAAAAAACGGAAAAAAAAAAAAAAAAAAATTTGGATTTTTTCTAAGTACAAAATCGAGAGAGGCTAAAAATCACCTCTTTTTCCTTCTCTCGATCAGACACTTAGAAAAATAACGGAAAAAAAAAAATAAAAATTTGGATTTTTTCTAAGTACAAAATCGAGAGAGGCTAAAAATCACCTCTTTTTCCTTCTCTCGATCAGACACTTAGAAAAAAAACGGAAAAAAAAAAAATAAAAATTTGGATTTTTTCTAAGTACAAAATCGAGAGAGGCTAAAAATCACCTCTTTTTCCTTCTCTCGATCGGACACTTAGAAAAAAAAAAAAAAAAAAAAAAATTTGGATTTTTTCTAAGTACAAAATCGAGAGAGGCTAAAAATCACCTCTTTTTCCTTCTCTCGATCAGACACTTAGAAAAAAAACGGAAAAAAAAAATAAAAAATTTGGATTTTTTCTAAGTACAAAATCGAGAGAGGCTAAAAATCACCTCTTTTTCCTTCTCTCGATCGGGAAAAATAACGGAAAAAAAAAAAAAAATTGGATTTTTTCTAAGTACAAAATCGAGAGAGGCTAAAAATCACCTCTTTTTCCTTCTCTCGATCAGACACTTAGAAAAAAAACGGAAAAAAAAAAAAAAAAATTTGGATTTTTTCTAAGTACAAAATCGAGAGAGGCTAAAAATCACCTCTTTTTCCTTCTCTCGATCGAACACTTAAAAAAAAAAAAAAAAAAAAAAAATTTGGATTTTTTCTAAGTACAAAATCGAGAGAGGCTAAAAATCACCTCTTTTTCCTTCTCTCGATCAGACACTTAGAAAAAAAAATGAAAAAAAAAATAAAAAATTTGGATTTTTTCTAAGTACAAAATCGAGAGTGGCTAAAAATCACCTCTTTTTCCTTCTCTCGATCAGACACTTAGAAAAAAAACGGAAAAAAAAAAAAAAAAAAAAATTTGATTTTTTCTAAGTACAAAATCGAGAGAGGCTAAAAATCACCTCTTTTTCCTTCTCTCGATCAGACACTTAGAAAAAAAACGGAAAAAAAAAAAAAAAAATTTGGATTTTTTCTAAGTACAAAATCGAGAGTGGCTAAAAATCACCTCTTTTTCCTTCTCTCGATCAGACACTTAGAAAAAAAACGGAAAAAAAAAATAAAAAATTTGGATTTTTTCTAAGTACAAAATCGAGAGAGGCTAAAAATCACCTCTTTTTCCTTCTCTCGATCAGACACTTAGAAAAAAAACGGAAAAAAAAAAAAAAAAAAATTTGGATTTTTTCTAAGTACAAAATCGAGAGAGGCTAAAAATCACCTCTTTTTCCTTCTCTCGATCGGACACTTAGAAAAAAAAAAAAAAAAAAAAAAAAATTGGATTTTTTCTAAGTACAAAATCGAGAGAGGCTAAAAATCACCTATTTTTCCTTCTCTCGATCAGACACTTAGAAAAAAAACGGAAAAAAAAAAAAAAAAAAATTTGGATTTTTTCTAAGTACAAAATCGAGAGAGGCTAAAAATCACCTCTTTTTCCTTCTCTCGATCAGACACTTAGAAAAAAAACGGAAAAAAAAAAAAAAAAAATTTGGATTTTTTCTAAGTACAAAATCGAGAGAGGCTAAAAATCACCTCTTTTTCCTTCTCTCGATCGGACACTTAGAAAAAAAAAAAAAAAAAAAAAAATTTGGATTTTTTGTAAGTACAAAATCGAGAGAGGCTAAAAATCACCTCTTTTTCCTTCTCTCGATCAGACACTTAGAAAAAAAACGGAAAAAAAAAAAAAAAAATTGGATTTTTTCTAAGTACAAAATCGAGAGAGGCTAAAAATCACCTCTTTTTCCTTCTCTCGATCGGACACTTAGAAAAAAAAAAAAAAAAAAAAAAAAATTGGATTTTTTCTAAGTACAAAATCGAGAGAGGCTAAAAATCACCTCTTTTTCCTTCTCTCGATCAGACACTTAGAAAAAAAACGGAAAAAAAAAAAAAAAAAATTGGGATTTTTTCTAAGTACAAAATCGAGAGAGGCTAAAAATCACCTCTTTTTCCTTCTCTCGATCAGACACTTAGAAAAAAAACGGAAAAAAAAAAAAAAAAAAATTTGGATTTTTTCTAAGTACAAAATCGAGAGAGGCTAAAAATCACCTCTTTTTCCTTCTCTCGATCGGACACTTACAAAAAAAAACGGAAAAAAAAAAAATAAAAATTTGGATTTTTTCTAAGTACAAAATCGAGAGAGGCTAAAAATCACCTCTTTTTCCTTCTCTCGATCGGACACTTAGAAAAAAAAAAAAAAAAAAAAAAAATTTGGATTTTTTCTAAGTACAAAATCGAGAGAGGCTAAAAATCACCTCTTTTTCCTTCTCTCGATCAGACACTTAGAAAAAAAACGGAAAAAAAAAATAAAAAATTTGGATTTTTTCTAAGTACAAAATCGAGAGAGGCTAAAAATCACCTCTTTTTCCTTCTCTCGATCGGACACTTAGAAAAATAACGGAAAAAAAAAAAAAATTTGGATTTTTTCTAAGTACAAAATCGAGAGAGGCTAAAAATCACCTCTTTTTCCTTCTCTCGATCAGACACTTAGAAAAAAAACGGAAAAAAAAAAAAAAAAATTTGGATTTTTTCTAAGTACAAAATCGAGAGTGGCTAAAAATCACCTCTTTTTCCTTCTCTCGATCAGACACTTAGAAAAAAAACGGAAAAAAAAAAAAAAATTTGGATTTTTTCTAAGTACAAAATCGAGAGAGGCTAAAAATCACCTCTTTTTCCTTTTCTCGATCAGACACTTAGAAAAAAAACGGAAAAAAAAAAAAAAAAAATTTGGATTTTTTCTAAGTACAAAATCGAGAGAGGCTAAAAATCACCTCTTTTTCCTTCTCTCGATCAGACACTTAGAAAAAAAACGGAAAAAAAAAAAAAAAAAATTTGGATTTTTTCTAAGTACAAAATCGAGAGTGGCTAAAAATCACCTCTTTTTCCTTCTCTCGATCAGACACTTAGAAAAAAAACGGAAAAAAAAAAAAAAAATTTGGATTTTTTCTAAGTACAAAATCGAGAGAGGCTAAAAATCACCTCTTTTTCCTTCTCTCGATCAGACACTTAGAAAAAAAACGGAAAAAAAAAAAAAAAAATTTGGATTTTTTCTAAGTACAAAATCGAGAGTGGCTAAAAATCACCTCTTTTTCCTTCTCTCGATCAAACACTTAGAAAAAAAACGGAAAAAAAAAAAAAAAAAATTTGGATTTTTTATAAGTACAAAATTGAGAGTGGCTAAAAATCACCTCTTTTTCCTTCTCTCGATCAGACACTTAGAAAAAAAAAAGAAAAAAAAAAAAAAAAAATTTGATTTTTTCTAAGTACAAAATCGAGAGAGGCTAAAAATCACCTCTTTTTCCTTCTCTCGATCAGACACTTAGAAAAAAAACGGAAAAAAAAAAAAAAAATTTGGATTTTTTCTAAGTACAAAATCGAGAGTGGCTAAAAATCACCTCTTTTTCCTTCTCTCGATCAGACACTTAGAAAAAAAACGAAAAAAAAAAAAAAAAAAAAATTGGATTTTTTCTAAGTACAAAATCGAGAGAGGCTAAAAATCACCTCTTTTTCCTTTTCTCGATCAGACACTTAGAAAAAAAACGGAAAAAAAAAAAAAAAAATTTGGATTTTTTCTAAGTACAAAATCGAGAGAGGCTAAAAATCACCTCTTTTTCCTTCTCTCGATCAGACACTTAGAAAAAAAACGGAAAAAAAAAAAAAAAAATTTGGATTTTTTCTAAGTACAAAATCGAGAGTGGCTAAAAATCACCTCTTTTTCCTTCTCTCGATCAGACACTTAGAAAAAAAACGAAAAAAAAAAAAAAAAAAAATTGGATTTTTTCTAAGTACAAAATCGAGAGAGGCTAAAAATCACCTCTTTTTCCTTCTCTCGATCAGACACTTAGAAAAAAAACGGAAAAAAAAAAAAAAAAATTTGGATTTTTTCTAAGTACAAAATCGAGAGAGGCTAAAAATCACCTCTTTTTCCTTCTCTCGATCGAACACTTAAAAAAAAAAAAAAAAAAAAAAAATTTGGATTTTTTCTAAGTACAAAATCGAGAGAGGCTAAAAATCACCTCTTTTTCCTTCTCTCGATCAGACACTTAGAAAAAAAAATGAAAAAAAAAATAAAAAATTTGGATTTTTTCTAAGTACAAAATCGAGAGTGGCTAAAAATCACCTCTTTTTCCTTCTCTCGATCAGACACTTAGAAAAAAAACGGAAAAAAAAAAAAAAAAAAAAATTTGATTTTTTCTAAGTACAAAATCGAGAGAGGCTAAAAATCACCTCTTTTTCCTTCTCTCGATCAGACACTTAGAAAAAAAACGGAAAAAAAAAAAAAAAATTTGGATTTTTTCTAAGTACAAAATCGAGAGTGGCTAAAAATCACCTCTTTTTCCTTCTCTCGATCAGACACTTAGAAAAAAAACGGAAAAAAAAAATAAAAAATTTGGATTTTTTCTAAGTACAAAATCGAGAGAGGCTAAAAATCACCTCTTTTTCCTTCTCTCGATCAGACACTTAGAAAAAAAACGGAAAAAAAAAAAAAAAAAATTTGGATTTTTTCTAAGTACAAAATCGAGAGAGGCTAAAAATCACCTCTTTTTCCTTCTCTCGATCGGACACTTAGAAAAAAAAAAAAAAAAAAAAAAAAATTGGATTTTTTCTAAGTACAAAATCGAGAGAGGCTAAAAATCACCTATTTTTCCTTCTCTCGATCAGACACTTAGAAAAAAAACGGAAAAAAAAAAAAAAAAAAATTTGGATTTTTTCTAAGTACAAAATCGAGAGAGGCTAAAAATCACCTCTTTTTCCTTCTCTCGATCAGACACTTAGAAAAAAAACGGAAAAAAAAAAAAAAAAATTTGGATTTTTTCTAAGTACAAAATCGAGAGAGGCTAAAAATCACCTCTTTTTCCTTCTCTCGATCGGACACTTAGAAAAAAAAAAAAAAAAAAAAAAATTTGGATTTTTTGTAAGTACAAAATCGAGAGAGGCTAAAAATCACCTCTTTTTCCTTCTCTCGATCAGACACTTAGAAAAAAAACGGAAAAAAAAAAAAAAAAATTGGATTTTTTCTAAGTACAAAATCGAGAGAGGCTAAAAATCACCTCTTTTTCCTTCTCTCGATCGGACACTTAGAAAAAAAAAAAAAAAAAAAAAAAAATTGGATTTTTTCTAAGTACAAAATCGAGAGAGGCTAAAAATCACCTCTTTTTCCTTCTCTCGATCAGACACTTAGAAAAAAAACGGAAAAAAAAAAAAAAAAAATTGGGATTTTTTCTAAGTACAAAATCGAGAGAGGCTAAAAATCACCTCTTTTTCCTTCTCTCGATCAGACACTTAGAAAAAAAACGGAAAAAAAAAAAAAAAAAAATTTGGATTTTTTCTAAGTACAAAATCGAGAGAGGCTAAAAATCACCTCTTTTTCCTTCTCTCGATCGGACACTTACAAAAAAAAACGGAAAAAAAAAAAATAAAAATTTGGATTTTTTCTAAGTACAAAATCGAGAGAGGCTAAAAATCACCTCTTTTTCCTTCTCTCGATCGGACACTTAGAAAAAAAAAAAAAAAAAAAAAAAATTTGGATTTTTTCTAAGTACAAAATCGAGAGAGGCTAAAAATCACCTCTTTTTCCTTCTCTCGATCAGACACTTAGAAAAAAAACGGAAAAAAAAAATAAAAAATTTGGATTTTTTCTAAGTACAAAATCGAGAGAGGCTAAAAATCACCTCTTTTTCCTTCTCTCGATCGGACACTTAGAAAAATAACGGAAAAAAAAAAAAATTTGGATTTTTTCTAAGTACAAAATCGAGAGAGGCTAAAAATCACCTCTTTTTCCTTCTCTCGATCAGACACTTAGAAAAAAAACGGAAAAAAAAAAAAAAAAATTTGGATTTTTTCTAAGTACAAAATCGAGAGTGGCTAAAAATCACCTCTTTTTCCTTCTCTCGATCAGACACTTAGAAAAAAAACGGAAAAAAAAAAAAAAATTTGGATTTTTTCTAAGTACAAAATCGAGAGAGGCTAAAAATCACCTCTTTTTCCTTTTCTCGATCAGACACTTAGAAAAAAAACGGAAAAAAAAAAAAAAAAAATTTGGATTTTTTCTAAGTACAAAATCGAGAGAGGCTAAAAATCACCTCTTTTTCCTTCTCTCGATCAGACACTTAGAAAAAAAACGGAAAAAAAAAAAAAAAAAATTTGGATTTTTTCTAAGTACAAAATCGAGAGTGGCTAAAAATCACCTCTTTTTCCTTCTCTCGATCAGACACTTAGAAAAAAAACGGAAAAAAAAAAAAAAAATTTGGATTTTTTCTAAGTACAAAATCGAGAGAGGCTAAAAATCACCTCTTTTTCCTTCTCTCGATCAGACACTTAGAAAAAAAACGGAAAAAAAAAAAAAAAAATTTGGATTTTTTCTAAGTACAAAATCGAGAGTGGCTAAAAATCACCTCTTTTTCCTTCTCTCGATCAAACACTTAGAAAAAAAACGGAAAAAAAAAAAAAAAAAATTTGGATTTTTTATAAGTACAAAATTGAGAGTGGCTAAAAATCACCTCTTTTTCCTTCTCTCGATCAGACACTTAGAAAAAAAAAAGAAAAAAAAAAAAAAAAAATTTGATTTTTTCTAAGTACAAAATCGAGAGAGGCTAAAAATCACCTCTTTTTCCTTCTCTCGATCAGACACTTAGAAAAAAAACGGAAAAAAAAAAAAAAATTTGGATTTTTTCTAAGTACAAAATCGAGAGTGGCTAAAAATCACCTCTTTTTCCTTCTCTCGATCAGACACTTAGAAAAAAAACGAAAAAAAAAAAAAAAAAAAAATTGGATTTTTTCTAAGTACAAAATCGAGAGAGGCTAAAAATCACCTCTTTTTCCTTTTCTCGATCAGACACTTAGAAAAAAAACGGAAAAAAAAAAAAAAAATTTGGATTTTTTCTAAGTACAAAATCGAGAGAGGCTAAAAATCACCTCTTTTTCCTTCTCTCGATCAGACACTTAGAAAAAAAACGGAAAAAAAAAAAAAAAAATTTGGATTTTTTCTAAGTACAAAATCGAGAGAGGCTAAAAATCACCTCTTTTTCCTTCTCTCGATCAGACACTTAGAAAAAAAACGGAAAAAAAAAAAAAAAAAATTTGGATTTTTTATAAGTACAAAATCGAGAGTGGCTAAAAATCACCTCTTTTTCCTTCTCTCGATCAGACACTTAGAAAAAAAACGGAAAAAAAAAAAAAACAAATTTGGATTTTTTTTAAGTACAAAATCGAGAGTGGCTAAAAATCACCTCTTTTTCCTTCTCTCGATCAGACACTTAGAAAAAAAAAAGAAAAAAAAAAAAAAAATTGGATTTTTTCTAAGTACAAAATCGAGAGAGGCTAAAAATCACCTCTTTTTCCTTCTCTCGATCAGACACTTAGAAAAAAAACGGAAAAAAAAAAAAAAAATTGGATTTTTTCTAAGTACAAAATCGAGAGAGGCTAAAAATCACCTCTTTTTCCTTTTCTCGATCAGACACTTAGAAAAAAAACGGAAAAAAAAAAAAAAAAATTTGGATTTTTTCTAAGTACAAAATCGAGAGTGGCTAAAAATCACCTCTTTTTCCTTCTCTCGATCAGACACTTAGAAAAAAAACGGAAAAAAAAAAAAAAAAAATTTGGATTTTTTCTAAGTACAAAATCGAGAGTGGCTAAAAATCACCTCTTTTTCCTTCTCTCGATCAGACACTTAGAAAAAAAAATGAAAAAAAAAAAAAAAAAATTGGATTTTTTCTAAGTACAAAATCGAGAGAGGCTAAAAATCACCTCTTTTTCCTTCTCTCGATCAGACACTTAGAAAAAAAACGGAAAAAAAAAAAAAAAATTTGGATTTTTTCTAAGTACAAAATCGAGAGTGGCTAAAAATCACCTCTTTTTCCTTCTCTCGATCAGACACTTAGAAAAAAAAAAGAAAAAAAAAAAAAAAAAATTGGATTTTTTCTAAGTACAAAATCGAGAGAGGCTAAAAATCACCTCTTTTTCCTTCTCTCGATCAGACACTTAGAAAAAAAACGGAAAAAAAAAAAAAAAAAATTTGGATTTTTTCTAAGTACAAAATCGAGAGTGGCTAAAAATCACCTCTTTTTCCTTCTCTCGATCAGACACTTAGAAAAAAAACGGAAAAAAAAAAAAAAAAAAATTGGATTTTTTCTAAGTACAAAATCGAGAGAGGCTAAAAATCACCTCTTTTTCCTTTTCTCGATCAGACACTTAGAAAAAAAACGGGAAAAAAAAAAAAATAAATTTGGATTTTTTCTAAGTACACAATCGAGAGAGGCTAAAAATCACCTCTTTTTCCTTCTCTCGATCAGACACTTAGAAAAAAAAAAGAAAAAAAAAAAAAAAAAATTGCATTTTTTCTAAGTACAAAATCGAGAGAGGCTAAAAATCACCTCTTTTTCCTTCTCTCGATCAGACACTTAGAAAAAAAACGGGAAAAAAAAAAAAAAAAATTTGGATTTTTTCTAAGTACAAAATCGAGAGTGGCTAAAAATCACCTCTTTTTCCTTCTCTCGATCAGAGACTTAGAAAAAAAACGGAAAAAAAAAAAAAAAATTGGATTTTTTCTAAGTACAAAATCGAGAGAGGCTAAAAATCACCTCTTTTTCCTTTTCTCGATCAGACACTTAGAAAAAAAACGGAAAAAAAAAAAAAACAAATTTGGATTTTTTTTAAGTACAAAATCGAGAGTGGCTAAAAATCACCTCTTTTTCCTTCTCTCGATCAGACACTTAGAAAAAAAACGGAAAAAAAAAAAAAACAAATTTGGATTTTTTTTAAGTACAAAATCGAGAGTGGCTAAAAATCACCTCTTTTTCCTTCTCTCGATCAGACACTTAGAAAAAAAAAAGAAAAAAAAAAAAAAAATTGGATTTTTTCTAAGTACAAAATCGAGAGAGGCTAAAAATCACCTCTTTTTCCTTCTCTCGATCAGACACTTAGAAAAAAAACGGAAAAAAAAAAAAAAAATTGGATTTTTTCTAAGTACAAAATCGAGAGAGGCTAAAAATCACCTCTTTTTCCTTTTCTCGATCAGACACTTAGAAAAAAAACGGAAAAAAAAAAAAAAAAATTTGGATTTTTTCTAAGTACAAAATCGAGAGTGGCTAAAAATCACCTCTTTTTCCTTCTCTCGATCAGACACTTAGAAAAAAAACGGAAAAAAAAAAAAAAAAAATTTGGATTTTTTCTAAGTACAAAATCGAGAGTGGCTAAAAATCACCTCTTTTTCCTTCTCTCGATCAGACACTTAGAAAAAAAAATGAAAAAAAAAAAAAAAAAATTGGATTTTTTCTAAGTACAAAATCGAGAGAGGCTAAAAATCACCTCTTTTTCCTTCTCTCGATCAGACACTTAGAAAAAAAACGGAAAAAAAAAAAAAAAAATTTGGATTTTTTCTAAGTACAAAATCGAGAGTGGCTAAAAATCACCTCTTTTTCCTTCTCTCGATCAGACACTTAGAAAAAAAAAAGAAAAAAAAAAAAAAAAAATTGGATTTTTTCTAAGTACAAAATCGAGAGAGGCTAAAAATCACCTCTTTTTCCTTCTCTCGATCAGACACTTAGAAAAAAAACGGAAAAAAAAAAAAAAAAAATTTGGATTTTTTCTAAGTACAAAATCGAGAGTGGCTAAAAATCACCTCTTTTTCCTTCTCTCGATCAGACACTTAGAAAAAAAACGGAAAAAAAAAAAAAAAAAAATTGGATTTTTTCTAAGTACAAAATCGAGAGAGGCTAAAAATCACCTCTTTTTCCTTTTCTCGATCAGACACTTAGAAAAAAAACGGGAAAAAAAAATAAATAAATTTGGATTTTTTCTAAGTACACAATCGAGAGAGGCTAAAAATCACCTCTTTTTCCTTCTCTCGATCAGACACTTAGAAAAAAAAAAGAAAAAAAAAAAAAAAAAATTGCATTTTTTCTAAGTACAAAATCGAGAGAGGCTAAAAATCACCTCTTTTTCCTTCTCTCGATCAGACACTTAGAAAAAAAACGGGAAAAAAAAAAAAAAAAATTTGGATTTTTTCTAAGTACAAAATCGAGAGTGGCTAAAAATCACCTCTTTTTCCTTCTCTCGATCAGAGACTTAGAAAAAAAACGGAAAAAAAAAAAAAAAATTGGATTTTTTCTAAGTACAAAATCGAGAGAGGCTAAAAATCACCTCTTTTTCCTTTTCTCGATCAGACACTTAGAAAAAAAACGGAAAAAAAAAAAAAAACAAATTTGGATTTTTTTTAAGTACAAAATCGAGAGTGGCTAAAAATCACCTCTTTTTCCTTCTCTCGATCAGACACTTAGAAAAAAAAAAGAAAAAAAAAAAAAAAATTGGATTTTTTCTAAGTACAAAATCGAGAGAGGCTAAAAATCACCTCTTTTTCCTTCTCTCGATCAGACACTTAGAAAAAAAACGGAAAAAAAAAAAAAAAATTGGATTTTTTCTAAGTACAAAATCGAGAGAGGCTAAAAATCACCTCTTTTTCCTTTTCTCGATCAGACACTTAGAAAAAAAACGGAAAAAAAAAAAAAAAAATTTGGATTTTTTCTAAGTACAAAATCGAGAGTGGCTAAAAATCACCTCTTTTTCCTTCTCTCGATCAGACACTTAGAAAAAAAACGGAAAAAAAAAAAAAAAAAATTTGGATTTTTTCTAAGTACAAAATCGAGAGTGGCTAAAAATCACCTCTTTTTCCTTCTCTCGATCAGACACTTAGAAAAAAAAATGAAAAAAAAAAAAAAAAAATTGGATTTTTTCTAAGTACAAAATCGAGAGAGGCTAAAAATCACCTCTTTTTCCTTCTCTCGATCAGACACTTAGAAAAAAAACGGAAAAAAAAAAAAAAAAATTTGGATTTTTTCTAAGTACAAAATCGAGAGTGGCTAAAAATCACCTCTTTTTCCTTCTCTCGATCAGACACTTAGAAAAAAAAAAGAAAAAAAAAAAAAAAAAATTTGGATTTTTTCTAAGTACAAAATCGAGAGTGGCTAAAAATCACCTCTTTTTCCTTCTCTCGATCAGACACTTAGAAAAAAAACGGAAAAAAAAAAAAAAAAAAATTGGATTTTTTCTAAGTACAAAATCGAGAGAGGCTAAAAATCACCTCTTTTTCCTTTTCTCGATCAGACACTTAGAAAAAAAACGGGAAAAAAAAAAAAATAAATTTGGATTTTTTCTAAGTACACAATCGAGAGAGGCTAAAAATCACCTCTTTTTCCTTCTCTCGATCAGACACTTAGAAAAAAAAAAGAAAAAAAAAAAAAAATTTGGATTTTTTCTAAGTACAAAATCGAGAGTGGCTAAAAATCACCTCTTTTTCCTTCTCTCGATCAGACACTTAGAAAAAAAACGGAAAAAAAAAAAAAAAAAAATTGGATTTTTTCTAAGTACAAAATCGAGAGAGGCTAAAAATCACCTCTTTTTCCTTCTCTCGATCAGACACTTAGAAAAAAAACGGAAAAAAAAAAAAAAAAAATTTGGATTTTTTCTAAGTACAAAATCGAGAGTGGCTAAAAATCACCTCTTTTTCCTTCTCTCGATCAAACACTTAGAAAAAAAACGGAAAAAAAAAAAAAAAAAATTTGGATTTTTTCTAAGTACAAAATCGAGAGTGGCTAAAAATCACCTCTTTTTCCTTCTCTCGATCAGACACTTAGAAAAAAAAATGAAAAAAAAAAAAAAAAAATTGGATTTTTTCTAAGTACAAAATCGAGAGAGGCTAAAAATCACCTCTTTTTCCTTCTCTCGATCAGACACTTAGAAAAAAAACGGGAAAAAAAAAAAAAAAAAATTGGATTTTTTCTAAGTACAAAATCGAGAGTGGCTAAAAATCACCTCTTTTTCCTTCTCTCGATCAGACACTTAGAAAAAAAACGAAAAAAAAAAGAAAACAAAAATTGGATTTTTTCTAAGTACAAAATCGAGAGAGGCTAAAAATCACCTCTTTTTCCTTTTCTCGATCAGACACTTAGAAAAAAAACGGAAAAAAAAAAATAAATAATTTGGATTTTTTCTAAGTACAAAATCGAGAGAGGCTAAAAATCACCTCTTTTTCCTTCTCTCGATCAGACACTTAGAAAAAAAACGGAAAAAAAAAAAAAAAAATTGGATTTTTTCTAAGTACAAAATCGAGAGTGGCTAAAAATCACCTCTTTTTCCTTCTCTCGATCAGACACTTAGAAAAAAAACGGAAAAAAAAAAAAAAAAAATTTGGATTTTTTCTAAGTACAAAATCGAGAGTGGCTAAAAATCACCTCTTTTTCCTTCTCTCGATCACGATCAGACACTTAGAAAAAAAAATGAAAAAAAAAAATAAAAAATTGGATTTTTTCTAAGTACAAAATCGAGAGAGGCTAAAAATCACCTCTTTTTCCTTCTCTCGATCAGACACTTAGAAAAAAAACGGAAAAAAAAAAAAAAAAATTGGGATTTTTTCTAAGTACAAAATCGAGAGTGGCTAAAAATCACCTCTTTTTCCTTCTCTCGATCAGACACTTAGAAAAAAAACGGAAAAAAAAAAAAAAAAAATTTGATTTTTTCTAAGTACAAAATCGAGAGAGGCTAAAAATCACCTCTTTTTCCTTTTTTCGATCAGACACTTAGAAAAAAAACGGAAAAAAAAAAAAAAAAATTGGATTTTTTCTAAGTACAAAATCGAGAGAGGCTAAAAATCACCTCTTTTTCCTTCTCTCGATCAGACACTTAGAAAAAAAACGGAAAAAAAAAAAAAAAAAATTTGGATTTTTTCTAAGTACAAAATCGAGAGTGGCTAAAAATCACCTCTTTTTCCTTCTCTCGATCAGACACTTAGAAAAAAAACGGGAAAAAAAAAAAAAAAAATTTGGATTTTTTCTAAGTACAAAATCGAGAGTGGCTAAAAATCACCTCTTTTTCCTTCTCTCGATCAGACACTTAGAAAAAAAACGGAAAAAAAAAAAAAAAAAATTTGGATTTTTTCTAAGTACAAAATCGAGAGAGGCTAAAAATCACCTCTTTTTCCTTCTCTCGATCAGACACTTAGAAAAAAAACGGAAAAAAAAAAAAAAAAAATTTGGATTTTTTCTAAGTACAAAATCGAGAGTGGCTAAAAATCACCTCTTTTTCCTTCTCTCGATCAGACACTTAGAAAAAAAACGGAAAAAAAAAAAAAAAAAATTTGGATTTTTTCTAAGTACAAAATCGAGAGTGGCTAAAAATCACCTCTTTTTCCTTCTCTCGATCAGACACTTAGAAAAAAAAATGAAAAAAAAAAAAAAAAATTGGATTTTTTCTAAGTACAAAATCGAGAGAGGCTAAAAATCACCTCTTTTTCCTTCTCTCGATCAGACACTTAGAAAAAAAACGGAAAAAAAAAAAAAAAATTTTGGATTTTTTCTAAGTACAAAATCGAGAGAGGCTAAAAATCACCTCTTTTTCCTTTTCTCGATCAGACACTTAGAAAAAAAACGGAAAAAAAAAAAAAAAAAATTTGGATTTTTTCTAAGTACAAAATCGAGAGTGGCTAAAAATCACCTCTTTTTCCTTCTCTCGATCAGACACTTAGAAAAAAAACGGAAAAAAAAAAAAAAAATTTGGATTTTTTCTAAGTACAAAATCGAGAGTGGCTAAAAATCACCTCTTTTTCCTTCTCTCGATCAGACACTTAGAAAAAAAACGGAAAAAAAAAATAAAAAATTTGGATTTTTTCTAAGTACAAAATCGAGAGAGGCTAAAAATCACCTCTTTTTCCTTCTCTCGATCAGACACTTAGAAAAAAAACGGAAAAAAAAAAAAAAAAAATTTGGATTTTTTCTAAGTACAAAATCGAGAGAGGCTAAAAATCACCTCTTTTTCCTTCTCTCGATCGGACACTTAGAAAAAAAAAAAAAAAAAAAAAAAAATTGGATTTTTTCTAAGTACAAAATCGAGAGAGGCTAAAAATCACCTATTTTTCCTTCTCTCGATCAGACACTTAGAAAAAAAACGGAAAAAAAAAAAAAAAAAAATTTGGATTTTTTCTAAGTACAAAATCGAGAGAGGCTAAAAATCACCTCTTTTTCCTTCTCTCGATCAGACACTTAGAAAAAAAACGGAAAAAAAAAAAAAAAAATTTGGATTTTTTCTAAGTACAAAATCGAGAGAGGCTAAAAATCACCTCTTTTTCCTTCTCTCGATCGGACACTTAGAAAAAAAACGGAAAAAAAAAAAAAAAAATTGGATTTTTTCTAAGTACAAAATCGAGAGTGGCTAAAAATCACCTCTTTTTCCTTCTCTCGATCAGACACTTAGAAAAAAAACGGAAAAAAAAAAAAAAAAAATTTGGATTTTTTCTAAGTACAAAATCGAGAGTGGCTAAAAATCACCTCTTTTTCCTTCTCTCGATCAGACACTTAGAAAAAAAAATGAAAAAAAAAAATAAAAAATTGGATTTTTTCTAAGTACAAAATCGAGAGAGGCTAAAAATCACCTCTTTTTCCTTCTCTCGATCAGACACTTAGAAAAAAAACGGAAAAAAAAAAAAAAAAATTGGGATTTTTTCTAAGTACAAAATCGAGAGTGGCTAAAAATCACCTCTTTTTCCTTCTCTCGATCAGACACTTAGAAAAAAAACGGAAAAAAAAAAAAAAAAAAATTTGATTTTTTCTAAGTACAAAATCGAGAGAGGCTAAAAATCACCTCTTTTTCCTTTTTTCGATCAGACACTTAGAAAAAAAACGGAAAAAAAAAAAAAAAAAATTGGATTTTTTCTAAGTACAAAATCGAGAGAGGCTAAAAATCACCTCTTTTTCCTTCTCTCGATCAGACACTTAGAAAAAAAACGGAAAAAAAAAAAAAAAAAATTTGGATTTTTTCTAAGTACAAAATCGAGAGTGGCTAAAAATCACCTCTTTTTCCTTCTCTCGATCAGACACTTAGAAAAAAAACGGGAAAAAAAAAAAAAAAATTTGGATTTTTTCTAAGTACAAAATCGAGAGTGGCTAAAAATCACCTCTTTTTCCTTCTCTCGATCAGACACTTAGAAAAAAACGGAAAAAAAAAAAAAAAAATTTGGATTTTTTCTAAGTACAAAATCGAGAGAGGCTAAAAATCACCTCTTTTTCCTTCTCTCGATCAGACACTTAGAAAAAAAACGGAAAAAAAAAAAAAAATAATTTGGATTTTTTCTAAGTACAAAATCGAGAGTGGCTAAAAATCACCTCTTTTTCCTTCTCTCGATCAGACACTTAGAAAAAAAACGGAAAAAAAAAAAAAAAAAATTTGGATTTTTTCTAAGTACAAAATCGAGAGTGGCTAAAAATCACCTCTTTTTCCTTCTCTCGATCAGACACTTAGAAAAAAAAATGAAAAAAAAAAAAAAAATTGGATTTTTTCTAAGTACAAAATCGAGAGAGGCTAAAAATCACCTCTTTTTCCTTCTCTCGATCAGACACTTAGAAAAAAAACGGAAAAAAAAAAAATATTTTGGATTTTTTCTAAGTACAAAATCGAGAGAGGCTAAAAATCACCTCTTTTTCCTTTTCTCGATCAGACACTTAGAAAAAAAACGGAAAAAAAAAAAAAAAAATTTGGATTTTTTCTAAGTACAAAATCGAGAGTGGCTAAAAATCACCTCTTTTTCCTTCTCTCGATCAGGACACTTAGAAAAAAAACGGAAAAAAAAAAAATAATAATTTGGATTTTTTCTAAGTACAAAATCGAGAGTGGCTAAAAATCACCTCTTTTTCCTTCTCTCGATCAGACACTTAGAAAAAAAAATGAAAAAAAAAAAAAAAAATTGGATTTTTTCTAAGTACAAAATCGAGAGAGGCTAAAAATCACCTCTTTTTCTTCTCTCGATCAGACACTTAGAAAAAAAACGGAAAAAAAAAAAAAAAAAAATTTGGATTTTTTCTAAGTACAAAATCGAGAGTGGCTAAAAATCACCTCTTTTTCCTTCTCTCGATCAGACACTTAGAAAAAAAACGGAAAAAAAAAAAATAAAAAATTTGGATTTTTTCTAAGTACAAAATCGAGAGTGGCTAAAAATCACCTCTTTTTCCTTCTCTCGATCAGACACTTAGAAAAAAAAATGAAAAAAAAAAAAAAAAAAATTTGATTTTTTCTAAGTACAAAATCGAGAGAGGCTAAAAATCACCTCTTTTTCCTTCTCTCGATCAGACACTTAGAAAAAAAACGGAAAAAAAAAAAAAAAATTTGGATTTTTTCTAAGTACAAAATCGAGAGTGGCTAAAAATCACCTCTTTTTCCTTCTCTCGATCAGACACTTAGAAAAAAAACGGAAAAAAAAAATAAAAAATTTGGATTTTTTCTAAGTACAAAATCGAGAGAGGCTAAAAATCACCTCTTTTTCCTTCTCTCGATCAGACACTTAGAAAAAAAACGGAAAAAAAAAAAAAAAAAATTTGGATTTTTTCTAAGTACAAAATCGAGAGAGGCTAAAAATCACCTCTTTTTCCTTCTCTCGATCGGACACTTAGAAAAAAAAAAAAAAAAAAAAAAAAATTGGATTTTTTCTAAGTACAAAATCGAGAGAGGCTAAAAATCACCTATTTTTCCTTCTCTCGATCAGACACTTAGAAAAAAAACGGAAAAAAAAAAAAAAAAAAAATTTGGATTTTTTCTAAGTACAAAATCGAGAGAGGCTAAAAATCACCTCTTTTTCCTTCTCTCGATCAGACACTTAGAAAAAAAACGGAAAAAAAAAAAAAAAAAATTTGGATTTTTTCTAAGTACAAAATCGAGAGAGGCTAAAAATCACCTCTTTTTCCTTCTCTCGATCGGACACTTAGAAAAAAAAAAAAAAAAAAAAAAAATTTGGATTTTTTGTAAGTACAAAATCGAGAGAGGCTAAAAATCACCTCTTTTTCCTTCTCTCGATCAGACACTTAGAAAAAAAACGGAAAAAAAAAAAAAAAAATTGGATTTTTTCTAAGTACAAAATCGAGAGAGGCTAAAAATCACCTCTTTTTCCTTCTCTCGATCGGACACTTAGAAAAAAAAAAAAAAAAAAAAAAAAAATTGGATTTTTTCTAAGTACAAAATCGAGAGAGGCTAAAAATCACCTCTTTTTCCTTCTCTCGATCAGATACTTAGAAAAAAAACGGAAAAAAAAAAAAAAAAAATTTGGATTTTTTTGTAAGTACAAAATCGAGAGAGGCTAAAAATCACCTCTTTTTCCTTCTCTCGATCAGACACTTAGAAAAAAAACGGAAAAAAAAAAAAAAAAATTTGGATTTTTTCTAAGTACAAAATCGAGAGTGGCTAAAAATCACCTCTTTTTCCTTCTCTCGATCAGACACTTAGAAAAAAAACGGGAAAAAAAAAAAAAAAAATTTGGATTTTTTCTAAGTACAAAATCGAGAGTGGCTAAAAATCACCTCTTTTTCCTTCTCTCGATCAGACACTTAGAAAAAAAACGGAAAAAAAAAAAAAAAAAAATTTGGATTTTTTCTAAGTACAAAATCGAGAGAGGCTAAAAATCACCTCTTTTTCCTTCTCTCGATCAGACACTTAGAAAAAAAACGGAAAAAAAAAAAAAAAAAATTTGGATTTTTTCTAAGTACAAAATCGAGAGTGGCTAAAAATCACCTCTTTTTCCTTCTCTCGATCAGACACTTAGAAAAAAAACGGAAAAAAAAAAAAAAAAAATTTGGATTTTTTCTAAGTACAAAATCGAGAGTGGCTAAAAATCACCTCTTTTTCCTTCTCTCGATCAGACACTTAGAAAAAAAAATGAAAAAAAAAAAAAAAAAATTGGATTTTTTCTAAGTACAAAATCGAGAGAGGCTAAAAATCACCTCTTTTTCCTTCTCTCGATCAGACACTTAGAAAAAAAACGGAAAAAAAAAAAAAAATTTTGGATTTTTTCTAAGTACAAAATCGAGAGAGGCTAAAAATCACCTCTTTTTCCTTTTCTCGATCAGACACTTAGAAAAAAAACGGAAAAAAAAAAAAAAAAAATTTGGATTTTTTCTAAGTACAAAATCGAGAGTGGCTAAAAATCACCTCTTTTTCCTTCTCTCGATCAGACACTTAGAAAAAAAACGGAAAAAAAAATAATAATAATTTGGATTTTTTCTAAGTACAAAATCGAGAGTGGCTAAAAATCACCTCTTTTTCCTTCTCTCGATCAGACACTTAGAAAAAAAAATGAAAAAAAAAAAAAAAAATTGGATTTTTTCTAAGTACAAAATCGAGAGAGGCTAAAAATCACCTCTTTTTCTTCTCTCGATCAGACACTTAGAAAAAAAACGGAAAAAAAAAAAAAAAAAAAAATTTGGATTTTTTCTAAGTACAAAATCGAGAGTGGCTAAAAATCACCTCTTTTTCCTTCTCTCGATCAGACACTTAGAAAAAAAACGGAAAAAAAAAAAATAAAAATTTGGATTTTTTCTAAGTACAAAATCGAGAGAGGCTAAAAATCACCTCTTTTTCCTTCTCTCGATCAGACACTTAGAAAAAAAACGGAAAAAAAAAAAAAAAAAAATTTGGATTTTTTCTAAGTACAAAATCGAGAGAGGCTAAAAATCACCTCTTTTTCCTTCTCTCGATCAGACACTTAGAAAAATAACGGAAAAAAAAAAAAAAAAATTTGGATTTTTTCTAAGTACAAAATCGAGAGAGGCTAAAAATCACCTCTTTTTCCTTCTCTCGATCAGACACTTAGAAAAAAAACGGAAAAAAAAAAAATAAAAATTTGGATTTTTTCTAAGTACAAAATCGAGAGAGGCTAAAAATCACCTCTTTTTCCTTCTCTCGATCGGACACTTAGAAAAAAAAAAAAAAAAAAAAAAAATTTGGATTTTTTCTAAGTACAAAATCGAGAGAGGCTAAAAATCACCTCTTTTTCCTTCTCTCGATCAGACACTTAGAAAAAAAACGGAAAAAAAAAATAAAAAATTTGGATTTTTTCTAAGTACAAAATCGAGAGAGGCTAAAAATCACCTCTTTTTCCTTCTCTCGATCGGACACTTAGAAAAATAACGGAAAAAAAAAAAAAATTTGGATTTTTTCTAAGTACAAAATCGAGAGAGGCTAAAAATCACCTCTTTTTCCTTCTCTCGATCAGACACTTAGAAAAAAAACGGAAAAAAAAAAAAAAAAAAAAATTTGATTTTTTCTAAGTACAAAATCGAGAGAGGCTAAAAATCACCTCTTTTTCCTTCTCTCGATCAGACACTTAGAAAAAAAACGGAAAAAAAAAAAAAAAATTTGGATTTTTTCTAAGTACAAAATCGAGAGTGGCTAAAAATCACCTCTTTTTCCTTCTCTCGATCAGACACTTAGAAAAAAAACGGAAAAAAAAAATAAAAAATTTGGATTTTTTCTAAGTACAAAATCGAGAGAGGCTAAAAATCACCTCTTTTTCCTTCTCTCGATCAGACACTTAGAAAAAAAACGGAAAAAAAAAAAAAAAAATTTGGATTTTTTCTAAGTACAAAATCGAGAGAGGCTAAAAATCACCTCTTTTTCCTTCTCTCGATCGGACACTTAGAAAAAAAAAAAAAAAAAAAAAAAATTGGATTTTTTCTAAGTACAAAATCGAGAGAGGCTAAAAATCACCTATTTTTCCTTCTCTCGATCAGACACTTAGAAAAAAAACGGAAAAAAAAAAAAAAAAAAATTTGGATTTTTTCTAAGTACAAAATCGAGAGAGGCTAAAAATCACCTCTTTTTCCTTCTCTCGATCAGACACTTAGAAAAAAAACGGAAAAAAAAAAAAAAAAATTTGGATTTTTTCTAAGTACAAAATCGAGAGAGGCTAAAAATCACCTCTTTTTCCTTCTCTCGATCGGACACTTAGAAAAAAAAAAAAAAAAAAAAAAAATTTGGATTTTTTCTAAGTACAAAATCGAGAGAGGCTAAAAATCACCTCTTTTTCCTTCTCTCGATCAGACACTTAGAAAAAAAACGGAAAAAAAAAAAAAAAATTTGGATTTTTTCTAAGTACAAAATCGAGAGAGGCTAAAAATCACCTCTTTTTCCTTCTCTCGATCGGACACTTAGAAAAAAAAAAAAAAAAAAAAAAAAAATTGGATTTTTTCTAAGTACAAAATCGAGAGAGGCTAAAAATCACCTCTTTTTCCTTCTCTCGATCAGACACTTAGAAAAAAAACGGAAAAAAAAAAAAAAAAAATTTGGATTTTTTCTAAGTACAAAATCGAGAGAGGCTAAAAATCACCTCTTTTTCCTTCTCTCGATCAGACACTTAGAAAAAAAACGGAAAAAAAAAAAAAAAAAATTTGGATTTTTTCTAAGTACAAAATCGAGAGAGGCTAAAAATCACCTCTTTTTCCTTCTCTCGATCAGACACTTAGAAAAATAACGGAAAAAAAAAAAAAAAAATTTGGATTTTTTCTAAGTACAAAATCGAGAGAGGCTAAAAATCACCTCTTTTTCCTTCTCTCGATCAGACACTTAGAAAAAAAACGGAAAAAAAAAAAATAAAAATTTGGATTTTTTCTAAGTACAAAATCGAGAGAGGCTAAAAATCACCTCTTTTTCCTTCTCTCGATCGGACACTTAGAAAAAAAAAAAAAAAAAAAAAAAATTTGGATTTTTTCTAAGTACAAAATCGAGAGAGGCTAAAAATCACCTCTTTTTCCTTCTCTCGATCAGACACTTAGAAAAAAAACGGAAAAAAAAAATAAAAAATTTGGATTTTTTCTAAGTACAAAATCGAGAGAGGCTAAAAATCACCTCTTTTTCCTTCTCTCGATCGGACACTTAGAAAAATAACGGAAAAAAAAAAAAAATTTGGATTTTTTCTAAGTACAAAATCGAGAGAGGCTAAAAATCACCTCTTTTTCCTTCTCTCGATCAGACACTTAGAAAAAAAACGGAAAAAAAAAAAAAAAAATTTGGATTTTTTCTAAGTACAAAATCGAGAGAGGCTAAAAATCACCTCTTTTTCCTTCTCTCGATCGGACACTTAAAAAAAAAAAAAAAAAAAAAAAATTTGGATTTTTTCTAAGTACAAAATCGAGAGAGGCTAAAAATCACCTCTTTTTCCTTCTCTCGATCAGACACTTAGAAAAATAACGGAAAAAAAAAAAAAAAAATTTGGATTTTTTCTAAGTACAAAATCGAGAGAGGCTAAAAATCACCTCTTTTTCCTTCTCTCGATCAGACACTTAGAAAAAAAACGGAAAAAAAAAAAATAAAAATTTGGATTTTTTCTAAGTACAAAATCGAGAGAGGCTAAAAATCACCTCTTTTTCCTTCTCTCGATCGGACACTTAGAAAAAAAAAAAAAAAAAAAAAATTTGGATTTTTTCTAAGTACAAAATCGAGAGAGGCTAAAAATCACCTCTTTTTCCTTCTCTCGATCAGACACTTAGAAAAAAAACGGAAAAAAAAAATAAAAAATTTGGATTTTTTCTAAGTACAAAATCGAGAGAGGCTAAAAATCACCTCTTTTTCCTTCTCTCGATCGGACACTTAGAAAAATAACGGAAAAAAAAAAAAAATTTGGATTTTTTCTAAGTACAAAATCGAGAGAGGCTAAAAATCACCTCTTTTTCCTTCTCTCGATCAGACACTTAGAAAAAAAAATGAAAAAAAAAATAAAAAATTTGGATTTTTTCTAAGTACAAAATCGAGAGTGGCTAAAAATCACCTCTTTTTCCTTCTCTCGATCAGACACTTAGAAAAAAAACGGAAAAAAAAAAAAAAAAAAAATTGGATTTTTTCTAAGTACAAAATCGAGAGTGGCTAAAAATGACCTCTTTTTCCTTCTCTCGATCAGACACTTAGAAAAAAAAAAGAAAAAAAAAAAAAAAAAATTGGATTTTTTCTAAGTACAAAATCAAGAGAGGCTAAAAATCACCTCTTTTTCCTTCTCTCGATCAGACACTTAGAAAAAAAACGGAAAAAAAAAAAAAAAAAATTTGGATTTTTTCTAAGTACAAAATCGAGAGAGGCTAAAAATCACCTCTTTTTCCTTTTCTCGATCAGACACTTAGAAAAAAAACGGAAAAAAAAAAAAAAAAATTTGGATTTTTTCTAAGTACAAAATCGAGAGAGGCTAAAAATCACCTCTTTTTCCTTCTCTCGATCAGACACTTAGAAAAAAAACGGAAAAAAAAAAAAAAATTTGGATTTTTTCTAAGTACAAAATTGAGAGTGGCTAAAAATCACCTCTTTTTCCTTCTCTCGATCAGACACTTAGAAAAAAAACGGAAAAAAAAAAAAAAAAAATTTGGATTTTTTCTAAGTACAAAATCGAGAGTGGCTAAAAATCACCTCTTTTTCCTTCTCTCGATCAGACACTTAGAAAAAAAAATGAAAAAAAAAAAAAAAATTGGATTTTTTCTAAGTACAAAATCGAGAGAGGCTAAAAATCACCTCTTTTTCCTTCTCTCGATCAGACACTTAGAAAAAAAACGGAAAAAAAAAAAAAAAAATTTGGATTTTTTCTAAGTACAAAATCGAGAGTGGCTAAAAATCACCTCTTTTTCCTTCTCTCGATCAGACACTTAGAAAAAAAACGGAAAAAAAAAAAAAAAAAAATTGGATTTTTTCTAAGTACAAAATCGAGAGAGGCTAAAAATCACCTCTTTTTCCTTCTCTCGATCAGACACTTAGAAAAAAAACGGAAAAAAAAAAAATAAAAATTTGGATTTTTTCTAAGTACAAAATCGAGAGAGGCTAAAAATCACCTCTTTTTCCTTCTCTCGATCGGACACTTAGAAAAAAAAAAAAAAAAAAAAAAAATTTGGATTTTTTCTAAGTACAAAATCGAGAGAGGCTAAAAATCACCTCTTTTTCCTTCTCTCGATCAGACACTTAGAAAAAAAACGGAAAAAAAAAATAAAAAATTTGGATTTTTTCTAAGTACAAAATCGAGAGAGGCTAAAAATCACCTCTTTTTCCTTCTCTCGATCGGACACTTAGAAAAATAACGGAAAAAAAAAAAAAAAATTTGGATTTTTTCTAAGTACAAAATCGAGAGAGGCTAAAAATCACCTCTTTTTCCTTCTCTCGATCAGACACTTAGAAAAAAAACGGAAAAAAAAAAAAAAAAATTTGGATTTTTTCTAAGTACAAAATCGAGAGAGGCTAAAAATCACCTCTTTTTCCTTCTCTCGATCGGACACTTAAAAAAAAAAAAAAAAAAAAAAAATTTGGATTTTTTCTAAGTACAAAATCGAGAGAGGCTAAAAATCACCTCTTTTTCCTTTTCTCGATCAGACACTTAGAAAAAAAACGGAAAAAAAAAAAAAAAAATTTGGATTTTTTCTAAGTACAAAATCGAGAGAGGCTAAAAATCACCTCTTTTTCCTTCTCTCGATCAGACACTTAGAAAAAAAACGGAAAAAAAAAAAAAAAATTTGGATTTTTTCTAAGTACAAAATCGAGAGTGGCTAAAAATCACCTCTTTTTCCTTCTCTCGATCAGACACTTAGAAAAAAAACGGAAAAAAAAAAAAAAAAAATTTGGATTTTTTCTAAGTACAAAATCGAGAGTGGCTAAAAATCACCTCTTTTTCCTTCTCTCGATCAGACACTTAGAAAAAAAAATGAAAAAAAAAAAAAAAAAATTGGATTTTTTCTAAGTACAAAATCGAGAGAGGCTAAAAATCACCTCTTTTTCCTTCTCTCGATCAGACACTTAGAAAAAAAACGGAAAAAAAAAAAAAAAAATTTGGATTTTTTCTAAGTACAAAATCGAGAGTGGCTAAAAATCACCTCTTTTTCCTTCTCTCGATCAGACACTTAGAAAAAAAACGGAAAAAAAAAAAAAAAAAAATTGGATTTTTTCTAAGTACAAAATCGAGAGAGGCTAAAAATCACCTCTTTTTCCTTTTCTCGATCAGACACTTAGAAAAAAAACGGAAAAAAAAAAAAAAAATTGGGATTTTTTCTAAGTACAAAATCGAGAGAGGCTAAAAATCACCTCTTTTTCCTTCTCTCGATCAGACACTTAGAAAAATAACGGAAAAAAAAAAAAAAAAAATTTGGATTTTTTCTAAGTACAAAATCGAGAGAGGCTAAAATTCACCTCTTTTTCCTTCTCTCGATCAGACACTTAGAAAAAAAACGGAAAAAAAAAAAAAAAAAATTTGGATTTTTTCTAAGTACAAAATCGAGAGTGGCTAAAATTCACCTCTTTTTCCTTCTCTCGATCAGACACTTAGAAAAAAAACGGAAAAAAAAAAAAAAAAAATTTGGATTTTTTCTAAGTACAAAATCGAGAGTGGCTAAAAATCACCTCTTTTTCCTTCTCTCGATCAGACACTTAGAAAAAAAACGGAAAAAAAAAAAAAAAATTTGGATTTTTTCTAAGTACAAAATCGAGAGAGGCTAAAAATCACCTCTTTTTCCTTTTCTCGATCAGACACTTAGAAAAAAAACGGAAAAAAAAAAAAAAAAAATTTGGATTTTTTCTAAGTACAAAATCGAGAGAGGCTAAAAATCACCTCTTTTTCCTTCTCTCGATCAGACACTTAGAAGAAAAACGGAAAAAAAAAAAAAAAAATTTGGATTTTTTCTAAGTACAAAATCGAGAGAGGCTAAATATCACCTCTTTTTCCTTTTCTCGATCAGACACTTTGAAAAAAAACGGAAAAAAAAAAAAAAAAAATTTGGATTTTTTCTAAGTACAAAATCGAGAGAGGCTAAAAATCACCTCTTTTTCCTTCTCTCGATCAGACACTTAGAAAAAAAACGGAAAAAAAAAAAAAAAAAAATTGGATTTTTTCTAAGTACAAAATCGAGAGTGGCTAAAAATCACCTCTTTTTCCTTCTCTCGATCAGACACTTAGAAAAAAAACGGAAAAAAAAAAAAAAAAAAATTTGGATTTTTTCTAAGTACAAAATCGAGAGAGGCTAAAAATCACCTCTTTTTCCTTTTCTCGATCAGACACTTAGAAAAAAAACGGGAAAAAAAAATAAAAAAAATTGGATTTTTTCTAAGTACAAAATCGAGAGAGGCTAAAAATCACCTCTTTTTCCTTCTCTCGATCAGACACTTAGAAAAAAAACGGAAAAAAAAAAAAAAAAAAATTTGGATTTTTTCTAAGTACAAAATCGAGAGTGGTAAAAATAACCTCTTTTTCCTTCTCTCGATCAGACACTAAGAAAAAAACGGAAAAAAAAAAAAAAAAATTTGGATTTTTTCTAAGTACAAAATCGAGAGTGGCTAAAAATCACCTCTTTTTCCTTCTCTCGATCAGACACTTAGAAAAAAAAAAGAAAAAAAAAAAAAAAAAAATTGGATTTTTTCTAAGTACAAAATCGAGAGAGGCTAAAAATCACCTCTTTTTCCTTCTCTCGATCAGACACTTAGAAAAAAAACGGAAAAAAAAAAAAAAATAAATTTGGATTTTTTCTAAGTACAAAATCGAGAGTGGCTAAAAATCACCTCTTTTTCCTTCTCTCGATCAGACACTTAGAAAAAAAACGGGAAAAAAAAAAAAAAAAAATTGGATTTTTTCTAAGTACAAAATCGAGAGAGGCTAAAAATCACCTCTTTTTCCTTTTCTCGATCAGACACTTAGAAAAAAAACGGAAAAAAAAAAAAAAAAAATTTGGATTTTTTCTAAGTACAAAATCGAGAGAGGCTAAAAATCACCTCTTTTTCCTTCTCTCGATCAGACACTTAGAAAAAAAACGGAAAAAAAAAAAAAAAAATTTGGAATTTTTCTAAGTACAAAATCGAGAGTGGCTAAAAATCACCTCTTTTTCCTTCTCTCGATCAGACACTTAGAAAAAAAACGGAAAAAAAAAAAAAAAAAATTTGGATTTTTTCTAAGTACAAAATCGAGAGAGGCTAAAAATCACCTCTTTTTCCTTTTCTCGATCAGACACTTAGAAAAAAAACGGAAAAAAAAAAAAAAAATTTGGATTTTTTCTAAGTACAAAATCGAGAGAGGCTAAAAATCACCTCTTTTTCCTTCTCTCGATCAGACACTTAGAAAAAAAACGGAAAAAAAAAAAAAAAATTTGGATTTTTTCTAAGTACAAAATCGAGAGTGGCTAAAAATCACCTCTTTTTCCTTCTCTCGATCAGACACTTAGAAAAAAAACGGAAAAAAAAAAAAAAATTTGGATTTTTTCTAAGTACAAAATCGAGAGAGGCTAAAAATCACCTCTTTTTCCTTCTCTCGATCGGACACTTAAAAAAAAAAAAAAAAAAAAAAATTTGGATTTTTTCTAAGTACAAAATCGAGAGAGGCTAAAAATCACCTCTTTTTCCTTCTCTCGATCAGACACTTAGAAAAAAAAATGAAAAAAAAAATAAAAAATTTGGATTTTTTCTAAGTACAAAATCGAGAGTGGCTAAAAATCACCTCTTTTTCCTTCTCTCGATCAGACACTTAGAAAAAAAACGGAAAAAAAAAAAAAAAAAAAAATTGGATTTTTTCTAAGTACAAAATCGAGAGTGGCTAAAAATGACCTCTTTTTCCTTCTCTCGATCAGACACTTAGAAAAAAAAAAGAAAAAAAAAAAAAAAAAATTGGATTTTTTCTAAGTACAAAATCAAGAGAGGCTAAAAATCACCTCTTTTTCCTTCTCTCGATCAGACACTTAGAAAAAAAACGGAAAAAAAAAAAAAAAAATTTGGATTTTTTCTAAGTACAAAATCGAGAGAGGCTAAAAATCACCTCTTTTTCCTTTTCTCGATCAGACACTTAGAAAAAAAACGGAAAAAAAAAAAAAAAAAATTTGGATTTTTTCTAAGTACAAAATCGAGAGAGGCTAAAAATCACCTCTTTTTCCTTCTCTCGATCAGACACTTAGAAAAAAAACGGAAAAAAAAAAAAAAAAATTTGGATTTTTTCTAAGTACAAAATCGAGAGTGGCTAAAAATCACCTCTTTTTCCTTCTCTCGATCAGACACTTAGAAAAAAAACGGAAAAAAAAAAAAAAAAAATTTGGATTTTTTCTAAGTACAAAATCGAGAGTGGCTAAAAATCACCTCTTTTTCCTTCTCTCGATCAGACACTTAGAAAAAAAAATGAAAAAAAAAAAAAAAAAATTGGATTTTTTCTAAGTACAAAATCGAGAGAGGCTAAAAATCACCTCTTTTTCCTTCTCTCGATCAGACACTTAGAAAAAAAACGGAAAAAAAAAAAAAAAAATTTGGATTTTTTCTAAGTACAAAATCGAGAGTGGCTAAAAATCACCTCTTTTTCCTTCTCTCGATCAGACACTTAGAAAAAAAACGGAAAAAAAAAAAAAAAAAAATTGGATTTTTTCTAAGTACAAAATCGAGAGAGGCTAAAAATCACCTCTTTTTCCTTTTCTCGATCAGACACTTAGAAAAAAAACGGAAAAAAAAAAAAAAAAATTGGGATTTTTTCTAAGTACAAAATCGAGAGAGGCTAAAAATCACCTCTTTTTCCTTCTCTCGATCAGACACTTAGAAAAATAACGGAAAAAAAAAAAAAAAAATTTGGATTTTTTCTAAGTACAAAATCGAGAGAGGCTAAAAATCACCTCTTTTTCCTTCTCTCGATCAGACACTTAGAAAAAAAACGGAAAAAAAAAAAAAAAAAAATTTGGATTTTTTCTAAGTACAAAATCGAGAGTGGCTAAAAATCACCTCTTTTTCCTTCTCTCGATCAGACACTTAGAAAAAAAACGGAAAAAAAAAAAAAAAAAATTTGGATTTTTTCTAAGTACAAAATCGAGAGAGGCTAAAAATCACCTCTTTTTCCTTTTCTCGATCAGACACTTAGAAAAAAAACGGAAAAAAAAAAAAAAAAAATTTGGATTTTTTCTAAGTACAAAATCGAGAGAGGCTAAAAATCACCTCTTTTTCCTTCTCTCGATCAGACACTTAGAAGAAAAACGGAAAAAAAAAAAAAAAAAATTTGGATTTTTTCTAAGTACAAAATCGAGAGAGGCTAAATATCACCTCTTTTTCCTTTTCTCGATCAGACACTTTGAAAAAAAACGGAAAAAAAAAAAAAAAAAATTTGGATTTTTTCTAAGTACAAAATCGAGAGAGGCTAAAAATCACCTCTTTTTCCTTCTCTCGATCAGACACTTAGAAAAAAAACGGAAAAAAAAAAAAAAAAAATTGGATTTTTTCTAAGTACAAAATCGAGAGTGGCTAAAAATCACCTCTTTTTCCTTCTCTCGATCAGACACTTAGAAAAAAAACGGAAAAAAAAAAAAAAAAAAATTTGGATTTTTTCTAAGTACAAAATCGAGAGAGGCTAAAAATCACCTCTTTTTCCTTTTCTCGATCAGACACTTAGAAAAAAAAAAGAAAAAAAAAAAAAAAATTGGATTTTTTCTAAGTACAAAATCGAGAGAGGCTAAAAATCACCTCTTTTTCCTTTTCTCGATCAGACACTTAGAAAAAAAACGGAAAAAAAAAAAAAATAAATTTGGATTTTTTCTAAGTACAAAATCGAGAGTGGCTAAAAATCACCTCTTTTTCCTTCTCTCGATCAGACACTTAGAAAAAAAAACGGAAAAAAAAAAAAAAAAAATTTGGAATTTTTCTAAGTACAAAATCGAGAGTGGCTAAAAATCACCTCTTTTTCCTTCTCTCGATCAGACACTTAGAAAAAAAACGGAAAAAAAAAAAAAAAAATTTGGATTTTTTCTAAGTACAAAATCGAGAGAGGCTAAAAATCACCTCTTTTTCCTTTTCTCGATCAGACACTTAGAAAAAAAACGGAAAAAAAAAAAAAAAAATTTGGATTTTTTCTAAGTACAAAATCGAGAGAGGCTAAAAATCACCTCTTTTTCCTTCTCTCGATCAGACACTTAGAAAAAAAACGGAAAAAAAAAAAAAAAAATTTGGATTTTTTCTAAGTACAAAATCGAGAGTGGCTAAAAATCACCTCTTTTTCCTTCTCTCGATCAGACACTTAGAAAAAAAACGGGAAAAAAAAAAAAAAATTTGGATTTTTTCTAAGTACAAAATCGAGAGAGGCTAAAAATCACCTCTTTTTCCTTTTCTCGATCAGACACTTAGAAAAAAAACGGAAAAAAAAAAAAAAAAATTTGGATTTTTTCTAAGTACAAAATCGAGAGAGGCTAAAAATCACCTCTTTTTCCTTCTCTCGATCAGACACTTAGAAAAAAAACGGAAAAAAAAAAAAAAAAAATTTGGATTTTTTCTAAGTACAAAATCGAGAGTGGCTAAAAATCACCTCTTTTTCCTTCTCTCGATCAGACACTTAGAAAAAAAACGGAAAAAAAAAAAAAAAATTTGGATTTTTTCTAAGTACAAAATCGAGAGAGGCTAAAAATCACCTCTTTTTCCTTCTCTCGATCAGACACTTAGAAAAAAAACGGAAAAAAAAAAAAAAAAAATTTGGATTTTTTCTAAGTACAAAATCGAGAGTGGCTAAAAATCACCTCTTTTTCCTTCTCTCGATCAAACACTTAGAAAAAAAACGGAAAAAAAAAAAAAAAAAATTTGGATTTTTTCTAAGTACAAAATCGAGAGTGGCTAAAAATCACCTCTTTTTCCTTCTCTCGATCAGACACTTAGAAAAAAAACGGAAAAAAAAAAAAAAAAATTGGATTTTTTCTAAGTACAAAATCGAGAGAGGCTAAAAATCACCTCTTTTTCCTTCTCTCGATCGGACACTTAAAAAAAAAAAAAAAAAAAAAAATTTGGATTTTTTCTAAGTACAAAATCGAGAGAGGCTAAAAATCACCTCTTTTTCCTTCTCTCGATCAGACACTTAGAAAAAAAAATGAAAAAAAAAATAAAAAATTTGGATTTTTTCTAAGTACAAAATCGAGAGTGGCTAAAAATCACCTCTTTTTCCTTCTCTCGATCAGACACTTAGAAAAAAAACGGAAAAAAAAAAAAAAAAAAAATTGGATTTTTTCTAAGTACAAAATCGAGAGTGGCTAAAAATGACCTCTTTTTCCTTCTCTCGATCAGACACTTAGAAAAAAAAAGGAAAAAAAAAAAAAAAAATTTGGATTTTTTCTAAGTACAAAATCGAGAGAGGCTAAAAATCACCTCTTTTTCCTTTTCTCGATCAGACACTTAGAAAAAAAACGGAAAAAAAAAAAAAAAAAATTTGGATTTTTTGTAAGTACAAAATCGAGAGTGGCTAAAAATCACCTCTTTTTCCTTCTCTCGATCAGACACTTAGAAAAAAAACGGAAAAAAAAAAAAAAAAAATTTGGATTTTTTCTAAGTACAAAATCGAGAGTGGCTAAAAATCACCTCTTTTTCCTTCTCTCGATCAGACACTTAGAAAAAAAACGGAAAAAAAAAAAAAAAAAAATTGGATTTTTTCTAAGTACAAAATCGAGAGAGGCTAAAAATCACCTCTTTTTCCTTCTCTCGATCAGACACTTAGAAAAAAAAAGGAAAAAAAAAAAAAAAAATTTGGATTTTTTCTAAGTACAAAATCGAGAGTGGCTAAAAATCACCTCTTTTTCCTTCTCTCGATCAGACACTTAGAAAAAAAACGGAAAAAAAAAAAAAAAAAATTTGGATTTTTTCTAAGTACAAAATCGAGAGTGGCTAAAAATCACCTCTTTTTCCTTCTCTCGATCAGACACTTAGAAAAAAAACGGAAAAAAAAAAAAAAAAAATTTGGATTTTTTCTAAGTACAAAATCGAGAGTGGCTAAAAATCACCTCTTTTTCCTTCTCTCGATCAGACACTTAGAAAAAAAATGAAAAAAAAAAAAAAAAAATTGGATTTTTTCTAAGTACAAAATCGAGAGTGGCTAAAAATCACCTCTTTTTCCTTCTCTCGATCAGACACTTAGAAAAAAAACAGAAAAAAAAAAAAAAAAAATTGGATTTTTTCTAAGTACAAAATCGAGAGTGGCTAAAAATCACCTCTTTTTCCTTCTCTCGATCAGACACTTAGAAAAAAAAATTAAAAAAAAAAAAAAAAATTTGATTTTTTCTAAGTACAAAATCGAGAGAGGCTAAAAATCACCTCTTTTTCCTTCTCTCGATCAGACACTTAGAAAAAAAACGGAAAAAAAAAAAAAAAAAATTTGGATTTTTTGTAAGTACAAAATCGAGAGAGGCTAAAAATCACCTCTTTTTCCTTTTCTCGATCAGACACTTAGAAAAAAAACGGAAAAAAAAATTTTGGATTTTTTCTAAGTACAAAATCGAGAGTGGCTAAAAATCACCTCTTTTTCCTTCTCTCGATCAGACACTTAGAAAAAAAACGGAAAAAAAAAAAATAAAAATTTGGATTTTTTCTAAGTACAAAATCGAGAGAGGCTAAAAATCACCTCTTTTTCCTTCTCTCGATCAGACACTTAGAAAAAAACGGAAAAAAAAAAAAAAAAAATTTGGATTTTTTCTAAGTACAAAATCGAGAGAGGCTAAATATCACCTCTTTTTCCTTTTCTCGATCAGACACTTTGAAAAAAAACGGAAAAAAAAAAAAAAAAAATTTGGATTTTTTCTAAGTACAAAATCGAGAGAGGCTAAAAATCACCTCTTTTTCCTTCTCTCGATCAGACACTTAGAAAAAAAACGGAAAAAAAAAAAAAAAAAATTGGATTTTTTCTAAGTACAAAATCGAGAGTGGCTAAAAATCACCTCTTTTTCCTTCTCTCGATCAGACACTTAGAAAAAAAACGGAAAAAAAAAAAAAAAAAAATTTGGATTTTTTCTAAGTACAAAATCGAGAGAGGCTAAAAATCACCTCTTTTTCCTTTTCTCGATCAGACACTTAGAAAAAAAACGGGAAAAAAAAAAAAAAAAATTTGATTTTTTCTAAGTACAAAATCGAGAGAGGCTAAAAATCACCTCTTTTTCCTTCTCTCGATCAGACACTTAGAAAAAAAACGGAAAAAAAAAAAAAAAAAATTTGGATTTTTTCTAAGTACAAAATCGAGAGTGGTAAAAATCACCTCTTTTTCCTTCTCTCGATCAGACACTTAGGAAAAAAACGGAAAAAAAAAAAAAAAATTTTGATTTTTTCTAAGTACAAAATCGAGAGTGGCTAAAAATCACCTCTTTTTCCTTCTCTCGATCAGACACTTAGAAAAAAAAAAGAAAAAAAAAAAAAAAAAATTGGATTTTTTCTAAGTACAAAATCGAGAGAGGCTAAAAATCACCTCTTTTTCCTTTTCTCGATCAGACACTTAGAAAAAAAACGGAAAAAAAAAAAAAATAAATTTGGATTTTTTCTAAGTACAAAATCGAGAGTGGCTAAAAATCACCTCTTTTTCCTTCTCTCGATCAGACACTTAGAAAAAAAACGGAAAAAAAAAAAAAAAAAATTTGGAATTTTTCTAAGTACAAAATCGAGAGTGGCTAAAAATCACTTCTTTTTCCTTCTCTCGATCAGACACTTAGAAAAAAAACGGAAAAAAAAAAAAAAAAAATTTGGATTTTTTCTAAGTACAAAATCGAGAGAGGCTAAAAATCACCTCTTTTTCCTTTTCTCGATCAGACACTTAGAAAAAAAACGGAAAAAAAAAAAAAAAAATTGGATTTTTTCTAAGTACAAAATCGAGAGAGGCTAAAAATCACCTCTTTTTCCTTCTCTCGATCAGACACTTAGAAAAAAAACGGAAAAAAAAAAAAAAAAATTTGGATTTTTTCTAAGTACAAAATCGAGAGTGGCTAAAAATCACCTCTTTTTCCTTCTCTCGATCAGACACTTAGAAAAAAAACGGAAAAAAAAAAAAAAAATTTGGATTTTTTCTAAGTACAAAATCGAGAGAGGCTAAAAATCACCTCTTTTTCCTTTTCTCGATCAGACACTTAGAAAAAAAACGGAAAAAAAAAAAAAAAAAATTTGGAATTTTTCTAAGTACAAAATCGAGAGAGGCTAAAAATCACCTCTTTTTCCTTCTCTCGATCAGACACTTAGAAAAAAAACGGAAAAAAAAAAAAAAAAAATTTGGATTTTTTCTAAGTACAAAATCGAGAGTGGCTAAAAATCACCTCTTTTTCCTTCTCTCGATCAGACACTTAGAAAAAAAACGGAAAAAAAAAAAAAAAATTTGGATTTTTTCTAAGTACAAAATCGAGAGAGGCTAAAAATCACCTCTTTTTCCTTCTCTCGATCAGACACTTAGAAAAAAAACGGAAAAAAAAAAAAAAAAATTTGGATTTTTTCTAAGTACAAAATCGAGAGTGGCTAAAAATCACCTCTTTTTCCTTCTCTCGATCAAACACTTAGAAAAAAAACGGAAAAAAAAAAAAAAAAAATTTGGATTTTTTCTAAGTACAAAATCGAGAGTGGCTAAAAATCACCTCTTTTTCCTTCTCTCGATCAGACACTTAGAAAAAAAACGGAAAAAAAAAAAAAAAAATTGGATTTTTTCTAAGTACAAAATCGAGAGAGGCTAAAAATCACCTCTTTTTCCTTCTCTCGATCGGACACTTAAAAAAAAAAAAAAAAAAAAAAAATTTGGATTTTTTCTAAGTACAAAATCGAGAGAGGCTAAAAATCACCTCTTTTTCCTTCTCTCGATCAGACACTTAGAAAAAAAAATGAAAAAAAAAATAAAAAATTTGGATTTTTTCTAAGTACAAAATCGAGAGTGGCTAAAAATCACCTCTTTTTCCTTCTCTCGATCAGACACTTAGAAAAAAAACGGAAAAAAAAAAAAAAAAAAAAATTGGATTTTTTCTAAGTACAAAATCGAGAGTGGCTAAAAATGACCTCTTTTTCCTTCTCTCGATCAGACACTTAGAAAAAAAAAGGAAAAAAAAAAAAAAAAATTTGGATTTTTTCTAAGTACAAAATCGAGAGAGGCTAAAAATCACCTCTTTTTCCTTTTCTCGATCAGACACTTAGAAAAAAAACGGGAAAAAAAAAAAAAAAAATTTGGATTTTTTGTAAGTACAAAATCGAGAGTGGCTAAAAATCACCTCTTTTTCCTTCTCTCGATCAGACACTTAGAAAAAAAACGGAAAAAAAAAAAAAAAAAATTTGGATTTTTTCTAAGTACAAAATCGAGAGTGGTAAAAATCACCTCTTTTTCCTTCTCTCGATCAGACACTTAGGAAAAAAAACGGAAAAAAAAAAAAAAAAATTTTGATTTTTTCTAAGTACAAAATCGAGAGTGGCTAAAAATCACCTCTTTTTCCTTCTCTCGATCAGACACTTAGAAAAAAAAAAGAAAAAAAAAAAAAAAAATTGGATTTTTTCTAAGTACAAAATCGAGAGAGGCTAAAAATCACCTCTTTTTCCTTTTCTCGATCAGACACTTAGAAAAAAAACGGAAAAAAAAAAAAAATAAATTTGGATTTTTTCTAAGTACAAAATCGAGAGTGGCTAAAAATCACCTCTTTTTCCTTCTCTCGATCAGACACTTAGAAAAAAAACGGAAAAAAAAAAAAAAAAAATTTGGAATTTTTCTAAGTACAAAATCGAGAGTGGCTAAAAATCACTTCTTTTTCCTTCTCTCGATCAGACACTTAGAAAAAAAACGGAAAAAAAAAAAAAAAAATTTGGATTTTTTCTAAGTACAAAATCGAGAGAGGCTAAAAATCACCTCTTTTTCCTTTTCTCGATCAGACACTTAGAAAAAAAACGGAAAAAAAAAAAAAAAAATTGGATTTTTTCTAAGTACAAAATCGAGAGAGGCTAAAAATCACCTCTTTTTCCTTCTCTCGATCAGACACTTAGAAAAAAAACGGAAAAAAAAAAAAAAAAATTTGGATTTTTTCTAAGTACAAAATCGAGAGTGGCTAAAAATCACCTCTTTTTCCTTCTCTCGATCAGACACTTAGAAAAAAAACGGAAAAAAAAAAAAAAAAATTTGGATTTTTTCTAAGTACAAAATCGAGAGAGGCTAAAAATCACCTCTTTTTCCTTTTCTCGATCAGACACTTAGAAAAAAAACGGAAAAAAAAAAAAAAAAAATTTGGAATTTTTCTAAGTACAAAATCGAGAGAGGCTAAAAATCACCTCTTTTTCCTTCTCTCGATCAGACACTTAGAAAAAAAACGGAAAAAAAAAAAAAAAAAATTTGGATTTTTTCTAAGTACAAAATCGAGAGTGGCTAAAAATCACCTCTTTTTCCTTCTCTCGATCAGACACTTAGAAAAAAAACGGAAAAAAAAAAAAAAAATTTGGATTTTTTCTAAGTACAAAATCGAGAGAGGCTAAAAATCACCTCTTTTTCCTTCTCTCGATCAGACACTTAGAAAAAAAACGGAAAAAAAAAAAAAAAAATTTGGATTTTTTCTAAGTACAAAATCGAGAGTGGCTAAAAATCACCTCTTTTTCCTTCTCTCGATCAAACACTTAGAAAAAAAACGGAAAAAAAAAAAAAAAAAATTTGGATTTTTTCTAAGTACAAAATCGAGAGTGGCTAAAAATCACCTCTTTTTCCTTCTCTCGATCAGACACTTAGAAAAAAAACGGAAAAAAAAAAAAAAAAATTGGATTTTTTCTAAGTACAAAATCGAGAGAGGCTAAAAATCACCTCTTTTTCCTTCTCTCGATCGGACACTTAAAAAAAAAAAAAAAAAAAAAAAATTTGGATTTTTTCTAAGTACAAAATCGAGAGAGGCTAAAAATCACCTCTTTTTCCTTCTCTCGATCAGACACTTAGAAAAAAAAATGAAAAAAAAAATAAAAAATTTGGATTTTTTCTAAGTACAAAATCGAGAGTGGCTAAAAATCACCTCTTTTTCCTTCTCTCGATCAGACACTTAGAAAAAAAACGGAAAAAAAAAAAAAAAAAAAAATTGGATTTTTTCTAAGTACAAAATCGAGAGTGGCTAAAAATGACCTCTTTTTCCTTCTCTCGATCAGACACTTAGAAAAAAAAAGGAAAAAAAAAAAAAAAAATTTGGATTTTTTCTAAGTACAAAATCGAGAGAGGCTAAAAATCACCTCTTTTTCCTTTTCTCGATCAGACACTTAGAAAAAAAACGGGAAAAAAAAAAAAAAAAATTTGGATTTTTTGTAAGTACAAAATCGAGAGTGGCTAAAAATCACCTCTTTTTCCTTCTCTCGATCAGACACTTAGAAAAAAAACGGAAAAAAAAAAAAAAAAAATTTGGATTTTTTCTAAGTACAAAATCGAGAGTGGCTAAAAATCACCTCTTTTTCCTTCTCTCGATCAGACACTTAGAAAAAAAACGGAAAAAAAAAAAAAAAAAAATTGGATTTTTTCTAAGTACAAAATCGAGAGAGGCTAAAAATCACCTCTTTTTTCCTTCTCTCGATCAGACACTTAGAAAAAAAAAGGAAAAAAAAAAAAAAAAATTTGGATTTTTTCTAAGTACAAAATCGAGAGTGGCTAAAAATCACCTCTTTTTCCTTCTCTCGATCAGACACTTAGAAAAAAAACGGAAAAAAAAAAAAAAAAAATTTGGATTTTTTCTAAGTACAAAATCGAGAGTGGCTAAAAATCACCTCTTTTTCCTTCTCTCGATCAGACACTTAGAAAAAAAACGGAAAAAAAAAAAAAAAAAATTTGGATTTTTTCTAAGTACAAAATCGAGAGTGGCTAAAAATCACCTCTTTTTCCTTCTCTCGATCAGACACTTAGAAAAAAAATGAAAAAAAAAAAAAAAAAATTGGATTTTTTCTAAGTACAAAATCGAGAGTGGCTAAAAATCACCTCTTTTTCCTTCTCTCGATCAGACACTTAGAAAAAAAACAGAAAAAAAAAAAAAAAAAATTGGATTTTTTCTAAGTACAAAATCGAGAGTGGCTAAAAATCACCTCTTTTTCCTTCTCTCGATCAGACACTTAGAAAAAAAAATTAAAAAAAAAAAAAAAAAATTTGATTTTTTCTAAGTACAAAATCGAGAGAGGCTAAAAATCACCTCTTTTTCCTTCTCTCGATCAGACACTTAGAAAAAAAACGGAAAAAAAAAAAAAAAAAATTTGGATTTTTTGTAAGTACAAAATCGAGAGAGGCTAAAAATCACCTCTTTTTCCTTTTCTCGATCAGACACTTAGAAAAAAAACGGAAAAAAAAAATTTGGATTTTTTCTAAGTACAAAATCGAGAGTGGCTAAAAATCACCTCTTTTTCCTTCTCTCGATCAGACACTTAGAAAAAAAACGGAAAAAAAAAAAATAAAAATTTGGATTTTTTCTAAGTACAAAATCGAGAGAGGCTAAAAATCACCTCTTTTTCCTTCTCTCGATCAGACACTTAGAAAAAAAACGGAAAAAAAAAAAAAAAAAATTTGGATTTTTTCTAAGTACAAAATCGAGAGAGGCTAAAAATCACCTCTTTTTCCTTCTCTCGATCAGACACTTAGAAAAAAAACGGAAAAAAAAATAAAAAAAATTTGGATTTTTTCTAAGTACAAAATCGAGAGTGGCTAAAAATCACCTCTTTTTCCTTCTCTCGATCAGACACTTAGAAAAAAAAATGAAAAAAAAAAAAAAAAATTGAATTTTTTCTAAGTACAAAATCGAGAGAGGCAAAAATCACCTCTTTTTCCTTCTCTCGATCAGACACTTAGAAAAAAAAACGAAAAAAAAAAAAAAAAAATTTGGATTTTTTCTAAGTACAAAATCGAGAGAGGCTAAAAATCACCTCTTTTTCCTTCTCTCGATCAGACACTTAGAAAAAAAAAGGAAAAAAAAAAAAAAATTTGGATTTTTTCTAAGTACAAAATCGAGAGTGGCTAAAAATCACCTCTTTTTCCTTCTCTCGATCAGACACTTAGAAAAAAAAAGGAAAAAAAAAATAAAAAATTTGGATTTTTTCTAAGTACAAAATCGAGAGAGGCTAAAAATCACCTCTTTTTCCTTTTCTCGATCAGACACTTAGAAAAAAAACGGAAAAAAAAAAACAAAAAAATTGGATTTTTTCTAAGTACAAAATCGAGAGTGGCTAAAAATCACCTCTTTTTCCTTCTCTCGATCAGACACTTAGAAAAAAAACGGAAAAAAAAAAAAAAAAATTTGGATTTTTTCTAAGTACAAAATCGAGAGAGGCTAAAAATCACCTCTTTTTCCTTTTCTCGATCAGACACTTAGAAAAAAAACGGAAAAAAAAAAAAAAAAAATTTGGATTTTTTCTAAGTACAAAATCGAGAGTGGCTAAAAATCACCTCTTTTTCCTTTTCTCGATCAGACACTTAGAAAAAAAACGGAAAAAAAAAAAAAAAATTTGGATTTTTTCTAAGTACAAAATCGAGAGAGGCTAAAAATCACCTCTTTTTCCTTTTCTCGATCAGACACTTAGAAAAAAAAACGAAAAAAAAAAAAAAAAAATTTGGATTTTTTCTAAGTACAAAATCGAGAGAGGCTAAAAATCACCTCTTTTTCCTTCTCTCGATCAGACACTTAGAAAAAAAAAGGAAAAAAAAAAAAAAATTTGGATTTTTTCTAAGTACAAAATCGAGAGAGGCTAAAAATCACCTATTTTTCCTTTTCTCGATCAGACACTTAGAAAAAAAACGGAAAAAAAAAAAAAAAAAATTTGGATTTTTTCTAAGTACAAAATCGAGAGTGGCTAAAAATCACCTCTTTTTCCTTCTCTCGATCAGACACTTAGAAAAAAAACGGAAAAAAAAAAAAAAAAATTTGGATTTTTTCTAAGTACAAAATCGAGAGAGGCTAAAAATCACCTCTTTTTCCTTCTCTCGATCAGACACTTAGAAAAAAAAAGGAAAAAAAAAAAAAAATTTGGATTTTTTCTAAGTACAAAATCGAGAGAGGCTAAAAATCACCTCTTTTTCCTTTTCTCGATCAGACACTTAGAAAAAAAACGGAAAAAAAAAAAAAAAAAATTTGCATTTTTTCTAAGTACAAAATCGAGAGTGGCTAAAAATCACCTCTTTTTCCTTCTCTCGATCAGACACTTAGAAAAAAAACGGAAAAAAAAAAAAAAAAATTTGGATTTTTTCTAAGTACAAAATCGAGAGAGGCTAAAAATCACCTCTTTTTCCTTCTCTCGATCAGACACTTAGAAAAAAAAAGGAAAAAAAAAAAAAAAATTTGGATTTTTTCTAAGTACAAAATCGAGAGAGGCTAAAAATCACCTCTTTTTCCTTCTCTCGATCAGACACTTAGAAAAAAAAAGGAAAAAAAAAAAAAAATTTGGATTTTTTCTAAGTACAAAATCGAGAGAGGCTAAAAATCACCTCTTTTTCCTTTTCTCGATCAGACACTTAGAAAAAAAACGGAAAAAAAAAAAAAAAAAATTTGGATTTTTTCTAAGTACAAAATCGAGAGTGGCTAAAAATCACCTCTTTTTCCTTCTCTCGATCAGACACTTAGAAAAAAAACGGAAAAAAAAAAAAAAAAATTTGGATTTTTTCTAAGTACAAAATCGAGAGTGGCTAAAAATCACCTCTTTTTCCTTCTCTCGATCAGACACTTAGAAAAAAAAATGAAAAAAAAAAAAAAAAAAAGGATTTTTTCTAAGTACAAAATCGAGAGAGGCTAAAAATCACCTCTTTTTCCTTCTCTCGATCAGACACTTAGAAAAAAAACGGAAAAAAAAAAAAAAAAAATTGGATTTTTTCTAAGTACAAAATCGAGAGTGGCTAAAAATCACCTCTTTTTCCTTCTCTCGATCAGACACTTAGAAAAAAAACGGAAAAAAAAAAAAAAAAAATTTGGATTTTTTCTAAGTACAAAATCGAGAGAGGCTAAAAATCACCTCTTTTTCCTTTTCTCGATCAGACACTTAGAAAAAAAACGGAAAAAAAAAAAAAAAAAATTTGGATTTTTTCTAAGTACAAAATCGAGAGAGGCTAAAAATCACCTCTTTTTCCTTCTCTCGATCAGACACTTAGAAAAAAAAAGGAAAAAAAAAATAAAAAATTTGGATTTTTTCTAAGTACAAAATCGAGAGAGGCTAAAAATCACCTCTTTTTCCTTCTCTCGATCAGACACTTAGAAAAAAAACGGAAAAAAAAAAAAAAAAAATTTGGATTTTTTCTAAGTACAAAATCGAGAGTGGCTAAAAATCACCTCTTTTTCCTTCTCTCGATCAGACACTTAGAAAAAAAACGGAAAAAAAAAAAAAAAAAATTTGGATTTTTTCTAAGTACAAAATCGAGAGAGGCTAAAAATCACCTCTTTTTCCTTTTCTCGATCAGACACTTAGAAAAAAAACGGAAAAAAAAAAAAAAAAAATTTGGATTTTTTCTAAGTACAAAATCGAGAGTGGCTAAAAATCACCTCTTTTTCCTTCTCTCGATCAGACACTTAGAAAAAAAAAGGAAAAAAAAAATGAAAAATTTGGATTTTTTCTAAGTACAAAATCGAGAGAGGCTAAAAATCACCTCTTTTTCCTTTTCTCGATCAGACACTTAGAAAAAAAACGGAAAAAAAAAAACAAAAAAATTGGATTTTTTCTAAGTACAAAATCGAGAGTGGCTAAAAATCACCTCTTTTTCCTTCTCTCGATCAGACACTTAGAAAAAAAACGGAAAAAAAAAAAAAAAAAATTTGGATTTTTTCTAAGTACAAAATCGAGAGAGGCTAAAAATCACCTCTTTTTCCTTTTCTCGATCAGACACTTAGAAAAAAAACGGGAAAAAAAAAAAAAAAAAATTGGATTTTTTCTAAGTACAAAATCGAGAGTGGCTAAAAATCACCTCTTTTTCCTTTTCTCGATCAAACACTTAGAAAAAAAACGGAAAAAAAAAAAAAAAAAAATTGGATTTTTTCTAAGTACAAAATCGAGAGAGGCTAAAAATCACCTCTTTTTCCTTTTCTCGATCAGACACTTAGAAAAAAAACGGAAAAAAAAGAAAAAAAAATTTGGATTTTTTCTAAGTACAAAATCGAGAGTGGCTAAAAATCACCTCTTTTTCCTTCTCTCGATCAGACACTTAGAAAAAAAACGGAAAAAAAAAAAAAAAAAATTTGGATTTTTTCTAAGTACAAAATCGAGAGAGGCTAAAAATCACCTCTTTTTCCTTCTCTCGATCAGACACTTAGAAAAAAAACGGAAAAAAAAAAAAAAAAAAATTGGATTTTTTCTAAGTACAAAATCGAGAGTGGCTAAAAATCACCTCTTTTTCCTTCTCTCGATCAGACACTTAGAAAAAAAACGGAAAAAAAAAAAAAAAAATTTGGATTTTTTCTAAGTACAAAATCGAGAGTGGCTAAAAATCACCTCTTTTTCCTTCTCTCGATCAGACACTTAGAAAAAAAAATGAAAAAAAAAAAAAAAAAATTGGATTTTTTCTAAGTACAAAATCGAGAGAGGCTAAAAATCACCTGTTTTTCCTTCTCTCGATCAGACACTTAGAAAAAAAACGGAAAAAAAAAAAAAAAAAATTGGATTTTTTCTAAGTACAAAATCGAGAGTGGCTAAAAATCACCTCTTTTTCCTTCTCTCGATCAGACACTTAGAAAAAAAACGGAAAAAAAAAAAAAAAAATTTGGATTTTTTCTAAGTACAAAATCGAGAGTGGCTAAAAATCACCTCTTTTTCCTTCTCTCGATCAGACACTTAGAAAAAAAACGGAAAAAAAAAAAAAAAAAATTTGGATTTTTTCTAAGTACAAAATCGAGAGTGGCTAAAAATCACCTCTTTTTCCTTCTCTCGATCAGACACTTAGAAAAAAAACGGAAAAAAAAAAAAAAAAAATTTGGATTTTTTCTAAGTACAAAATCGAGAGTGGCTAAAAATCACCTCTTTTTCCTTCTCTCGATCAGACACTTAGAAAAAAAATGAAAAAAAAAAAAAAAAAATTGGATTTTTTCTAAGTACAAAATCGAGAGTGGCTAAAAATCACCTCTTTTTCCTTCTCTCGATCAGACACTTAGAAAAAAAACAGAAAAAAAAAAAAAAAAAATTGGATTTTTTCTAAGTACAAAATCGAGAGTGGCTAAAAATCACCTCTTTTTCCTTCTCTCGATCAGACACTTAGAAAAAAAAATTAAAAAAAAAAAAAAAAAATTTGATTTTTTCTAAGTACAAAATCGAGAGAGGCTAAAAATCACCTCTTTTTCCTTCTCTCGATCAGACACTTAGAAAAAAAACGGAAAAAAAAAAAAAAAAAATTTGGATTTTTTGTAAGTACAAAATCGAGAGAGGCTAAAAATCACCTCTTTTTCCTTTTCTCGATCAGACACTTAGAAAAAAAACGGAAAAAAAAAATTTGGATTTTTTCTAAGTACAAAATCGAGAGTGGCTAAAAATCACCTCTTTTTCCTTCTCTCGATCAGACACTTAGAAAAAAAACGGAAAAAAAAAAAATAAAAATTTGGATTTTTTCTAAGTACAAAATCGAGAGAGGCTAAAAATCACCTCTTTTTCCTTCTCTCGATCAGACACTTAGAAAAAAAACGGAAAAAAAAAAAAAAAAAATTTGGATTTTTTCTAAGTACAAAATCGAGAGAGGCTAAAAATCACCTCTTTTTCCTTCTCTCGATCAGACACTTAGAAAAAAAACGGAAAAAAAAATAAAAAAAATTTGGATTTTTTCTAAGTACAAAATCGAGAGTGGCTAAAAATCACCTCTTTTTCCTTCTCTCGATCAGACACTTAGAAAAAAAAATGAAAAAAAAAAAAAAAAATTGAATTTTTTCTAAGTACAAAATCGAGAGAGGCAAAAATCACATCTTTTTCCTTCTCTCGATCAGACACTTAGAAAAAAAAACGAAAAAAAAAAAAAAAAAAATTTGGATTTTTTCTAAGTACAAAATCGAGAGAGGCTAAAAATCACCTCTTTTTCCTTCTCTCGATCAGACACTTAGAAAAAAAAAGGAAAAAAAAAAAAAAATTGGATTTTTTCTAAGTACAAAATCGAGAGTGGCTAAAAATCACCTCTTTTTCCTTCTCTCGATCAGACACTTAGAAAAAAAAAGGAAAAAAAAAATAAAAAATTTGGATTTTTTCTAAGTACAAAATCGAGAGAGGCTAAAAATCACCTCTTTTTCCTTTTCTCGATCAGACACTTAGAAAAAAAACGGAAAAAAAAAAACAAAAAAATTGGATTTTTTCTAAGTACAAAATCGAGAGTGGCTAAAAATCACCTCTTTTTCCTTCTCTCGATCAGACACTTAGAAAAAAAACGGAAAAAAAAAAAAAAAAAATTTGGATTTTTTCTAAGTACAAAATCGAGAGAGGCTAAAAATCACCTCTTTTTCCTTTTCTCGATCAGACACTTAGAAAAAAAACGGAAAAAAAAAAAAAAAAAATTTGGATTTTTTCTAAGTACAAAATCGAGAGTGGCTAAAAATCACCTCTTTTTCCTTTTCTCGATCAAACACTTAGAAAAAAAACGGAAAAAAAAAAAAAAAAAAATTGGATTTTTTCTAAGTACAAAATCGAGAGAGGCTAAAAATCACCTCTTTTTCCTTTTCTCGATCAGACACTTAGAAAAAAAACGGAAAAAAAAAAAAAAATTTGGATTTTTTCTAAGTACAAAATCGAGAGAGGCTAAAAATCACCTCTTTTTCCTTTTCTCGATCAGACACTTAGAAAAAAAAACGAAAAAAAAAAAAAAAAAAATTTGGATTTTTTCTAAGTACAAAATCGAGAGAGGCTAAAAATCACCTCTTTTTCCTTCTCTCGATCAGACACTTAGAAAAAAAAAGGAAAAAAAAAAAAAAATTTGGATTTTTTCTAAGTACAAAATCGAGAGAGGCTAAAAATCACCTATTTTTCCTTTTCTCGATCAGACACTTAGAAAAAAAACGGAAAAAAAAAAAAAAAAAATTTGGATTTTTTCTAAGTACAAAATCGAGAGTGGCTAAAAATCACCTCTTTTTCCTTCTCTCGATCAGACACTTAGAAAAAAAACGGAAAAAAAAAAAAAAAAAATTTGGATTTTTTCTAAGTACAAAATCGAGAGTGGCTAAAAATCACCTCTTTTTCCTTCTCTCGATCAGACACTTAGAAAAAAAATGAAAAAAAAAAAAAAAAAATTGGATTTTTTCTAAGTACAAAATCGAGAGTGGCTAAAAATCACCTCTTTTTCCTTCTCTCGATCAGACACTTAGAAAAAAAACAGAAAAAAAAAAAAAAAAAATTGGATTTTTTCTAAGTACAAAATCGAGAGTGGCTAAAAATCACCTCTTTTTCCTTCTCTCGATCAGACACTTAGAAAAAAAAATTAAAAAAAAAAAAAAAAAATTTGATTTTTTCTAAGTACAAAATCGAGAGAGGCTAAAAATCACCTCTTTTTCCTTCTCTCGATCAGACACTTAGAAAAAAAACGGAAAAAAAAAAAAAAAAAATTTGGATTTTTTGTAAGTACAAAATCGAGAGAGGCTAAAAATCACCTCTTTTTCCTTTTCTCGATCAGACACTTAGAAAAAAAACGGAAAAAAAAATTTTGGATTTTTTCTAAGTACAAAATCGAGAGTGGCTAAAAATCACCTCTTTTTCCTTCTCTCGATCAGACACTTAGAAAAAAAACGGAAAAAAAAAAAATAAAAATTTGGATTTTTTCTAAGTACAAAATCGAGAGAGGCTAAAAATCACCTCTTTTTCCTTCTCTCGATCAGACACTTAGAAAAAAAACGGAAAAAAAAAAAAAAAAAATTTGGATTTTTTCTAAGTACAAAATCGAGAGAGGCTAAAAATCACCTCTTTTTCCTTCTCTCGATCAGACACTTAGAAAAAAAACGGAAAAAAAAATAAAAAAAATTTGGATTTTTTCTAAGTACAAAATCGAGAGTGGCTAAAAATCACCTCTTTTTCCTTCTCTCGATCAGACACTTAGAAAAAAAAATGAAAAAAAAAAAAAAAAATTGAATTTTTTCTAAGTACAAAATCGAGAGAGGCAAAAATCACCTCTTTTTCCTTCTCTCGATCAGACACTTAGAAAAAAAAACGAAAAAAAAAAAAAAAAAAATTTGGATTTTTTCTAAGTACAAAATCGAGAGAGGCTAAAAATCACCTCTTTTTCCTTCTCTCGATCAGACACTTAGAAAAAAAAAGGAAAAAAAAAAAAAAATTTGGATTTTTTCTAAGTACAAAATCGAGAGTGGCTAAAAATCACCTCTTTTTCCTTCTCTCGATCAGACACTTAGAAAAAAAAAGGAAAAAAAAAATAAAAAATTTGGATTTTTTCTAAGTACAAAATCGAGAGAGGCTAAAAATCACCTCTTTTTCCTTTTCTCGATCAGACACTTAGAAAAAAAACGGAAAAAAAAAAACAAAAAAATTGGATTTTTTCTAAGTACAAAATCGAGAGTGGCTAAAAATCACCTCTTTTTCCTTCTCTCGATCAGACACTTAGAAAAAAAACGGAAAAAAAAAAAAAAAAAATTTGGATTTTTTCTAAGTACAAAATCGAGAGAGGCTAAAAATCACCTCTTTTTCCTTTTCTCGATCAGACACTTAGAAAAAAAACGGAAAAAAAAAAAAAAAAAATTTGGATTTTTTCTAAGTACAAAATCGAGAGTGGCTAAAAATCACCTCTTTTTCCTTTTCTCGATCAAACACTTAGAAAAAAAACGGGAAAAAAAAAAAAAAAAAATTGGATTTTTTCTAAGTACAAAATCGAGAGAGGCTAAAAATCACCTCTTTTTCCTTTTCTCGATCAGACACTTAGAAAAAAAACGGAAAAAAAAAAAAAAATTTGGATTTTTTCTAAGTACAAAATCGAGAGAGGCTAAAAATCACCTCTTTTTCCTTTTCTCGATCAGACACTTAGAAAAAAAAACGAAAAAAAAAAAAAAAAAAAATTTGGATTTTTTCTAAGTACAAAATCGAGAGAGGCTAAAAATCACCTCTTTTTCCTTCTCTCGATCAGACACTTAGAAAAAAAAAGGAAAAAAAAAAAAAAATTTGGATTTTTTCTAAGTACAAAATCGAGAGAGGCTAAAAATCACCTATTTTTCCTTTTCTCGATCAGACACTTAGAAAAAAAACGGAAAAAAAAAAAAAAAAAATTTGGATTTTTTCTAAGTACAAAATCGAGAGTGGCTAAAAATCACCTCTTTTTCCTTCTCTCGATCAGACACTTAGAAAAAAAACGGAAAAAAAAAAAAAAAAATTTGGATTTTTTCTAAGTACAAAATCGAGAGAGGCTAAAAATCACCTCTTTTTCCTTTTCTCGATCAGACACTTAGAAAAAAAACGGAAAAAAAAAAAAAAAAAATTTGGATTTTTTCTAAGTACAAAATCGAGAGTGGCTAAAAATCACCTCTTTTTCCTTCTCTCGATCAGACACTTAGAAAAAAAACGGAAAAAAAAAAAAAAAAATTTGGATTTTTTCTAAGTACAAAATCGAGAGAGGCTAAAAATCACCTCTTTTTCCTTCTCTCGATCAGACACTTAGAAAAAAAAAGGAAAAAAAAAAAAAAATTTGGATTTTTTCTAAGTACAAAATCGAGAGAGGCTAAAAATCACCTCTTTTTCCTTTTCTCGATCAGACACTTAGAAAAAAAACGGAAAAAAAAAAAAAAAAAATTTGGATTTTTTCTAAGTACAAAATCGAGAGAGGCTAAAAATCACCTCTTTTTCCTTCTCTCGATCAGACACTTAGAAAAAAAAAGGAAAAAAAAAAAAAATTTGGATTTTTTCTAAGTACAAAATCGAGAGAGGCTAAAAATCACCTCTTTTTCCTTTTCTCGATCAGACACTTAGAAAAAAAACGGAAAAAAAAAAAAAAAAAATTTGGATTTTTTCTAAGTACAAAATCGAGAGTGGCTAAAAATCACCTATTTTTCCTTCTCTCGATCAGACACTTAGAAAAAAAACGGAAAAAAAAAAAAAAAAATTTGGATTTTTTCTAAGTACAAAATCGAGAGAGGCTAAAAATCACCTCTTTTTCCTTCTCTCGATCAGACACTTAGAAAAAAAACGGAAAAAAAAAAAAAAAAAATTTGGATTTTTTCTAAGTACAAAATCGAGAGTGGCTAAAAATCACCTCTTTTTCCTTCTCTCGATCAGACACTTAGAAAAAAAACGGAAAAAAAAAAAAAAAAATTTGGATTTTTTCTAAGTACAAAATCGAGAGTGGCTAAAAATCACCTCTTTTTCCTTCTCTCGATCAGACACTTAGAAAAAAAAATGAAAAAAAAAAAAAAAAAAAAGGATTTTTTCTAAGTACAAAATCGAGAGAGGCTAAAAATCACCTCTTTTTCCTTCTCTCGATCAGACACTTAGAAAAAAAACGGAAAAAAAAAAAAAAAAAATTGGATTTTTTCTAAGTACAAAATCGAGAGTGGCTAAAAATCACCTCTTTTTCCTTCTCTCGATCAGACACTTAGAAAAAAAACGGAAAAAAAAAAAAAAAAATTTGGATTTTTTCTAAGTACAAAATCGAGAGAGGCTAAAAATCACCTCTTTTTCCTTTTCTCGATCAGACACTTAGAAAAAAAACGGAAAAAAAAAAAAAAAAAATTGGATTTTTTCTAAGTACAAAATCGAGAGAGGCTAAAAATCACCTCTTTTTCCTTCTCTCGATCAGACACTTAGAAAAAAAAAGGAAAAAAAAAATAAAAAATTTGGATTTTTTCTAAGTACAAAATCGAGAGAGGCTAAAAATCACCTCTTTTTCCTTCTCTCGATCAGACACTTAGAAAAAAAACGGAAAAAAAAAAAAAAAAAATTTGGATTTTTTCTAAGTACAAAATCGAGAGTGGCTAAAAATCACCTCTTTTTCCTTCTCTCGATCAGACACTTAGAAAAAAAACGGAAAAAAAAAAAAAAAAATTTGGATTTTTTCTAAGTACAAAATCGAGAGAGGCTAAAAATCACCTCTTTTTCCTTTTCTCGATCAGACACTTAGAAAAAAAACGGAAAAAAAAAAAAAAAAAATTTGGATTTTTTCTAAGTACAAAATCGAGAGTGGCTAAAAATCACCTCTTTTTCCTTCTCTCGATCAGACACTTAGAAAAAAAAAGGAAAAAAAAAATAAAAAATTTGGATTTTTTCTAAGTACAAAATCGAGAGAGGCTAAAAATCACCTCTTTTTCCTTTTCTCGATCAGACACTTAGAAAAAAAACGGAAAAAAAAAAACAAAAAAATTGGATTTTTTCTAAGTACAAAATCGAGAGTGGCTAAAAATCACCTCTTTTTCCTTCTCTCGATCAGACACTTAGAAAAAAAACGGAAAAAAAAAAAAAAAAATTTGGATTTTTTCTAAGTACAAAATCGAGAGAGGCTAAAAATCACCTCTTTTTCCTTTTCTCGATCAGACACTTAGAAAAAAAACGGAAAAAAAAAAAAAAAAAATTGGATTTTTTCTAAGTACAAAATCGAGAGTGGCTAAAAATCACCTCTTTTTCCTTTTCTCGATCAAACACTTAGAAAAAAAACGGAAAAAAAAAAAAAAAAAATTGGATTTTTTCTAAGTACAAAATCGAGAGAGGCTAAAAATCACCTCTTTTTCCTTTTCTCGATCAGACACTTAGAAAAAAAACGGAAAAAAAAGAAAAAAAAATTTGGATTTTTTCTAAGTACAAAATCGAGAGTGGCTAAAAATCACCTCTTTTTCCTTCTCTCGATCAGACACTTAGAAAAAAAACGGAAAAAAAAAAAAAAAAAATTTGGATTTTTTCTAAGTACAAAATCGAGAGAGGCTAAAAATCACCTCTTTTTCCTTCTCTCGATCAGACACTTAGAAAAAAAACGGAAAAAAAAAAAAAAAAAATTGGATTTTTTCTAAGTACAAAATCGAGAGTGGCTAAAAATCACCTCTTTTTCCTTCTCTCGATCAGACACTTAGAAAAAAAACGGAAAAAAAAAAAAAAAATTTGGATTTTTTCTAAGTACAAAATCGAGAGTGGCTAAAAATCACCTCTTTTTCCTTCTCTCGATCAGACACTTAGAAAAAAAAATGAAAAAAAAAAAAAAAAAATTGGATTTTTTCTAAGTACAAAATCGAGAGAGGCTAAAAATCACCTGTTTTTCCTTCTCTCGATCAGACACTTAGAAAAAAAACGGGAAAAAAAAAAAAAAAATTGGATTTTTTCTAAGTACAAAATCGAGAGTGGCTAAAAATCACCTCTTTTTCCTTCTCTCGATCAGACACTTAGAAAAAAAACGGAAAAAAAAAAAAAAAAATTTGGATTTTTTCTAAGTACAAAATCGAGAGTGGCTAAAAATCACCTCTTTTTCCTTCTCTCGATCAGACACTTAGAAAAAAAACGGAAAAAAAAAAAAAAAAAATTTGGATTTTTTCTAAGTACAAAATCGAGAGTGGCTAAAAATCACCTCTTTTTCCTTCTCTCGATCAGACACTTAGAAAAAAAACGGAAAAAAAAAAAAAAAAAATTTGGATTTTTTCTAAGTACAAAATCGAGAGTGGCTAAAAATCACCTCTTTTTCCTTCTCTCGATCAGACACTTAGAAAAAAAATGAAAAAAAAAAAAAAAAAATTGGATTTTTTCTAAGTACAAAATCGAGAGTGGCTAAAAATCACCTCTTTTTCCTTCTCTCGATCAGACACTTAGAAAAAAAACAGAAAAAAAAAAAAAAAAAATTGGATTTTTTCTAAGTACAAAATCGAGAGTGGCTAAAAATCACCTCTTTTTCCTTCTCTCGATCAGACACTTAGAAAAAAAAATTAAAAAAAAAAAAAAAAAATTTGATTTTTTCTAAGTACAAAATCGAGAGAGGCTAAAAATCACCTCTTTTTCCTTCTCTCGATCAGACACTTAGAAAAAAAACGGAAAAAAAAAAAAAAAAAATTTGGATTTTTTGTAAGTACAAAATCGAGAGAGGCTAAAAATCACCTCTTTTTCCTTTTCTCGATCAGACACTTAGAAAAAAAACGGAAAAAAAAAATTTGGATTTTTTCTAAGTACAAAATCGAGAGTGGCTAAAAATCACCTCTTTTTCCTTCTCTCGATCAGACACTTAGAAAAAAAACGGAAAAAAAAAAAATAAAAATTTGGATTTTTTCTAAGTACAAAATCGAGAGAGGCTAAAAATCACCTCTTTTTCCTTCTCTCGATCAGACACTTAGAAAAAAAACGGAAAAAAAAAAAAAAAAAATTTGGATTTTTTCTAAGTACAAAATCGAGAGAGGCTAAAAATCACCTCTTTTTCCTTCTCTCGATCAGACACTTAGAAAAAAAACGGAAAAAAAAATAAAAAAAATTTGGATTTTTTCTAAGTACAAAATCGAGAGAGGCTAAAAATCACCTCTTTTTCCTTCTCTCGATCAGACACTTAGAAAAAAAACGGAAAAAAAAAGAAAAAAAAAATTGGATTTTTTCTAAGTACAAAATCGAGAGAGGCTAAAAATCACCTCTTTTTCCTTCTCTCGATCAGACACTTAGAAAAAAAACGAAAAAAAAAAGAAAAAAAAAATTGGATTTTTTCTAAGTACAAAATCGAGAGAGGCTAAAAATCACCTCTTTTTCCTTTTCTCGATCAGACACTTAGAAAAAAAACGGAAAAAAAAAAAAAAAAAATTTGGATTTTTTCTAAGTACAAAATCGAGAGAGGCTAAAAATCACCTCTTTTTCCTTCTCTCGATCAGACACTTAGAAAAAAAACAGAAAAAAAAAAAAAAAATTGGATTTTTTCTAAGTACAAAATCGAGAGAGGCTAAAAATCACCTCTTTTTCCTTCTCTCGATCAGACACTTAGAAAAAAAACGGAAAAAAAAATTTAAAAAATTTGGATTTTTTCTAAGTACAAAATCGAGAGAGGCTAAAAATCACCTCTTTTTCCTTCTCTCGATCAGACACTTAGAAAAAAAACGGAAAAAAAAAAAAAAAAAATTTGGATTTTTTCTAAGTACAAAATCGAGAGTGGCTAAAAATCACCTCTTTTTCCTTCTCTCGATCAGACACTTAGAAAAAAAACGGAAAAAAAAAAAAAAAAATTTGGATTTTTTCTAAGTACAAAATCGAGAGAGGCTAAAAATCACCTCTTTTTCCTTCTCTCGATCAGACACTTAGAAAAAAAACGGAAAAAAAAAAAAAAAAAATTTGGATTTTTTCTAAGTACAAAATCGAGAGTGGCTAAAAATCACCTCTTTTTCCTTCTCTCGATCAGACACTTAGAAAAAAAACGGAAAAAAAAAAAAAAAAAATTGGATTTTTTCTAAGTACAAAATCGAGAGTGGCTAAAAATCACCTCTTTTTCCTTCTCTCGATCAGACACTTAGAAAAAAAAATGAAAAAAAAAAAAAAATTTGGATTTTTTCTAAGTACAAAATCGAGAGAGGCTAAAAATCACCTCTTTTTCCTTTTCTCGATCAGACACTTAGAAAAAAAAACGAAAAAAAAAAAAAAAAAATTTGGATTTTTTCTAAGTACAAAATCGAGAGAGGCTAAAAATCACCTCTTTTTCCTTCTCTCGATCAGACACTTAGAAAAAAAAAGGAAAAAAAAAAAAAAAATTTGGATTTTTTCTAAGTACAAAATCGAGAGAGGCTAAAAATCACCTATTTTTCCTTCTCTCGATCAGACACTTAGAAAAAAAACGGAAAAAAAAAAAAAAAAATTTGGATTTTTTCTAAGTACAAAATCGAGAGAGGCAAAAATCACCTCTTTTTCCTTCTCTCGATCAGACACTTAGAAAAAAAACGGAAAAAAAAAAAAAAAAAATTGGATTTTTTCTAAGTACAAAATCGAGAGTGGCTAAAAATCACCTCTTTTTCCTTCTCTCGATCAGACACTTAGAAAAAAAAATGAAAAAAAAAAAAAAAAAATTGGATTTTTTCTAAGTACAAAATCGAGAGAGGCTAAAAATCACCTCTTTTTCCTTCTCTCGATCAGACACTTAGAAAAAAAACGGAAAAAAAAAGAAAAAAAAAATTGGATTTTTTCTAAGTACAAAATCGAGAGAGGCTAAAAATCACCTCTTTTTCCTTCTCTCGATCAGACACTTAGAAAAAAAACGAAAAAAAAAAAGAAAAGAAAAAAATTGGATTTTTTCTAAGTACAAAATCGAGAGAGGCTAAAAATCACCTCTTTTTCTTTTCTCGATCAGACACTTAGAAAAAAAACGGAAAAAAAAAAAAAAAAAATTTGGATTTTTTCTAAGTACAAAAATCGAGAGAGGCTAAAAATCACCTCTTTTTCCTTCTCTCGATCAGACACTTAGAAAAAAACAGAAAAAAAAAAAAAAAAATTGGATTTTTTCTAAGTACATAAATCGAGAGAGGCTAAAAATCACCTCTTTTTCCTTCTCCTCGATCAGACACTTAGAAAAAAAACGGAAAAAAAAAATTAAAAAAATTTGGATTTTTTCTAAGTACAAAATCGAGAGAGGCTAAAAATCACCTCTTTTTCCTTCTCTCGATCAGACACTTAGAAAAAAAACGGAAAAAAAAAAAAAAAAAATTTGGATTTTTTCTAAGTACAAAATCGAGAGTGGCTAAAAATCACCTCTTTTCCTTCTCTCGATCAGACACTTAGAAAAAAAACGGAAAAAAAAAAAAAAAATTTGGATTTTTTCTAAGTACAAAATCGAGAGAGGCTAAAAATCACCTCTTTTTCCTTCTCTCGATCAGACACTTAGAAAAAAAAACGAAAAAAAAAAAAAAAAAATTGGGATTTTTTCTAAGTACAAAATCGAGAGTGGCTAAAAATCACCTCTTTTTCCTTCTCTCGATCAGACACTTAGAAAAAAAAACGGAAAAAAAAAAAAAAAAAAATTGGATTTTTTCTAAGTACAAAATCGAGAGTGGCTAAAAATCACCTCTTTTTCCTTCTCTCGATCAGACACTTAGAAAAAAAAATGAAAAAAAAAAAAAAATTTGGATTTTTTCTAAGTACAAAATCGAGAGAGGCTAAAAATCACTCTTTTTCCTTTTCTCGATCAGACACTTAGAAAAAAAAACGAAAAAAAAAAAAAAAAAAATTTGGATTTTTTCTAAGTACAAAATCGAGAGAGGCTAAAAATCACCTCTTTTTCCTTCTCTCGATCAGACACTTAGAAAAAAAAAGGAAAAAAAAAAAAAATTTGGGATTTTTTCTAAGTACAAAATCGAGAGAGGCTAAAAATCACCTATTTTTCCTTTTCTCGATCAGACACTTAGAAAAAAAACGGAAAAAAAAAAAAAAAAAAATTTGGATTTTTTCTAAGTACAAAATCGAGAGTGGCTAAAAATCACCTCTTTTTCTTCCTCTCGATCAGACACTTAGAAAAAAAAACGGAAAAAAAAAAAAAAAAAATTTGGATTTTTTCTAAGTACAAAATCGAGAGAGGCTAAAAATCACCTCTTTTCCTTCTCTCGATCAGACACTAGAAAAAAAAGGAAAAAAAAAAAAAAATTTGATTTTTTCTAAGTACAAAATCGAGAGAGGCTAAAAATCACCTCTTTTTCCTTTTCTCGATCAGACACTTAGAAAAAAAAACGGAAAAAAAAAAAAAAAAAATTTGCATTTTTTCTAAGTTACAAAATCGAGAGTGGCTAAAAATCACCTCTTTTTCCTTCTCTCGATCAGACACTTAGAAAAAAAACGGAAAAAAAAAAAAAAAAATTTGGATTTTTTCTAAGTACAAAAATCGAGAGAGGCCTAAAAATCACCTCTTTTTCCTTCTCTCGATCAGACACTTTAGAAAAAAAAAGGAAAAAAAAAAAAAAAAAATTGGATTTTTTCTAAGTACAAAATCGAGAGAGGCTAAAAATCACCTCTTTTTCCTTCTCTCGATCAGACACTTAGAAAAAAAAAGGAAAAAAAAAAAAAAAAAAATTGGATTTTTTCTAAGTAACAAAATCGAGAGAGGCTAAAATCACCTCTTTTTCCTTCTCTCGATCAGACACTTAGAAAAAAAACGGAAAAAAAAAGAAAAAAAAAAATTGGATTTTTTCTA
>NC_084744.1:59430343-59435343 GCF_033978785.1 Entelurus aequoreus | reverse complement strand
ATCCAGTGTTTCCCATAAACTGCCAAGATACCTGCGGCGGTGGGGGCGTGGCTATGGGCGTGGTCACCATGACATCATCGAGTAATTTGCATAATTTACTACAATGATATGATTTTCTCTAAAAGGCTCAAAAAATGTATACTTACTAATTAATAATAACAGTTTTGTTTTAAACGTCCATCCATCCATCCATTTTACAATATAATTACAACACTTTATGTTCATATTTATATACAGATTTGAACAATAAGTTTTTCACTGAAATATATTTATTAATTGTGGTTCTTACAAAAAATATGTCTTATAAAATATAAAATATAAAATGTCTCTTAAAGCTCTGCCCCTTTAATTAGTGCATACTAAATAATTTAACTTTAGCCTACTACTACAACCATATTATTTACCAGCAACATAAAGTGAAACAGAGGCAGAGGTGTCCTGCCACAGTCAGTAACAAATAAACAGAAAACAGTAGTGGTCAAATACACATAAGGCAACAAGAGAAGTATCCTACACTTCTCTTTTGTAAAGTAAATCTGAACAGCCTATATGGGCATCTACGTCAACTCTATGATTTGCCTGAGAAGCTGGACAGGACAAAAAATAAATAAATACATTTTTAAAAAAATAATTTTTTAAATTTTTTTTATTTGTGGCGGACATAATTCTTTCGTGTCGGGCCGCCACAAATAAATGAAAGTGTGGGAAACACTGAGTTGTGGACCGTCACATATGTGTATATGTACACTATATATGTATATATATAAGTTGTGTGAAAGGACAGAAGCAGTGATGATTCTTATAAATGATGACTGCTGGGAAGTTTTCACATAGACTTTATTGTAAAGTTGCTGTCAAATGAAGGCATTGGAAGATGATCCAGTCTCACGGAAGTTAACTTAAAATCCCAGTAGGCCACAGAAACACGTAATTAACATTGCGAAAAAACAAAACAGAAGGTTAATTTTTTCCATATTTTACAAGCAGTTTCGTCACTGCAAAGTCTTTAAAGGCACGTGTTATTATCCTCAGGTTTGATTCCCACACGCCACCTTGATAGTCTGCACCTCGGAGATGTGAGACGACCTTTGGATGATGCGGCTGGTGAGCGTGGAGCTCCGTCCCGGGGCGGCGGCGGGCGTCCTGTGGCCGACGCCGGTCGTCCTGGAGACGCTGCAGCTCAGCCCCGCTGCAGCGCCCGGCGGCGTCTTGATGTCCGCCCTGCAGCTCTGCCCCTGGGCCAAGCTGGTCAGGGCCACGGCGGCGTTGATCTCTCGCCAGTCTTGCTTCTTTGGACTCTGCTGACCTCGTTCCTGGTGCTGACCGCTGGAAGTAGAAACCATCAAAAAGTGAGTTGAAGCAGTTACACCAAACAAAGACTGCTGGTAATAATTACCTGTCACTTCTGCAGGATGTGTAGTCCAAAGTCTCTGCACAATATTACAAAAAAAAAAAAAAATCACATTTCATTATTTTGATTAATGCTCTTTGAAACACACCACTAAGATCATTATTCCAATCAGATGACAACTTTCAGACAACATGGCCATGAGATGTAATTATTTTCTATAAAAAAAATTCCACTCTTGAATGTCCTCAGCGGGCCAGGGGCCAACACTAACAGCTTGTTATTTTTTGCCACTGAACGCAGTTTGTTTTTTTCCAGCCGTAACATCCTTTTCCAAGGAACTATTTCGGAACCTCTTATTTTATACCGAGAGAAAACATTGTTTTACCTCGTTCCAGTTTCAAATTGACTGCACGGGTAGCTTTTAGAAAGGGTAATGAAAGGGCTCGCTGGTTGTTTTTTTGTGTATAATAAATTGTGTAGTACAGTGGAATGACTTTCTGTCAGATGACAGCTACACTATCAGAAGCACCGATCTACATTTTGTACTTAAATTCTAGTGTTTGTTTCAAAATTTCTATACATTTTTTCCCCCAACTATTTTTTAATTGGTTAACATGTCTCATGGCTGCACTGCTTCTGTTAGATTTTGTTGTCCAATCAGATTTCAGCTTCTATGTGTTGCCATGTCAATACATATATATATTTGTATATATATATGTATGTATTTATACACATATATATATATATATGTGAATATATATGTATGTATATATACACATATATATGTGTATATATATGTACATATATATACATATATATATAATGTGTATATAGTGTATGTATGTGTATATATACACACATATATGTGTATATATCTATGTATATATATATGTGAATATATATGTATGTATATATACACATATATATGTGTGTATATATGTATGTATATATACATATGTATTTATATATACACATATATATGTGTATATATATGTATGTATATATACATATATATATAATGTGTATATAGTGTATGTATGTGTATATATACACACATATATATATGTGTATATATATGTATGTATATATACATATGTATGTATATATACACATATATATGTGTATATATATGTATATATATATACATATATATATAATGTGTATATAGTGTATGTATGTGTATATATACACACATATATATATGTGTGTATATATGTATGTATATATACAGACATATATATATGTGTATATATGTATGTATATATACACATATATATATGTGTTTATATATGTGTATATGTATGTATATGTACACACATATATATATGTGTTTATATATGTGTATATGTATGTATGTATATATACACACACACACACATATATATATATATATATATATATATATATTAAGGCTGCAACTAACGATTAATTTGATAATCGATTAATCTGTCGATTATTACTTCGATTAATCAATTAATAATCGAATAAAAGAGGCAAACTACATTTCTATCCTTTCCAGTATTTTATTTTAAAAAAACAGCATACTGGCACCATGCTTATTTTGATTATTGTTTCTCAGCTATTTGTACATGTTGCAGTTTATAAATAAAGGTTTATTTAAAAAAAAAAAAAAAAAAAAAAAAAGCCTCTGCGCATGCGCATAGCATAGATCCAACGAATCGATGACTAAATTAATCGGCAACTATTTTTATAATCGATTTTAATCGATTTAATCGATTAGTTGTTGCAGCCCTAATATATATATATATATATATATATATATATACACACATATATATATATATATATATATATATATATATGTGTGTATATATTTATATAAAAATGTGTGTATATAAATAGTTATGTATATATGTATGTATGTATGTATGTATACATACAGTATATGTATATGTATCAGTGTTTCCCATAAAATGCCAAGATACCTGTGGCGGTAGGGGTGTGGCTATGGGCGTGGTCAACATGACATCATTGAATAATTTGCATAATTTACTACAATGATATGATTTTCTGTAAAAAGGCTCAAAAAATGTAACTTACCAATTTATCAATAACAGTTTTGTTTTAAACGTCCATCCATTCACCCATTTTACAATATAATTACAACACTTTATGTACATATTTATATACAGATTTGAACAACAAGTTATTCACTGAAATATATTTATTAATTGTGGTTCTTACAAAAAATATATCTTATAAAATATAAAAGCTAAAATGTCACTTAAAGCTCTGCCCCTTTAATTAGTGCATACTAAATAATTTAACTTTAGCCTACTACTACAACCATATTATTTACCAGCAACATAAAGTGAAACAGAAGCAGAGGTGTCCTGCCACAGTCAGTAACAAATAAACAGAAAACAGTAGTGGTCAAATACAAATAAGGCAACAAGAGAAGTATCCTACACTTCTCTTTTTTGTAAAGTAAATCTGAACAGCCTATATGGGCATCTACATCAACTATATGATTTGCCTGAGAAGCTGGACAGGACAAAAAATAAATAAAATTAAATTTAAAAAAATTAAATTTAAAAAAATAAAAATAAAAATATTTTTTGTATTTTTTATTTGTTTTATTTGTGGCGGACGTAATTCTTAAGTGGCGGGCCGCCACAAATAAATGAATGTGTGGGAAACACTGTATGTATGTTTATGTATATATGTTTATGTATGTATATGTATATATGTATATATAAAGATATGTGTATATATGTGTGTATATATTTATATATATATGTGTGTATATAAATATATATTAATGTACCTATACATATATATGTATATACACATATATAAAGATGTGTGTATATATGTGTGTAATTGTGTATATATTTATATATATGTGTATATATATATGTATATATACATATATATATATATATATATAAATATATAAATACATATATATATATATATATATATATATATATATATATATATATATATATATATACACACAAACTGAAGTCCCCACGTGACCCCGAGAGGGACGAGCGGTAGAAAATGGAAGGATTGATCATTTAAGTAGGAGACGTTGATTTGGAATACAAGTGTTTTGAGTTATGAGCTCCGTCACGGAACAAATTAAATTCATAAATTGAGGTACTGTCCTGTGTTCCGTGTACTTCCAGTGCTCTAAAACTGTCTGCGTACATGTAGGGACAAATTGGCTTCTGGCTAGAATCTGCTGTGTTCATATTTCAATGTACTATGTAGAGACTTTTTGCACAGTACTGCACTTCTCAATGTCTGCAAAACAGGACTTGTGGTAACTTTACAAAAACTAAAGCATAACGTATCTACCCCAACCGATTGTGAATGATATTATGCAGTTTTATTGGCGCATCCTCCAATGAGGGAATAAGACGGAGGTGAATATACTGCAGTACTAATATTATATAGAAGGGACTAAAGCCCTCTTGTGACCATGTAAAAACAGGCCTGATTCACTCCATTTGCATCCTTGTAACCATGCCAACGAAGCCCTTCTTATGGTTTCCATGTGTCTTGCCTGGTATGTAAACATGCATGAGTGCTACTAGCTGTACACTCTTTATATAGAGAAGCACAAAATGATTCTTGTTTTAACATAACACTAACCGAAGCAAAGAGTAAAATAAGTAAT
>NC_084744.1:59407843-59425343 GCF_033978785.1 Entelurus aequoreus | reverse complement strand
TTGCGGGCTTTTCCTTGAAAAATTCCTCAAATTCCCAGATTTTCCAGAATTCCAGGTTTTCCGGGACATTTTTCCCATTCAAAATGAATAGGCCATTTTTCAAACTTTCACTATTTCCAAATTTTTCAACCGATTCCAACCATTTCACCTTCGACACATTCCACCATTCTGGAAATTTAAACTACCCTTTTTCCAAGTTAAAAAAAACTCCAGGATTTTCCAGAATTTTTGTTTTTTAAAGCCCTATTTCCACCCTTTTTTCTGTCGACTACTCCTCACACATTTTTTTAACACACTCAACCGTTCCACCGTCAAATCATTCCTCTTAATTACGACAAAAAACGAAATTGTTTTTTTTAACTGTAAAAATTCCCGGTTTTCTCAAAATTCCAGGAATTCCGTAACACCATTTCTCAATTCAACATGTTACTACTTCAACATTTCTCAACTGATTTGAAAAATTCCAACATCAACCATTTCCAAAGCCCTATTCCCACCCTTTTTTCTGTCCTCCCACTTCAACCATTCCACCATCAAATCATTCCTCTTAATTAAGACAAAAAACTAAGTTATTTTTTGAACTGGAAAAATTCCCGGTTTTCCCAAAATTCCAGGAATTCCGTAATACCATTTTTCAATTCAACATGTTACTTCTTCAACATTTCTTGACCGATTTGAAAAATTCCAATACCAACCATTTCAACTCATACAGACCATTTAAGTTTTTTACCATTTAAAAAAAAAAAAAAAAATTCCCGGTTTTCCCGAAATTCCAGAAGTTCCTTAATACCATTTCTCAATTAAAAATGTTCTCGACCGATTTGAAAAATTGTAACACCACCCATTTCAACTCATTTAGAACATTATTATTATTATTATTTTTACCATTTTCCAAAAAAATAATGCTTTTCCCGAAATTCCCAAATTTTCATAAAATTTCCATTGAAATCAATGGGACTTTCTTCAAACTTCCACAAGTCACACATTTCTCATCTGATTCAAACTGTTCCAACTTCAAAATATTCAGCCTGTTCAGGAATTGTGTGCTCTACTTCAATAATTCTAAAATAATTCCCGGATTTGCCATAATTCCAGGTTTTCCGGGACATTTGTCCCATTTTAAATGAATTGGCCATTTTTCAAACTTTCACCATTTCCACGTTTTTCAACTTATTCAAACCATTCCACCTTCAACACATTCCACCATTCTGGAAATTTAAACTACTCTTTTTGCCAGTTTAAAAACATTCCAGGATTTTCCAGAAATCCTGGTTTTCCAAATGCCCTATTTCCACCCTTCTGTCGACTACTCCTACCACATTTTTCAACCTACTTCAACTGTTCCACTGTCAAAACATTCCTCTTAATTAGGACAAAAAAACGAAGGTTTTTTTTTTTTAACTGGAAAAATTCCCGGTTTTCCCAAAATTCCAGGAATTCCGTAATACCATTTTTCAATTGAACATGTTACTTCTTCAACATTTCTTGACCGATTTGACAAATTCCAATACCAACCATTTCAACTCATACAGACCATTTAAGTTTTTTACCATTTAAAAAAAAATAAAAATAAATAAATTCCCGGTTTTCCCGAAATTCCAGAAGTTCCTTAATACCATTTCTCAATTAAAAATGTTCCTGACCGATTTGAAAAATTGTAACACCACCCATTTCAACTCATTTAGAACATTATTATTATTATTATTTTTACCATTTTCCAAAAAAATAATGCTTTTCCCGAAATTCCCAAATTTTCATAAAATTTCCATTGAAATCAATGGGACTTTCTTCAAACTTCCACAAGTCACACATTTCTCATCTGATTCAAACTGTTCCAACTTCAAAATATTCAGCCTGTTCAGGAATTGTGTGCTCTACTTCAATAATTCTAAAATAATTCCCGGATTTGCCATAATTCCAGGTTTTCCGGGACATTTTTCCCATTTAAAATGAATAGGCCATTTTTCAAACTTTCACCATTTTCACATTTTTCAACCGATTCGAACCATTCCACCTTCAACACATTCCACTATTCTGGAAATTTAAATTACTCTTTTTGCCAGTTTAAAAACATTCCAGCATTTTCCAGAATTCCTGGTTTTCCAATGTCCCTATTTCCACCCTTTTTTCTGTCGACTACTCCTCCCACATTTTTCAACCTACTTCAACCGTTCCACCGTCAAAACATTCCTCTCAATCAGGACAAAAAGCTAAGTCGTTCTTTGAACTGGTAAAGTTTCCGGTTTTTCCGAATTTCCAGGAGTTCCTTAATACCATTTCTAAATTAAAAATGTTACTACACCAACATTTCTCGACCGATTTGAATTTTTTTTAACACCAACCATTTCAACTCATTCGGACCATTCAAGTTTTTTTTTAACCATTTTCAAAAAAAATCCAGCTCTTCCCGAAATTTCCAAATTTTCATAACATTTCCATTGAAATCAATGGGACATTCTTCAAAGTTCCACAATTCCCACATTTTTCATCTGATTCAAACTGTTCCGACTTCAAAATATATTTATCCTGTTCAGGAATTGTGTGCTCTACTTCAATAATTATAAAAAAAATTCCCGGATTTCCCATATTTACCGGTTTTTCGGGACATTTTTCCCATTTAAAATGAATTGGCCATTTTTCAAACTTTCACCATTTCCACATTTTTCAACCGATTCAAACCATTCTACCTTCAACATATTCCACTCATTCTGGAAATTCAAACCACTCTTTTTCCAAGTTAAAAAAATTTCCAGGATTTTCCAGAATTCCTGGTTTTCCAAAGCCTTATTTCCACCCCTTTTTCTGTCGACTACTCCTCCCACATTTTTTAACCCACTTCAACCATTTTTTTTAACTGGATAAAATTCCCGGTTTTCCCCAAATTCCAGAAATTCCGTAATAGCATTCAACATGTTACTGATTCAACATTTCTCGACCGATTTGAAAAATTCCAACACCAACCATTTCAACCCATTCAAGTTTTTTACCATTTTCCCCAAAATTCCCGCTTTTCCCAAAATCCCCAAATTTCCATGAAATTCCCATTGAAATTAAGGGGACATTCTTCAAAGTTCCACAACTCCCACATTTTTTATCTGATTCTAAACGTTCCAACTTCAAAATATTCAGCCTGTTTGGGAATTGTGTGCGCTACTTCAACAATTCTAAAAAAAAAAATTCCAGGATTTCTGTTTAACTTCTGCATTGGAGCATTAAACGCAATTCCTTCGGGAATTGCCTCATCTAGTTGATTAATGTATCTAAATTTTGCATGAAGGCATGCAAATGCTGCTCTTGACTCAAAATTATTTGATGCAACAAGCTACAGGAGGAAAGGGATTTACACGGCCCCATTCCTGGGTGGATCTCGCATGAGAGGAAGAGGAGGGGTTAATCTTTTTGCAATGCAATCTGCTGAAAATAAGGGAAAGCGCCACTCTACATAGCAACTGACACTGTGGTAAAAGTTGGAATGTCGGCTAAAGTGGATAGTGCACTCCCGCAATTGGTCACGTTTCATGTGTCAGGTAAACCAAATAGTGCCTTGTCATTCCCGTTCCTACTGTATTTCTTGCCCCTGTGTCCTTCAAACCCTAAAATTTTACACCAGCTGAAATTAAGTTTAAATGAAATTTCACTTTTACTTTTGATTCCAAAGCAGGGTTTCCATTAGTTAGTTGGTAAATAACGATAATAATAATAATAAAAAAAACTGTGTAATATTATCATGAAGCGGCCCTCCAAGGGCTTTGGTATCAGCGATGTGGCCCACCATGAAAATGAGTTTATTCCACACACATATTACTCTATTAATGGGAATTATTCTGAAATATTGGCTATAATTTATAAACATTCCATAAGGCTGTGCCGTATTTTCATGCTTTGGCGGTGACATCACTAGTTTGTATTTTCCTTCACCTAAAAAAATTGTGGAGCATTTTAACATTATAGAAAAAAATACACAAATAATAGGGAAGAATAAAATGCATTAATGGATTTAAAAAGTATAAATACAACTACAATAAATATTAGGACACACTAATGTGAGTAGAAAATGATACTACCAATACCATACCTGGTGTGTATACGCTTTTTTTCACCAAGCGCCACCCTTAGAAAACACATGGCTCTCCAAGTACCACCATAATGACCAACATTAAAGTACAGTAGCGTAGCAGGCCTATGTATTCATTAAAAATAAGTATGTTTAATAATAAATTAGACACAGTTTGAACAGTAACACTGTGTTTGAATGTAGGAAAATAAAACACTGTACTTTAATCAAGTGATTATTTGGCGTACCACAGTTTGAAAATAATGCTTCAGCATAATGAGCCCGAAAAGTGAACCCAAATTAAAAAAAAAGAAATAAATACAATTTAAAAAAAATAAATTAAAAAAAAAAACATATATTTCTGTAGTTTTATACTTTAAAAAAAAAAAAAAAAAAAAAAAAAAATATATATATATATATATATATATATATATATATATATATATATATATATATATATATATATATATATATATATATATATATATATATATATATATATATATATATATATATATACAGGTATATATATATATATATACAGGTATATATATATATATTTAAGAAAGTTAAAGGCCTACTGAAATGAATTTTTTTTATTTAAACGGGGATAGCAGATCTATTCTATGTGTCATACTTGATCATTTCGCGATATTGCCATATTTTTGCTGAAAGGATTTAGTATAGAACAACGACGATAAAGATTGCAACTTTTGGTATCTGATAAAAAAAAGGCTTGCCCCTACCGGAAGTAGCGTGACGTAGTCAGTTGAACATATACGCAAAGTTCCCTATTGTTTACAATGATGGCCGCATGAAGTGAGAGAGATTCGGACCGAGAAAGCGACAATTTCCCCATTAATTTGAGCGAGGATGAAAGATTTGTGGATGAGTAAAGTGCAAGTGAAGGACTAGTGGGGAGTTGAAGCTATTCAGATAGGGAAGATGCTGTAAGAGCCGGGGGTGACCTGATATTCAGCTGGGAATGACTACAACAGTAAATAAACACAAGACATATATATACTCTATTAGCCACAACACAACCAGGCTTATATTTAATATGCCACAAATTAATCCTGCATAAAAACACCTGCGTGTTTGTTATGCTAGCTCCTAGCTCCTCTGCTAGCTCCTAGCTCCATAGAACACGCCAATACAATTCAAACACCTGATCAACACACACCATCACTCAGCCCAAAAGACCGTTTCCTTAACCCAAGGTTCATAAAGCTTATATATTTTTAAAAAGTTACGTACGTGACGCGCACATACGGTCAAGTTATCGAATGTTTAGCAGCCAAGGCTGCATACTCACGGTACCTGATATTCAGCTGGGAATGACTACAACAGTAAATAAACACAAGACATATATATACTCTATTAGCCACAACACAACCAGGCTTATATTTAATATGCCACAAATTAATCCTGCATAATAACACCTGCGTGTTTGTTATGCTAGCTCCTAGCTCCTCTGCTAGCTCCTAGCTCCATAGAACACGCCAATACAATTCAAACACCTGATCAACACACACAATCACTCAGCCCAAAAGACCGTTCACCTAACCCAAGGTTCATAAAGCTTATATATTTTTAAAAAGTTACGTACGTGACGCGCACGTAGGTACGGTATGTGTTATGCTAGCTCCTCTGCTAGCTCCTAGCTCCATAGAACACGCCAATACAATTCAAACACATGATCAACACACACAATCACTCAGCCCAAAAGACCGTTCACCTAATCCAAGGTTCATAAAGCTTATATATTTTTAAAAAGTTACGTACGTGACGCGCACGTAGGTACGGTACGTGTTATGCTAGCTCCTCTGCTAGCTCCTAGCTCCATAGAACACGCCAATACAATTCAAACACATGATCAACACACACAATCACTCAGCCCAAAAGACCGTTCACCTAACCCAAGGTTCATAAAGCTTATATATTTTAAAAAAGTTACGTACATACGCAAAAAAAAGCCAAAGCTGCATACTCACAGTAGCACGTCTGCGTCTTTGTCATCCAAATCAAAGTAATCCTGGTAAGAGTCTGTGTTGTCCCAGTTCTCTACAGGCGTCTGTGTATCCAAATCAAAAGTCCTCCTGGTTAGAGTCTCTGTTATCCGAGTTCTTCCATCTTGACTGCATCTTTCGGGAATGTAAACAAAGAAGCGCCGGCTGTGTACTGTTGTGGCTGACTACGTTCGAAAAATACGTCCATTTCGCACCGACAACTTTCTTCTTTGCTTGCTTGGCTTCCTTCTCCATAATGCAATGAACATGATTGAAACAGATTCACGAACACAGATGTCCAGAATACTGTGGAATTATGAAATGAAAACAGAGCTTTTTCGTATCGACTTCAATGTGGAAGGCATACCCGTGTTCGCCGGGCTACGTCACGCGCATACGTCATCCTCAGAGGCGTTTCGAACCGGAAGTTTAGCGGCAAATTTAAAATGTCACTTTATAAGTTAACCCGGCCGTATTGGCATGTGTTATAATGTTAAGATTTCATCATTGATATATAAACTATCAGACTGCGTGGTCGGTAGTAGTGGCTTTCAGTAGGCCTTTAAGTGAATCCAAATAAAATACAAAAAATAAGTACAATTAAAAATAAATACATTTTAAAAAATACATATATTTCTGTAGTTTTATACTTTAAAATACATATGTGTGTATATATATATATATATATATATATATATATATATATTTTTTAAAGCTAAGTGAATCCAAATAAAAATAAATAGAATAGAAAAATAAGTACAATTAAAAAATGAAGACATTTTAAAAAATACATTTATTTCTGTAGTTTTATACTTTGAAATATATATGTATATATTTTTTTATTTTTCAAAAAAGTTAAGTGAATCCAAATAAAAATAAATAAGATAGAAAAATAAGTACAATTAAAAATTTTTAAAAATACATAGATTTCTGTAGTTTTATACTTTAAAATACATATGTATATATATATATATATATATATATTTTTATTTTTATTTTTATTTTATTTTATTTTTTATTTTTATTTTTTATTTTAATTTTTTATTTTAATTTTTTTTAAAGTTAAGTGAATCCAAATAAAAATAAATAAAATAGAAAAATAAGTACAATTAAAAAAATAAAGACATTTTAAAAATACATTTATTTCTGTAGTTTTAGACTTTGAAATATATATGTATATTTTTTTATTTTTCCAAAAAGTTAAGTGAATCCAAATAAAAATAAATAAAATAGAAAAATAAGTACAATTAAAAAATAAATGAATTAAAAAATACATATATTTCTGTAGTTTTATACTTTGAAATATATATGTATATTTTTTTATTTTTCAAAAAAGTTAAGTGAATCCAAATAAAAATAGATAAAATAGAAAAATAAGTGCAATTTAAAGAAAATTATTTATTTTTGTAGTTGAATACTTAAAATATACATGTATATTTTTAATTTTTCAAAAAAGTTAAGTGAATCCAAATAAAAAAATAAAATAAAAATAAAAAATACAATTAAAAAAACAACAACCAAAAAACATATTTTTCTGTAGTTTTATACTTTAAAATATATATGTATATTTTTTAGATTTCAAAAAAAGTTAAGTGAATCAAAAAAAAAAAAAAAATTCCAATTTAAATAAAAATAATAATACATTCTGTATACTTTAAAATATATATATATATGTATACTTTGTATTTTTAAGCCTATCTCAGCTACTTGAACGCAGATATTGTTTTTAAACTTGTGTTATGATCACTCCACCGTCCTCTCAGACGCCATCTTGATCCTTTTGTAGCTGGTGAGCAACCACAACTCTACTTGACCTATTAGCTTGTTGGTTTCTTTCGCTAATTGAAGCGTGAGTTCGCCTGTAACTAATTTGAGTCACTTTGAGATGTTGTCGACTTTTAGGAGAGCCAATAGCTACGTTCCTTACTGAGAGGTTGGCAACATTTAATTTGAGTCAGCGTGCATGCTAGCTAACTAGCCTAGCTTAGCATTGTGTCACAACAAAAAAGCCTATCTTTATTTTGATACTTGATTTATTTTCTTCTTCATAATACGTGTACGTTTCTTCCTGGTGATTATTGACAATTCCTCTTTTTTTTATTTAAGTTGTAGTAAGCTTTAAAGTTTGTGCTGGGCTAAGCTAACCAGCTGCTAGTTTGAGCATCTTAGATACAACAACAATAAGTCCTACGTTATTCCATAGCTATTTGGTACGTTAGTGTTTAAAATTCCTTAAATACCTTCACGCTTTTTATAATTACAGTCATATGTCGGTTTTCGTCATTAATCCATTCGAAAACCAAATTGTATGCAATTTTTTTACAATGCAAATCCACCTAATCAGTTCCAGGGCCCCGAAAATATTAAAACAAAACACTTTTTTACCTGGAATATTTACAGTTTTACATGTAAAAAGGATTAACTATGCACAATTCTAATAAATAGTAAGTCAAACGGAAAAATGAATATCACTTTTACTCACTTTAATTTTACTAAGGGACTGTGCTACGACTACTTATGTTATTCATCACTCATGTCGCATACAGGAACGCAGAACAAGCCTAACATCTGCCAAGAATGTTAAAATGTTATCTAAATGGCGAATATATGTGTCTATGCAGATACGGAGAAGCCGCTGATGGTGTGTTTGACGGAGAAGCAGCTGGAAGGAGATGAGTGGTAAGTCCATTCTCCGAGTTAAATGCTTTACATTGACATGACAATACTTCATATATTATTAGAGAGTTCCGGTTTGTACGGTTTTCCACGGGACACATTTCCGGGTGTGGTTGTTTCCGGGTGAGGAGATGCTGCTCATTGTTGATTTAAGTAAAGTCTGTATGTCATTAAAACAGTTAACCCCATTTGTAAAACATTTTGACCAAAGAACCACCATTACATGTTATGTAGACCACAAGGAAGTCTTTTACATTTAGAAAAAAATAAAAAATAATATGACTCCTTTAATGCGCCTTATAATCCGGTGCGCCTTATATATGAAAAAAGATGAAAAATAGACCATTCATCGGCAGTGCGCCTTATAATCCGGTGCGCCCTATGGTCCGGAAAATACGGTAATTTGATGGGTAGTTTGCTGTAAAGTTAAGTATTTTTATTGAGACAAAAACACGTTTGGAAAGTATGATAATATACTGTAATATTTGTTGCAATGTTGGATACTTTTAAAGTTTAAAAGGTATGCAATTTCAAGCAGTACATACAGCAGTGTCTCCACCTGCTGCTGCCACTAATCGCTCCCCTTTATATAGTCACGATCAAAAGTTTACATACACTTGTAAAAAACATAATGTCATGGCTGTCTTGAGTTTCCAATCATTTCTACAACTCTTTATTTTTTTGTGATAGAGTGATTGGAGCACATACTTGTTGGTCACAAAAAAAACATTCATGAAGTTTGGTTCTTTTATGAATTTATTATGAGTCTACTGAAAATGTGAGCAGATGTGCTGGGTCAAAAGTATACATACAGCAATGTTAATATTTGCTTACATGTCCCTTGGCAAGTTTCACTGCAATAAGGCGCTTTTGCTAGCCATCCACAAGCTTCTGGTGTTATGATCCGTGCCCCGGATCATGTTTTGTTATTTTCTGTTAGTTTTGGACTCCCTCAGTTCCTGTTTTTGTGCACTCTTGAGTTTGTTTTGAGTTACCATGGTTGCTTATTATTTCCACCTGTCTCTGATTGGTGTTCGGGACGCTCACCTGTTTCCCCATCACTAATCAGAGGCATTATTTAAGCCTGCCTTTGCCTGGCTTCTTTGTTTGCTACATGCAACCCGTTACGTGAGTATTGCTTGTCTCTATTCTATGCTGAGTGGTAGCCTTAGCTTCGAGTGCGATCGGCACGTTGTTCCGTCGGCTTGTTTTCTGTTTTTTGTACCTCTTTCATTTTCAAGAATAAATCATGTTCCTACCTGCACGTCCTGCCTGGAGTGGTCCGTCTGCATCCCGTGGGAACGAACCCCGCAGTGAGCTGCGACCCCCCACACGTAACATCTGGCAAGATTCTGGTTGAATTTTTGACCACTCCTCTTGACAAAATTGGTGCAGTTCAGCTAAATGTGTTGGTTTTCTGACCTGGACTTGTTTCTTCAGCATTGTCCACACATTTAAGTCAGGACTTTGGGAAGGCCATTCTAAAATCTCAATTCTAGCCTGATTTAGCCATTCCTTTACCACTTTTGACGTGCGTTTGGGGTCATTGTCCTGTTGGAACACCCAACTGCGCCCAAGACCCAACCTCTGGGCTGATGATTTTAGGTCGTCCTGAAGAATTTGGAGGTAATCCTCCTTTTCCATTGTCCCATTTACTCTCTGTAAAGCACCAGTTCCATTGGCAGCAAAACAGGCCCAGAGCATAATACTACCACCACCATGCTTGACGGTAGGCGTGGTGTTCCTGGGATTAAAGGCCTCACCTTTTCTCCTCCAAACATATTGCTGGGTATTGTGGCCAAACAGCCCAATTTTTGTTTCATCTGACCACAGAAGGTCTTATCTTTGTCCATGTGATGTCAGATAAAACAACAATTGAGCATTAGATTTGCTCACATTTTCAGTAGACCCATAATAAATTCATAAAAAAACCAAACTTCATGAACGTTTTTTTGTGACCAACAAGTATGTGCTCCAATCACTCTATCACAAAAAAATAAGAGTTGTAGAAATGATTGGAAACTCAAGACAGCCATGACATTATGTTCTTTACAAGTGTATATACATTTTTAACCACGACTGTATAAAGGGGAGCGATTAGTGGCAGCAGCAGGTGGAGACACTTGTCAACAAACAGAAATTGGTGCGCTTCTAGCAACAAGAGCGTAAACAAGGTAGGACTGTAGTTCTGGCAACATAAATATACACTAAACTAAGAAGAATAACAACAAAACCCACACAGGACATGACCGGGAAGGAAAAAAATCTATTATATTTAGTGAGAAAATATTAAGTACTTTATTGACATACCATTTCCAGGTGTTTGCGCGCCTTGAGTTTGACACCTCTGCCCTGTGGGATGCATGCTTTCAACTCACAACTTGCAGTGGCCCTGAATTTTAACAGCTCTCTTTACCCCTAATTAAGGTCTTTGTATCATTTATATCACCGTTTTATTTTATGATTTGATAAAGTGTCTTCACAGATCACAAGAAGGTGAAATAACACTTCAGACTGGAACCATGTATTTGTTTTCTGGCGAGCTCAGCCCGAGAGTCGTAAAAAAAAAAGGAACTTAACGCATGATTTGTAAGCAATGAATGGTTGTTTCCCAGTTCTTGAAATGGAACTTCACAATAAGAGCAGGGATGATTTAAGAAGAAAAGTCGAGTGGGAAGACGCCAAATGGATATTCGTGTTTTTTTGGTGCGCCGTGTTGACTAAGCTCTATTTCGGACTTTTCACCTCGGGAATATAACAAAATATTCTGTAATGGTGCCGGAGGACCCGAGTGGACGTTTCCACCGTGGCAAGCAGCTGAAGCGGAACACATGGCACATTCCGCTCTATGGAAACGATATCTGTGGCGTGCGGCAGAAGCACTCTCCAGAATCAACCCCGTCCAATTTTTAAAAAAAAAGTCAAATTGCAGCGTCTGCATGACTTTTTCTTAGTAATGTTCATGACAAACTTGTGGACTGGTTGGAAAAGGGCACCCGGGTGTCAGAGTCGTAGAAAACCAAATAATGAAATGTTGCAGTGGAATAGCAGCCATTTATAAACGGCAGGGAACCCTGGAGAATCATGTTGTGTTTTGGCTTTACTGGACAGTTTTTTTTAGGGAAATATAAACTTTGAACTACTGAATATAACACAGGGTTTCTTAACTATAGGGCCAGGGCCCGATTTTGGGCCGCGAGCGCTCCCTAGAGCAGGCATGGGCAATTATTTTGACTCGGGGGAGCCAAAGTTAGAAATAAAAATGTGTCTGGGGGCCGGTATATCTATCTATCTATACATATGTATACTATATATACATATACAGTCGTGGTCAAAAGTTGACATACACTTGTAAAGAACATAATGTCATGGCTGTCTTGAGTTTCCAATCATTTCTACAACTCTTAGTTTTTTGTGATAGAGTGATTAGAGCACATACTTGTTGGTCACAAAAAACATGAATGAATTTGGTTCGCCAAATGAATCCAGAGCGTGGCTACAAAGCGGAGAGGAAGCAGGACCAGACTTTCCTCCAATCGACCTTTTCTTTCAACTGTTTTACGACCTTTTCTTTTAACTGTTTGTAATCAAAGGCGATGGCTGTTTACGACCCCTCTCCCTTAGAAACAGCTGTTGCCATGTAATCAAGGAAAGTCCAAATAAAAGAGGATGCGTACAATCTTTCGTCAGAGAGTGGTAAGACTGTGCAAAGAGTACAGTCCAGATGTCTCTCCTCAATTGAGCCAAATTTAATTCGGTCTCTGTTTAATTCCTTGCTTCTTGTCTTGTTTAGTAGATGTCATCAGTGTTTGAACCTGACAGGAACTGCACTTTTTTTTTTTTGGAATTGTGCGTATCGTTCACAATCATTATGAAAGACATGACGGTGGATTGATTTTATCTTATTTTTTCAAATGCATTCTAAATATTAAATAAATGCGATCAAAAGTCCGCTTAGGATGGAACCTGTGGGAGCCGATCAATTCTGCCTATAGAGTCACTAAAAAAAAACATCCAAATACCTCCATTTGGGTTTTATATACATGATGTAAGTATATAGTCGTGGTCAAAAGTTGACATACACTTGTAAAGAACATAATGTCATGGCTGTCTTGAGTTTCCAATCATTTTTACCACTCTTATTTTTTGTGATAGAGTGATTGGAGCACATACTTGTTGGCCACAAAAAACATTCATGAAGTTTGGTTCTTTTATGAATTTATTATGGGTCTACTGACAATTTTTGTTTAATCTCGCATCACATGGACAAAGATAAGACCTTCTGGAGGAAAGTTCTGTGGTCAGATGTAACAAAAATTGAGCTGTTTGGCCACAATACCCAGCAATATGTTTGGAGGAGAAAAAGTGAGGCTTTTAATCCCAGGAACACCATTCCTACCGTCAAGCAGGATGGTGGTAGTATTACGCTCTGGGCCTGTTTTGCTGCCAATGGAACTGGTGCTTTACAGAGAGTAAATGGGACAATGAAAAAGGAGGATTACCTCCAAATTCTTCAGGACAACCTAAAATCATCAGCCCGGAGGTTGGGTCTTGGGCGCAGTTGGGTGTTCCAACAGGACAATGACCCCAAACACACGTCAAAAGTGGTAAAGGAATGGCTAAATCAGGCTAGAATGAAGGTTTTAGAATGGCCTTCCCAAAGTCTTGACTTAAACATGTGGACAATGCTGAAGAAACAAGTCCATGTCAGAAAACCAACACATTTAGCTGAACTGCACCAATTTTATCAAGAGGAGTGGTCAAAAATTTAAGCAGAAGCTTGTGGGTGGCTACCAAAAGCGCCTTATTGCAGTGAAACTTGCCAAGGGACATGTAAGCAAATATTAACATTGCTGTATGTATACTTTTGACCCAGCAGATTTGCTCACATTTTCAGTAGACCCATAATAAATTCATAAAAGAAACAAACTTCATGTTTTTTGTGACCAACAAGTATGTGCTCCAATCACTCTATCACAACAAAATAAGAGTTGCAGAAATGATTGGAAACTCAAGACAGCCATGACATTATGTTCTTTACACGTGTATGTCAACTTTTGACCACGACTGTACAAACATACATACGTATATATATGTAAGCTGTGAATATCTGCTGTGTGCGTGGGATTATTTTTAGGAACACTAATACAAAACCTCACAATAATGTCTGATTGAATGCTAAAAATGTTATGACACACCACCTTTAAAAAAACGGAATATAATTTTAATTTTTTTTTTACTGAACGAGACACCCAGAATGTACATGAAAATAAAGAATGTGGGATTTACAATATTAACTACGGCCGATAAAACACTGAATATTGACAACATATGAACGTCACCCCTCCTCTTGATCAAAATATTTTAAAATCAAGCAAAATGCAACAAACACAGCGAAATATGAACGCGAAGGGTAAAAAAAACCTCCAACTACAATCTGATATATGTGATGTATCACTAAGCTTTAGAACTTTGTTGTAAAAATCTCCTTTCGCGTCTGTCCCTGACACCCGCATTTCAGGCTGGCCACTCTGTGGAAACGCTCCCCACCCACACTGCTTGGTGCCTCGTCTGAGCTGCTGTGACTTAGATTACCATAGTAGGTAATTAGATTACCATAGTAACTAGTACATCATGCAAAATTGCAGATTGCAACCATTGAAATACTTTGTATAGTTCAAGACTCGCAGTCATTTGAAAACATCACTGCACATCATAATGGCAGCTACAGTTTCCATCTTAAAGATCTAAAAAAAAATATTTGGTAATGTCCGGCGGGCCAGATTGAAAAGCTTAACGGGCCTTCATTTGCCCAGGTCTGATCTAGAGGGTAGCCAAAAAATATCTGTTTCTCAGCTGTGGTCCGTATGATACTCCGTTGCAATACACTTTTCCACCACTTGTGGCAGTCATGACAATATCAAACAAACAGAAGAAGTCTGGCGCTAAAGTCATAGAGAATCTTTTTAAGCGCAAAAATTATGACTAAAGTGGTGAAGCTGTACTTTCATTTGCACTTTAATTATATTAAAAAACATATCCATTATGAATTCAGTTTATTTTTGTACAACATAATTGTATTTTCTATCAGTTATTTAGGAGTGCCTTCTTATGCAGTATATTTGGTTAGTATTTATTTTTCTAATCAGCCTGGCCTAAGCCTTAAGTTTATGTGTTTAAATAAAAAATATTTGTGATTACCGCGTGATTTCATACAATTTGACGAGGTTTATCCTGTCAAACTGTTAGTAGGCTAGATATAATTATTAAGGACATGTTAGAAATGGATAGAAAAAATTGATTCCTATAAAAAATAAATAAATAATACTTAAAAAAATAGGGCTTTATTTAATTCATTTTTGTAAATAGATTTTTGAAAATTATGAATTGATTTAGAACCGGGACAGAATCTTGTTCTTTTTGGGGGCCACAAAATGATGAGGAAACTGTTTAAGTAGTTGACAAACAACAACATCCATTTTCAGTCCCCGGGAGTTGATACCGATACTCAACTCTACCAGTTTTTGCTACTTTTGTGTGTGCTAATAAATGTTTATTATTTATTAATAAAATCGTTTTTTTAATGTAAAATTTAAAAATGAGATGATTATGACAACTGTGCAGTCCGATTGTTATATCTTGTTTTCGTCATACCCTTCTGAGTCTCATTTGCAAGTATTATAAGTATTATACAGTATTACAGGTATTATACAGTATTATAAGTATTATACAGTATTAAAAGTATTATACACTATGATAGGTATTATACAGTATTATAAGTATTATACAGTATTATAAATATTATACACTATGATAGGTATTATACAGTATTATAAGTATTATACAGTATTATTGGTATTATAAGTATACAGTATTATAAGTATTATACAATATTATAGGTATTATAAGTATTATACAGTATGATAGGTATTATACAGTATTATAAGTATTATACGGTATTATAAGTATTGTACAGTATGATAGGTATTATACAGTATTATAAGTATTATACAGTATTATAGGTATTATACAGTATTATAAGTATTATACAGTATGATAGGTATTACACAGTATTAAGACGTTAGAGAGCAGTCGTGTGAAGGCTACGGTGTGTTGCCTAGCTAGGAAGTAGTCTTTGCCATGAAGATGAATGTGCCAGCCGAGTCTAACGTTGCGCCCTACAAAGTGTTTGTACTGTAAGTTTTTGTACTTACTGCACCCTTGCTGTTCGATTGTAACGTGCATCTTAGTCAAACGTGGAGGCGTTGAAATTGCCATGTAAAATCTATAATGCTAATTTGTAGCATGTATTTGGCAACGTCAAGCTAGCAGATTTTTTGGAAAAGTGGAGCCATAATTAATGTTAAAGCGTTTTTTTTATTTAGGCATACTTGCTTGTTTGTTACTTTACATTGAGGCAGGGGTTCTTAAACTTTTTGACCTCGGGGCCCAACATTTCCACTACAGAGAGGCCTGTGGCCCACTCAGATATTAACACTGAATTAGTCAAATGACTCTTGATTTTAATTCGAATTCAATAATTATATCTAACTTACTTACGGTAGTTTACAACCTTGTCAAACGATATGAAACCATGTTTTAATTACAAATATTATTATTTATTTAACACATAAACCTTAGGCTTAGGTCAGGCTGATTTAGAAGAATTAGTACTGACCCAATATAGCCAGTAAGAAAGGACTTATAAATAAAGGATGAAAAATGCATACAATTATTTAATGCTAAAATACATAAATATTAATAAATATGTTTATTAACTAAACTGTCAATAAAATTGAAAATACAGCTTCACCACTTTAGTCATCATTTTTTGCGCTTAAGAAACTTCTCAATGACTTTGTCCCCAGACTTCTTCTGTTTGTTTGGGATTGTCATTACTGCCACAAGTGGTGGAATGGTGTATTACAACTGAGTACCGTACGGACCACAGCTGAGAAACTATGGTTAAGAAACACGTTTGATTTTCGGAATTTTCGGAATTTGGTCGGTCCCTATAAAAGTACCAAATTTGGTACTGTGAGAATGAGATATTTTTAAGAGTTCTTTCTTTATCAATAGTCATGTTTAATGCAACTAATATTTTCCCATGTGTACACTTTGTGCTTGTGTCTTATGTCCGCTAGTAAACTCTGTGTTTCACCTTGAAGGTGCTGAAATTTGTATTGGGAGTATAATGTACTCCCTTTTTACCTTATCAGTTTAGAACAATAAGGCTGTTATTTCTTTCTGGGGGGGGGGGGGGGCTTTTTTCATACTAAATAAGGTGACTCTTTACGTTTGATTTTCAGACCTCTTTTTGATGCCGCTATTAACGCATTGTAGGGCTGGTCTCCTAAAGCTTTAGTAAAACTTGGTATTATTGCTATTCTGTCTTGGTGGTCCAATTACTCAACATATATGTCATCCGAAATAATTTGGGATTGACCAGTGTCTTTTATTCCCTGAGAGGAAGACCGGTCCGACGCAACAGTACCCATCGCGAAAGGGGACCGATCCTGATTTTTAACCTTAATAGACACCATATCCCTTTTTTTTCTCCATTCCATTTAAATTTGACTTGAACATATTAGCGTTAAAAACCAATGTGTGTCACTCACCCATGCGGTAGATGAAGTTGGTCTCCGTCTCATAGGAGGACGCCGGCGACACGACGTCGCGATCGCACTCGTTGGAACTGAACGACTCCGAGTGGTTCCTCCTCATCAGCGCCACGCCGTCGGCCTGGCCCGCCATCATGTGT